>NC_092874.1:85924577-86234220 GCF_028372415.1 Notamacropus eugenii
AAGTCAAAGAAGGAACCGGAAAAGGGTTCCTAGAGCTGGTGGAATTGACACCCTGATCCAGGTTAAAGATCACTAAGCATTATTGATTTTCCCCTCTTCCTTACTTCACTTAACCCATTAACTACCAAGCCCTGTTGATTCTACAGTACTTACTATGCCATTCATATGTGTCTCCTTTCTTTCAATGCATATTGCGCACAACCGTAATTCAATTCCTTATTGCCTGTCATTTAACTAATACTCTCTTACCTAGTCTCCCTTGTTCTCTCTCTAGTCTATCTTTCACGTAGCCATCAAAAAAAATCTTTCTAGTATACAAGCCCAACTTTTCCATTCTTCTGTTCAAAAACCCTTGTCTAGCTTTTCCCCTTCATTTCCTGGAAGATAAAACAGCAATTCCCCCCCTGGTATTTAAGGCTCTCTATAATCCTACTCCAAATGACCTTTCTCCCATTACTTCATGGAATTTCCCCTCATTCAGACTGTGTTTCAGCTAAATGACTACTTTACCATTCTGTGGTTTTCTTCTGCAGGAATTTCCCCTCCCGGTAGAGATAACATCTAGAAACTGTTCTGTTCACCCTCTAAAAGAAATAGGGTCATGGATTGATAAGACTTGGCATCAGAAAAGACTACAAACATTATCTGGTTCAACAAGCAAAATCTGTAACTCTCGAAGTGAAGTAATTTGCTCATAGTCACTTGGTGTGTATCTGTTTGAGGCAGGATATAGGCTCCCTCTGGTAGAATATTATCTCCTTGAGGGCAAGGATTGTTTTACTTCATTGTTTTAACAGAACTATAGATCTCTGATGTCACTGATCACATGCATGACTTCTTATCTGGTATGAGCCTTGTCCATGACTTCCCACACACCTTCCACAAGGGAAAAAGTAGGAGATGTTTTCTAGGCTTAACATTACGTAGGTGATAGTTGCAGTCCAAAGATAATCCACTTGATTCAGTGTGGTATACTGTGGTGGTAGAGTGCTCAACTGAAAGTTAGAAAGGCCGAAGTTTGAATCCTCCCTCCGAGCCTTATTAGCTGTGGGATTCTGGGTGATCCTATATCTTTTTTTTGGCCTCCATTTCTTCCACTGTAAGATGAGGGGGTTGGACTCATCAACTTCTAAAGTTCCTTGCAGTTCTAAAGTTGCGATCCTGTAATCTGTTGTCTTTCACTTACGTCACAATAGGTTCCAAATTTCCAGTCATATAGCTCTTTAGCAATACCTTTCATGTTATTTCACATCCATGACATTTTTAGTGTTTGCACACTGCCATTTAATCTAGTCTATTCCAGTCAAATCCAACGAGTGTTTATTTAGTGCCTACTCTTTGCCAAGCACTATGCTAGATGTTGGTGACAAAAAGACAAAGTAACAAATTGTGCTTGCCTTCAAGGAGCTTATACTGCATTAAGATAATGAAATGGGCAAACATATTTTCATGCATGATTGTTGGATTGAGGGGAGAGAACAAACAGCTAAGGGGATCAGAAAGACCTTCCTCTAGCAGGCATATAAAAACTGAGCTTTGGAAGAAGATAGAAATTTTAAGAGATAATGCTGAGGAGAGAGGGTTTTTCAGGTATGGAACACCAGCTGAATAAAAGTGTGGAGGAAGGATGTGGAATTAGAATAGTTTGGCTAAAACTGGGAAATAAGCCTGGAAATGCAGGATGGAGTCAAACTGTGATGGGCTTTAAATGGCAAGCTGAGGTGTTTGTATTTTTTCCAAGGCAAAAGAGAATCAGTGACGATTTTTGAGAAAGCAGTAACATGATCAGACTTGTACCTTATGAAAATTATTTCAGCAGCCTTGTGAAAGATGAATTAGAGAAAAAAAGAAGATTGGAAGCTGGGAATCCAGTTAAGAAGCTGCTATAATAGTCCAGGAAAGAGATGATGGTGGTTTAGACTAGGGTGAGGTCCATTTTAGTAGAAAGAATAGAGTGGATTGAGTTGGAGAATAGATAAGACTCAGCCACTGATTGGATATATAGAGTGAAGGAAGAGTGGAAATGGAAGTAAGACTCTGAGGTTAGACATCTGTGTGTCTAAAAAGATAATGGTGCCCTTGACAGATGGGATTTTGGAAGAAGAGTGAGATTTAGGAGAAACATAATGAACTCTGTTTTAGACATGTTGACCTTGATATACCTGTGGGAAAATCCAAGTGCAGATATCAAATTTGCAGTTGTTAATGTAGAGCTAAAGCTCAGAAGCAAAATCAGAGTGGGATACGTCTCTCTAGGAATGATCTATGGAGTTTCCATGGAAGCAGATGCAATCACTAAGAGAGGGTGTAGAGAGGGACAAGAGGAGAGTTCAGAAAGAGTCCTGGGGAAGTGGTCATGCTTAGGGATAATACCCAGCAAAGACTGAGCAGGATGGGTCATAGAGATAGGAAGAAAGCCAAAAAAAAGAGGAATGTCATGAAAATCTAGGGAGGAGACACTTTTTCTAAGAGGAAGGTAAACGGACTACAACCTATTTTATTCCATGTCTCTCCTTTGCTCATCGAGTAAATCATGTTTTTAAAGCTGATAGCTAATATATCTACTATGCTTTAAGGTTTACAAAAGGTCATATGTACATTATCTCATTTGTTACCCAGATATCTTTAGGATGCTGATTCCATAGGCATTGTTATCTGTGTTTTATTTTATAGATCAGGAAGCTGAGGCTTGCAAAGATCATCTTGTTTATTTTCACATAGCCAGCAAGTATTGGAGATTGGATGTAATATTCCCCAACCAGATTGTAAATTCCTTGGGTACTAGGAAAAGTGTGTTTTCATCATCTTATTATAGATAATATTACATAGTGCTTCAAGATTTGAAAATCACTAAATTATCTTATTTAATTGTTCATGAGATCCCTGTGATGTAGGTACCAGCATAATTTCCTATTTTTAAAGATGAAGACACTAACCATACTAACCAGTGAGAGACTTGCTCATGATGGTCATCATGAATCACTGCCCTCTCCAACGGAAATGATAGGATCATAAACCCAGAGCTGGAAGGGACCTTCAGAGACAAAATTCTCTAACTCTTTCGTTTAATAGATGAGACAGACCTCATAGAGGAGAACTGACTTATCTAAGGTAAATGGCGGTAAATGGCAGAGCTGGAAGTCGAATTCACTTCCTGTGATTTGTAGTTCAGTGTTTTTCTACTGCTCCATACAGTCTTCCTGCTGTAATTTGTTAAAAGGCATAGAAAGGGTAAATAGTCTGGAATGTCCAGGAAGCCTAGTGCCTCCGTTGCTATTGAGTCATTGCAGTGATGTCATGCAACTTCCCTCTGACCGTAAACACCAGTGAGTCTCACACCATTGTGGTAGAAGGGAAAATATTGGTTTCAGAGGATCTGTATTCAAATCTCAATCACACTGTTTACAATCCATGCTGTCTTGAGGAAGTCTCTTAGATGTCAGGGCCTCAGTTTTTCACATCTGTAAAATTAGGAGACTGAAGTAGACAATCCTACGATCCTATGGGGAGTATAAAAAGTAAGGAGTGTAAGAGATTGTTCTGCTTTAGGGTCAGAGCTCTGCTCTGTTCTGCTGATCACTACTGAGATTTCTTTCTGATTCTTCGCTTGCAATCTGGACGCTGCCTGCTTTAATCCTTGAGATTTGTACCCAATTTCAATAGCAATTGAGTAAACAGTTGTTAAACCTTTACTATTTCCAAGGCACTCTGGTAGGTACCAGGGAAACAAAGATGAAATAAGCTACACGTCATTTTTTTGTTGTTCACCTGTCCCAGTTATGTCTGACTCTTCATGACCCCATTTAGGGTTTGTTTCTTGGCAAAAAATTTGGACTGGTTTGTTATTTCCTTCTCTAACTCATTTTACAGATGAGGAAACTGAGGCAATCAGGGTTAAGTGACTTGCTCAAGGTCACACATCTCGTAAGTGTCTGAGGCTTGATTTGAACTCAGGAGAATGAGTCTTCCTGACCCTAGACTGGGTACTCTATTCATTGTGCTATCTAGCTGCCCCATCATTCCCTGAGGGAGCTTAAAAATCTGTTAGTCAAGGTTATTGTGTCTTAGATGATTCTCTAGATGCTAACGAGTCCAACCTGTTGCTTACCTGTCTCTGTCATACCTTCTAGTCCCCTCCTTCAAGATGACTTCTAGTCTGAGTCCATTCAGGCCCTCCTGACCTGCCACTTTCTGCACCTCAGAGGGCCTTAGCAAGTCCTCTATCTCTAACTCAAGTTCAAAGAGAAGTTCAAGGTCAGTAGCAACAGATATGCTTATTACTACCGGTAGCACCCCATTGAGTGCCCAGATTTCCCCTGTACTCTGGTATGAGAAAGTCTGAAGGGAGCACAGAGTGGGCTAGGCCCACTATTGAGAGAAACAGATATTCCCATCAGCCAGAGTCCAGGGAGGACTGTGGCAAAGGAGCAGGGAGGAATGAGTGCCTGTAGCACATGAGGGAGATTTTCAGATGTGCCCTTTGGGACCCCTTCCAAACTGAAAGGTGAAGCCAAGGTGCCAGGCATAGAATAAACACATCCCCGCAGGGAGGCTTGAATAGTATAACACTGGACTCTGGGCTTTTTCAAGTGCCAAAAATTTGGGCCAGAACTTTGAATCTAGTACTGAATTTCACAAAGGTGGAGCCCTGCTCCTATTCGGCTGGGGATGAACTGGCCCTTTCTTCTCTGGGCACATTGTTCCTGACCTGTCCGAAACTGGAACCTGCAAAAGAAATCTCTAGAGACTGTCCTTTCAGGATTGATAGGCAGATCCTTTCAGATCAGTTTGCAAGAACTTCAATGAACAATCTAAACCTTTTAAGCTTCCCCCCATCTCTAGGAGTAGACAGCCCTGAATGTCATCAGAAACTTGTTAACATTTGAAACAACTGTTCTGTCCTTTGAAAAAAAAAATCACTGAGTGGCTCTCCAAAGGCATCTGATTCTGGCTGGCAACTTGACTGCTAATAATAACCAAGAAGGTGATTTTTCATCTCCCTCCTTCTTGCAAATTAACCCGTGGTGTACTCTTGGGAACAGTATAATGAATTAGGCCAGGTCTTACATTTTTCTGGACACAGCATTCAGCAGGGCTGCCATTCCAGCTCAACAAGGGGTCGGCTAGGTGGATGGGGCGCCAAGCCTAAAGATAGGAAAACTTGAGTTCAAACTTGGCCTCTGACTCTTACTAGCTGTAGGACCCTGGGCAAATCACTTACTCTCTGTCTACCTGCCTCAGTTTCTTCATCTGTAAAATAGACATAAAATAGCACTTATCTCTCAGGGTTGCTGTGAGGATCAAATGAGATAATATTGGTAAAGCGTTTAACAGGTAATTGGTGCATGATAAACACTATATTAATGTTATCCTCCCAAGCCTCCCATGTTCAGAAGAGTTATGTGGTGACACGAGAATTAGGATCTAGGAATTCTGGGTTTCTCATTGCTATTCTGCTGCTATCACTGTATGACCTTGGACAGATCAATTAAACTCTCTAAGTCTGTAGATTAGGGTGCCACAGCTATAAGCCTGGTTTTGAACTCAGGAGGATTGAATCTTCCTGACTTCAGGCCCTGCACTCTGTCCACTGCGCCACCTTGTATCCCCTCATTCTCTGTACCTGTTATTTAAGATGCAAATAAAGTCCCAAGGGGAATGATAATTCTACCTCGTGTTGTATTCTCTGTTTTCTAACCACTTACTGCAATTTTGCCGTGGCCCTTACTTCATTTTAGTGTTTTATCACGATCAAAACCTCCCTTTTATCATTTCAGTGGATCCTCACAACAACCCATTCTAGATGAGTAGAACACATGTGTGGTTCTACCCATTTTGCAGAAGAGGCCTCTGGGACTTGTCTCTAGTAACACAGCTTGGAAGTGCCCAGAGGCAGGATCAAGGTCAGGCATTTCCTGACTTCATGTCCAGCACCCATTCCTTGCTCATATGCCAATTTATGTTTTTCTCTGATTGTTTTATGTCTATAAATCATGGCTCATCATCAGGCCTGTAATCTCTTAGAAGATAGAAATATTGTCTTCTGTATTTCCCAGTCTGCCCAGCAGTGGTAAGTGGCAAATACTGAGAGCATGGAGTTTATCAATTCCGCTTAGACATTTAAGTTTCAACTACTATCCCATGTTTTAAAGCAAACAGGGAAAACCCCATAGTGATCAGATTTAACTTGAAATTTTAATGACTCATTCCTATTTTAGCCAGAAATCTATTTTCTTTCCTTCTTTTTCCCTATGATAGGACAGTTTCATTCCAGGTACTGATAGCTGAGAGGCTATGACTACCCTTTAGCAGTACAAGGCATTCTTTTTCTGTGGTTATTAACTAGGGAAGCAGCATTTATTTCATGGAGAAATCACTAGGTCTTTGGTGAGAGACCAATGTTCTTATCCTGACTGGCTGTGTGATCTTAATCCAAAAGTCCAACTTCTCTGTGCTTGGGATTCCCTTTGGTTAAAATGGTGCCAGGTTTGGGGAGCTTCTCATTTGAATGATACAGAAGAGAAGTTCAATACAAGGAAATATGAGAGATAGAATTTGCCCTCCAAAAGCTTGCCCTCTTGTTAGAAAAGTTATGATGTATATACTTGTAGAGAGATAGAAATCAATAGGGAAAATATGCCCAGTGAATACCCTAGACTGTACAGAATAGGTGTTTGGGGAGGTAGGAGAAAAAATGGAGAAAGCAGATGAAAGCCATCATGGTTGTCATGTATTCTGGGTTAAAATCTCTTTTTTTCATCACCTACTGTGTATGAAGAGGTGGCCAATGTCCACTGAAATAGATTCATAGGTCATTTTAGCTGGAAGTCATTGATCTCAAATGCTACATGTTTATATTACAGTTAAGAAGACTGAGGCCCGTAGAAAGTCAGTGTCTTGTCTGGGTTTTGGGAAGAGCCTGGATTAGAAACTACCCTTCTGACTCCTTATCTAGGACTCTTTCTATGATATATTTTTGACCACCAAACCATGGGTTTGGAGCAGTGGTAGCAGTGAGTTAGCAGCAATGGGAGAGGGAAGAAAGGTCAAAGTAGCAGACTGTGGTCCATAACCTCTGGAGATGGCACATGCTGCTCTCAGTACATTTGTTTTTTCCTCCTCACTTCTTCCTCACTTGGTCCAACCATACCTCTGGCATTCTAGTCAATATTTCTGCCTTCTCTCCATGGGAATTTAGAACTGTTACTCTGGAGACACACCGGGCTGGGCTAGGTGAGTTTTTACTTTCTCTTGTTTAAAATCAGGCCTCTTCCTCACTTCCCAGTTGCATCTCTAAGCCATGCCAGTGGTGTTCCTCTCCCTGTCTCGCTGGTTCCCCTTCTTTCCCCTGTTAGAATGTAAGCTCCTTGAGGCAGGGACTGTTTCATTTGCTTTTATTTATATCCCTAGCATTTAACATACTCCCCAGCACATAGTAGTTAGTTGATGAATACCCTCTTCTCATCATTGTATGAAGTGCTGTTATTTCCCATCAGTCCTACTCACTCCCTGGCCTCTGACCACCATGCTGCTCCTTGGATCTTAAAATGCTTTTATGTCTGACTTGCTGTTCAGTAGCATCTCTCTGGGGTCTTCCTGCCTTCTTGACTCCTTTACTGCTAAGTCTTCAATTCCTTTAACTCTACTACTAGAAGTATGTTTGCCCTGCTGGTTGTTCATTTGTTATGTTGCCAAGAATTTCCATTGCTGGTCTCTATGGTCCCATTTCCTTGACCTAGATTCTACTACCTACATCCTCTGATATCTCATGGTCAGCAAAGGCCTTGCTCTGAACCAAAGAGTGAACTTGGAAGTTTAGATTTATTCTAAGTTAGACCTGGGAATCCAGTCTGAGTGTGAAGCACCCAGAGAACTGTGTCCTTTGTATATCCTTTAAAGGAAGAGTTTCAATCTTCCATTTTTTCCATATCTCCTTTAGTATCCCTTAAAGTACTTTGCCACAATGTAGACCCTCAGTCAATGTTGTGGGTCTAGTCATATTTTTCTGACTAACTAACCCTGGAACCACCACATCTTATCATTTGACCCACTTGTACTCTCTCACTTCTACCTCTGTTGCTCATGTCTCTGGAAAGTTGAGGGACAGCCCTGCTCATCTTAAGAGCATTCCCTATCCAGACTGGCAGGAAATATACTTGTATTTTTCACTTCTATTATTGATCTTATTTCTAGGTTATTTTAGGTGTATAATTTTTCTGAGGTCATTTCCATAAAGAAATCATCCTAGCTGCTAAGAACATTTCTCTTCTGGGGCACTGAGAGCTCAGGCTGTTCAACCACCTTACCTCAGAGATCTACTAGGATTAGAGTAATCACATGACTGCTAACGTTATTAGGCATCATTGACAGTGTGTACAAGGCTTGAAAGAGCCTTGTAAGGTACCTTTCCAAGTCATGACTTGCTTTAACTTCCCCATATCCGTATCAACCCCACCCACCATTGTATGTTACCTCTGCTCCTTACTGCCTGTGTGACCTTGGATAAGTCACTTAACTTCCTTGGGCCTCAGTTTTCTCATTTGTAAAACAACAGGGTTGGCCCTGATCACTTCTAAGATAATTTTCATTCTATGGCCCTGTGATCACAATTAGTTTCTGTTAGCCAGTGCTTTTTAATTAATAGATAGATTAATCCTCTAGAAATGGTGTGTAAAACAATATTTTGTATATTAAGTCTACTTTGCCATTGGTTTATATTATATAATTTATGGGCAGTGGAAGAAATGCTAGATTTAGCTAGATGTAGTCGGGGGAACTGTGTTTGAATCTTGGCTCTAACATTAACTGCCTGTACATTCTTGGATAAGTCACTCAGTCTCTTTAGAAACTAGATTACTCATCTGAATTATGAGGTGGTTAGACTATGAAGTGACTGGATAACCCTAAGGATTTTTCCAACATTATATTCATGATCCTATATATGTTCTTTTTTATTAATTAATTAATTTTTTTGTTAATTTTCAATATTCATATCCATAAGATCTTGAGTTTCAAATTTTCTCCGTCTTCTTACCCTCCCCAAGAATACATGCAATCTGATATAGGCTCTACTTATACATTCATATTAAACATATTTTCACATTAGTCATGATGTAAAAAAGAAATAGAACTAATGGGAAGAACCATGAGAAAGAAAAAACAACAAAACAACAAAAGAAAAGGAGAGCAAATAGTATGCTTCCATCTTCATTCAGACTCCAAAATTCCTTCTCTGGATATGGATAGCATTTTCCATCATGAGCTTTTTGGAGTTGTCTTAGATCCTTGAATATCTGAGAAGAGCTAAGTTTATCAAAGATAGTCATTACACAGTGTGGTTGTTACTGTGTACAAGGTTCTCCTGGTTCTGCTAACTTTTCTTAGCATCAGATCATATAAGTCTTTCCAGGTTATTCTGAAGTATCTTGCTCATCATTTCTTATAGAACACTAGTATTCCATTACATTCATATACCACACTTATTCAGCCATTCCCTCAATTTCCAATTCTTTGCCACCACAAAAAGATTGTATTTTTGTACATGTAGGTTTTCTGTTTTTATGATCTCTTTGGAGTACAGACCTAGAAGTGATATTGCTGAGTCAAAGGGTATGCACATTTTTATAGTCCTTTGGGCATGGTTCCAAACTGCTCTCCAAAATGGTTGAATCAGTTCACAACTCCACCAACAATGCATTAATGTTCCAATTTTCCCACATTTTCTCCAGTTTTTTTCCTGTTTTGTTATGTTAGCCAATCTGATATGTGATGTGAAAACTCAGAGTTGTTTTGATTTGCATTTCTCTAATCAATAGTGATTTAGAGCATTTTTTCATTACTATAAATAGCTTTAATTTCTTCTTCTGAAAGCTGGCAATTCATATCCTTTGACCATTTGACCATTTATCAATTCTGGAATTACTTATATTCTTATAAATTCAATTCAATTCGCTATATATTTGAGAAATGAGACCTTTATCAGGACGTTGGTTGCAAAAATTCTTTCCTAGTTTTCTGCTTTCCTCATAAACTTGGTTGCATTGATTTTGTTTGCGTGATCCTATATGTTCTTAAACATGCAATCTTTCAATGAATTGAGTGAAATGCTTTTAATAAAGAAGTAAATCACAATTTAAAAGAATGATAACCCATTTACAATAGCTTTTTGTGTTTTAGGACCCTGGGAGAACCAGTAGTACAAATATCATTATTTTTATTTTATAGACAGGAAAACTTCCTGAGAGTAGGGAAGTGATGTGCTCACAGTCACACCAACCTGTAAGTGACAGAGTAAGGAGTGAAACTCAGAATTCCTGATTCCAAGCCCAGAAGTCTTTTCATTCCTATCTCTGTAAGACAGATATCTAGACACCTGGAATTTAGGCGATTGTAGTTCACTATAATTGTTATCCTTCTCAACTACGGAGGGCAACATAGCATTTCTGAAACAATTAAAGCCTCCCACTCCTATTTATGTCTGTAATAGTACCCAGGACAGTTAGAGGATAAGGTAGCATAATAATGTATCATTTCTGGAAGTAAGAAAATGTTATACAAATGTTAATTTGTACATCATTATGAAGGTGATTATTATTCATCTTGTGGTTTGCTAAAATAAAACTGTTAATATGTAGTAACATTATATTCCTATGTAATATAGAATAACTCAGTCACCTGGCATCCTAAGGAATGATATGTTATGCAAGGTTTCTAAATAATTGGAACTTAGTTGTAAAGGGCATAGACTTTGTATTTTCTTTTATTTTTTGCAAACTTTAACTACTTTGATGGTAATCATTTTTAGCATGTATTGAACACTGCATCTCTTTTTAATTCCCAACTTTTTTGAAAATCTCTCTAAAATGCATGAAGCCTACTGGGAAAACTTCCTGATTCAGCTGCTTTTAATTGTGTCTTCCACCTGCACTTTCTGGAATGTGTGGAAGATGGGCAAGTTCCTTAAGACTCACTCCTAGCCTCCTTGCTTATGATAATGCTGAATCCTTAGGCACCAACTTCCCCAATTTTCTGTTAAAAATCTTACCTTTTATTTCCTACTACCCTCTGTTTTAGTCAAGCCCTAGTATATTGCTGGTGCTACAGATAAAGACCTGCATATACTTCATTAAGATAGAGCCAAACCCTCAGGAATCCACTGCCAAGATAAGATTCTCCATTGCCTTGGAATGTTTTCTTGGTAGAGGGAATGAGAGAAGGACCATAGAGAAGGGAGAACTTGATTATCTGGAAGGTAATTGAGGCTAGAAGGATATAATCTAAATCTGTGTGTGTTGTGTGTGTGTGTGTGTGTGTGTGTGTGTGTGTGTGTGTGTGTAAAGGGATTGGGATTGTCTTGCTAAACTTGGGCTGAGGGGAGCAGACCTCTTTTAGAGTACCCCTATCCCTTCCAAGTTTCAGGATAGTAGGCTTCTACTGTAGAAACAAGCACATGCTCACATTTAGATTAACCTCCAAATCCTCTGGACTTTCTTTTCTGGGCCTCAGAATTTGATCATCTCCAGTACTTTATTGCTTGAAGGGAACAAGCCCGCTTTGCTGCCTTAGGAAATAGAAACCAATGTACATAACCTAGACTTCAAAGTTCTTGCTGGAGCTGATTCATTATTTCAGACATCAGGAAGTCACTCTGTAGAACTGCATCTGTAGACATAGATGGTTTAGGTCGTAAACCTTTTATTAAGGGGATTTGTTCTGTGAAGTTTGTATTCAGTCAGAAGGTCACATTTGAGGACCTAGAAGGCCACATGTGGTCTTGAGGCCATAGGTTCTCCACTCCTGGATTAGGAGATTGATCTGAATATTTTCTATACCCATTAGTCCTTTTTTCTGGACTAAATTCTCAGTCTCGATTTGTTTTATCATGTGACTTTCTCCTATAGCTGAGAAGAAAGAAAAAAAATTTCCTTTATTCCTGGTCCCAGCTAGTTGGCTCCTGAATTTTTACTCTATTGAGTTTATTTATAACAAATTATAAAGAGCTCTCAAGATGTTAAATTTCCCCCAGCAAGAGAACACATGATGCCTGTGGAAGGAGGCTATATCCTTTCTTCATTCTGCTCTGAAATATTGGTTCATGGTGTAGCCCCATAGGAAATCACCCTTAAGGCCTGTGGTTACCTGCAGCTTCCATCTTTCTCTGAGTATTCATGAATGAAGGCAGCACACAGATCTGTACCTTTTAGTTGCCTCCCTCTCCAGACCCACTGGCTTAGGTGTGTGTGCAGTCACCAGCCTACATTGTGAATTGTCCTGAAAAAAAAGGGAGGGGCCGAGGGACTTTATTTGGTGTGACATTGTCTGGGGTTAGATTCAGATGGATAGTGGCATGAGCTGGAGCTTTCTCAACTATGTGAGATCTGTGCTGTGTGCAAGGAGTACGAGGCAGCTAGGAGGAGCCTGACTCACTCAGTCAGTGGTCATAAAGTAAATAAATTGTGTGCCTTGGGAAAGTTGTTCTTTTTTTTTGTATTTCTGTTCCATAAAATCTGCTGGTGTCTTCTGAAGACCTGGCATTTAATGGAATCACAATAATAGTAAAAGTAGCAGTCCTAGTAATAATAATATCTAAGATTTATAGCATGTTTCGAGAAAGTGTTGCTGTTCAGTAGTTTCAGTTGTGTATTCTCTCCATGACCGCATTAGGGGATTTCTTGACAAACATACTGGAGTGATTTGCCGTTTCTTTCTCCAGATCATTTTACAGATGAGGAAACTGAGACAAACAGGGTTAAGTGATTTGTCCAGGGTCATGGAGCTAGTAAATGTCTGAGGCCAGATTTGAACTCAGGAAGATAGTCTTCCTGGCTTCAGGCTCAGGTTTCTATCCATTGTACTGCTTAACTGCCCATAAAAGTTTGAAAAGTATTTTGTATATAAGAACCTAACTGGAGAGAATAAAAGGTGATATATGTTGAGCAATTGTCCTGGTAGTAAGGGAGGAAAGGTGTCACAAAAATATGTATTTAATAAAAGTTCTTACAATCTCCCTTGCTTGCTCTCTCTCTCTCTCCTTCCCTCCATTTCTCTCCTTTCCTCCCTACATATATATGACATGTATATATATATGTGTGTGTATGTGTGTGGGTGTGTATATGTGTATGTATATGCATGTATATATGCATACACACATATATACCTTTTCTCTGCATTGAACTGTGTTCAAATCTTGGTTCTTACACTTGTGTGTATATGTAACTATGAACAAATCACTTCACTTTCAGCCTCAGCTTTCTCCTGTAAAAGCAAGAGAAGTAATGGCACTTGAACTACCTACCTCCCAGAATGGTTATGAGAAAAGCCTGCTGTAGACCTTAAAGCTCTTTAAAGTAGGAGATGATTATTGATTGACTCCCACTTCTTCTTGTTCTTGTCCCTGTCCATCAACATGCTGCCATTTCCCTCTTGTTCTCTGCCCACATTTTGCATCTGTATCCCATTTTACTTTTTTTCCTTTTGGACCTCACAAATGGCCAGGGCTTTAAAAATCATTCAGAATTGATTGTGGCATGATTGGGATTAGGATTCAGATCCCCACTCTGGCTTTGCCTGGACATCTTTTCAAGGGCAAAGAGAGCATTTCTTGTCATTGATCCTGCAGAGCATTTTAAGCAGAAGTGACATTTACTGGGACTTGTGCTAAGGATTTATTAGTGCAATATATATTTTTAGTAAGAAGGGCTACTTCAGCAAACACCTAAACATGAGCCTGAACCCAGCAATATTCATCTGCTCACTAGTTATCTCTGTGATAGAATGGATTTAATCAAATTTTAGTAAAGATGTTATTCCCCCTTAAAAAAATGATAGCAGTATGGCATAGTAGAAGGAAGATCAGGCTGGAAGTTATGAGGCCTGGGTCATGTCCCTGCTTGTGTCATTCACAAGCTTTGTGTCCTTGTAACAGTCATTTAACCTTGACCAAATCTCCCAGTGGAAAGTGACCTCTGAGGTCACAGAAATGGAATCTGAATAAAGACCTCTCTCTGCAGTACACCTGACCAGTAGGTATCATCTGTCTTTTGTTGGACAAGTGAGGGGGAACTCAGTGTCTCCTGAAGGACTCCTGAGGGCACTCATCTCCCTTCTGGATAGTTCTAATTATTAGGGCCCTTGTACTTACATCAGTTATAAATTCACCACTTTGCAGCTTCCACCCATCGCCACTGGTTCTGCCCTTTGGAGTCAAGTAGAACAAATATGAGCTATTATTTCCTTGACATCATCCTTGAAGCAGATATCATGCTCACCCCTACCCTCACAAGTCATATCTTTTCCAGACTAATCATGCCCACACGCATGACATTCTTGATCACTGTCCTGAGGTTTTGTACACTGATCTTTTTTTTTAAAGAGAAGTCTTTCTTCCCCCCTCCATCTCCACACTATTATAAAGAAAAAAGAAAAACAAACTCTCTGTTACAAATAGGCTTTCTCAGGCAAAACAAATCCCTCATTGGCCCTGTCCAAAGAATATGTCTCATTTTTCAATCTGGGTCCATCAGTTCTTTCATGAGCTGGATAGCATGTTTCATCATTAGTTTTTTGAATAGTCATTGTTGTCATGAATGGTTACAGTTCTTATAGCTTTCAAATTAGTTTATTTGTTTTACCACATTGTTATTGTGTAAATTATTTTCCTGGTTCTGTTAATTTCATTCTTCATCAATTTATTTCATTGTCCTATTTATTTTTCTTTTTATTAATATATTTTGTTTTTACATCATGTTCACTTCCACACATATCCCTTTCTCTTGCTCTACTTACAGAATCATTCCATGGAGCAAAGAGTAAAAGTGTAAAGGGTGGGGAGGGAAAGGAGTTCAACAAAACTGACCAACTCATCAAAGGTGTCTGACAACATACAAAATGTATGGCACCTCTGGGAAGAAAAGAAAACAGTTGCTTTCCTTCTGTCTGCTATAGGGCTAAGCTTGAGGACAATCTTTTTCTTTTAAAAAATATTTTATGTGTCTTGTTTTTATATTACAAACATTTACAGATTGCTCTAACTTCATGATAGATCTTTTGCAACAAAGCAAACAGTTAAGGAAAACTAATAAAACAGTGACTTCCTTTGAAAGTCCATGCAACATTTTACATGTGTGGTACCCCCTCCCCCAACTGTCTATTTTTTAAAAATCTATTTGCACTCCCTCCTATCCCATTGGAAAAAAAAAGTTTCCTGTAACAAGCTTACATAGTCAACCAAAATACACACACAGACACACAGACACACACACACGTATCATTCTGTACCCTAAATCTATCAGTCTTCTGTAATAGATATCCTATTTCATCTGTCCTTTTGAAGATAAACCTAAGTAAGTGGAAAAATATTGATTGTTTGTGGTTAGGATGAGCCAGTACAAGGTATCTCAAAAGTCTTATTGCAGTTTTAAGCTTTAAGGCTTTGAGGTTAAGTTTTTACCTCAAAGTAAATGTTGTAAACTTACAAAATTAGTTGAAAGCTTAATTATTGAAATGTTTTGTTTTATGAATTTTTAATGACAGGACATCCTATGATTTTACTGTATGTGATACTTTCTCAGATCTATAGATTATCCTCTTGTTTGACCAACTTGAACACCTGTTCTGTCCCCATTAGACTTTTTTTGTGGGATCCCGTCATAACTGTCAGAGCTGTCATGTATGCATCAACACCTAATTCTTTGGATGATCTTGAGGCAAGGATTACACATAGAATCCTTTAAACTACTGATAAGCAGCTGACAACAATTTTTATAAAGTTTCAAAATAAGTTGGGGAAATATAGGACAAATGTGGTTAATTTGAGTTTTAATAAGAAATATAACAATAGTTTAAAATTTAAATAGTTTAAAATATAGTGTAAATAGTTTAAAATTTAAATATTTAATTTTTCAAGTGTTACTTTTGTATATTTATAGCTTTTATAGTTCTGATGTTATTAAAGATCAAAACCACGAAGACTTTTGGGATACTCTGTAAAATAAGACGGACAATATTGCATAAAATGATTTATTCATTCACTTCCATTCCAAAAGATTGATTTATGGGACTGGAAAAAATATGACAAAAATCATGTGGAGGAAAAAAAGAAGTAAATAATTTCAAAATAAATAATAAAAAGAAACGGGAATGACGTGGGGCTAGAAATGCTGAATCACAAATATCTTTGCCATAAAGAAGTGAATGTTAAAACAGTTTTGTAAAAAACAAAAAAAAAAGTTTTTTGCTTATTAAAAATAAAGAGACTGATCATTACAATAGTATCTAATACTCCAGCATTTGATAAATATAAAGATCTCTCCTACAAATGTACTAAGGATTCACTATTTTACAAAAACTTCTGGCAAAATTGAGTAGCATTATGGAAGAAATTAGATTTAGACCTATACCTCAAACCTTATATAAAGATAACTTCCAAATATGTATGTATCCTAGATATAAAAGGTTATATCATTAAAAAATTAGAGAAATGTGAAAAAATGTTACCTATTACCTCTATGTATAGGAGAAAAATTCATGATCAGACAAGGAATTCTATAATATAAAATAGATAATTTTGATAACATTAAATTTTAAAAAAACTTTCATTTTATTATTGACCATTTTATCATTATTAAAATCTTTTAATCTTTATCATTTTATGCATGTTTTCAAGGTTGCTCTTTTTTTTTATTTTGATGTTATTGTCTAAATTGTTCTTCTGGGTTGGCTCACTTCACTTTACATCAATTCATGCACATCTTTCATGTTGATTTTAAATCATCTATTCATATAACATTCATATAACACAACTTATCCAGCCATTCCTCAATTAATGAGCGTCCTCTTTGTTTTCAGTTTTTGCCACCACCAAAAGAGCTGCACTAAAGATTTTTTTTGTAATATAAGACCTTGTCTTCTTCCTTTGATCTCTTTTGGGCATAGGTCTGGCAGTGGTATAGCTGGATCAAACAGCATGCACTATTTAGTCATTTTTTAATATAGAATTCTGGTTTGCTTTCCATTTACAGCTCCACCAGCATTATATCGATATGTCTGTTTTCCAACAGCTCCCCAATATTTGTTATTTTCTCTTTTTTTAGTCGTCTTTGCCAATCTGATGAGTGTGCTGAGGAATTCTAGAATTTATTTAATTTGCATTTATCTAATTATCAAGAACTTAGAGCATTTTTTTTCATTCTGCTATAGATACCCTGGGTTTCTTCCCTAAAGAATGACCTATTTAAATCATTAAATCATTTACCAATGGGATAATGACTTTCATTTTTATAAATTTGAAGCACTTCTTTCTATATCTTGCACATGAGGCCTTTATCAGTGAAATTTGGGGTAGAGATTTCATTCCCCCACTTAATTATTTCCTTTAACTTTGTTTTCTTTTTCTACAGCTCATCACATATTGCCAAACCCCAGCCCTGGATTGTTCCCATCTATTTATGTTTTACTTAACAGGACTAGAGGAAATCATATGTTCACTAAAAAGTTAGGCTAGCTAATCTCAAGTTGATCTTCACTATAACTAGACAATCTCATTCCTTTGTCTTAATATTTTCCCCTACATCACTCACAATACCTCTTCTTTTTTTTCCCTTTCTTCAAGTATTCTCCCCTTCTTTTCTTCCCCTTCCTCTCTTTGGTCACATTTCCCTGAAAAAGTCGAGGCTATTCACTTAAAACGCCTTCTCTTACCCCATCCTTATTTCCCATCACTCTGTCATCATCCCCACCTTCCCCTCCACTTCAGTCTCTAATGAGTAAGTGGCCTTTTTCTTTGCCTAGGACAACTGTTCTTTACACACCCTTAATCTCTTTTATCATTTCTTCCTCAGCAGATTGTCTCTTCCATCAAACCCACTCTTTTCTCTAATCTTTACTTTCTCCCCATTGGTTGGCATTTTCCCTATTGCCTACTTGCATGTCAAAATCCCTTCCCCCTCCCAAAAAATCCTAACTAGATCCTAACAGGCACCATCCAAAGTTACCATTTATCTTTTAATTGACAAATCTAGTGCCTCTTCTTTATCTCTCTCCTTCCTGACCTATATGAAGCCTTTGATGCCAGTAAGTCTATTTGTCTCTTGACACTTTTTCCTCTCTCAGTTTTCCTGCCTCTGCTCTCTCTTTCTTCTCTTTTTACCTATCTGATGTTATTTTTGTTTCTTTTGCTAAATCTTCATCTATTTCCTACCCATTAACTATTATTATCTCCCAAGGCTCTGTCCTGGGTCTTCCCTCTAAGCTCTCTTTCTTTAATTGGGGATCGCATCAGTCCCCATGGATTCAGTTATCATCTATATGCAGATGATTCCCAGATCTATTTATCCAGTCCTAATCTCTCTCTCAAGCTCTAGTCTCACAAATTGCTTTTTAGTCATTTAAAACTGGATGTCCTGTAGATATCTCAACTGTAACATTTTCCAAAACAGAAATTTTTTCTTTTTCTTTTCTTTCCAACTCATTCCCTTTATGTAATTTTCATTTTACTGTGTAGGATGCCATCATCTTTGATTGTCACAAAGGTTTATAACCTAGGTGTCATTCTTGACTTCTTTCTCTTGTTTACCCACATATCCAGTCATTCACCAAGTCCTGTAATTTCTCTCTGGCTTCTATTATATATATATATCTCCACCAGCACTATTACAGTAGTATTCTAATTAGTCTCCTTGCCTTGACTCTTGCCCCACTAGAATCTAGTCTTGACAAAGCTGCCAGAGTCTTAAAACATAGATCTGATCATTTTCTTTCCCTCCTCAATAAACTCTAGTGTTTCCATGTTCCCTTCTAGATCAAATATGAAGTTCTTTGACATTTAAAGCTCATTACCACCAGAATTCTTTTTGTCTTCCTAGTTTTACTGTAAATTATTGCACCTCCAATACCCTACAGTCCAGCCATACTGTTCTAGTTGCCGTTCCTTGTGGCACAGCATTTTACCTTTTATCTCGGTATCTTTGCATTGACCTTTCCTGGAATGCTCTCCCTTCCAACCTGACTCTTAGAATCTCTGACTTCCTTTAAGGCTCAGTTCAAGTGCCCCCCAAGAGAGTGAAGGGAAAGGGAATAAACAATTATATAGCACAATTATGTGCCAGGTACTGTGCTAAGCCCCCTAGAAATATTATCTCATCTGATCCTCACAAGAAACCTGAGAGGGACATGCTGTTATTATTCCTATTTTATAGTTGAGGAAACTGAGGCAAGAAGAGGTTAAGTGACTTGCCCAATATGTTGCTAGTAAGTTCCTAAAGGTAGATTTGAACTCAAGTCTTCTTAATTTCAGGTCTAGTTCTCTGTTCACTGAGCCCCCTAACTATGCACAAAATATTCCATAATCTGTAATTACAGTAACTATACATTCTAAATTTTCTGGTGCATTTCCTATTTCAAAAAAAGAAAAAAAACAATTTTTAATGAAAATTACAAAAGAAAAATCTCTTTTTTTAAGGTCAAGTCTACCAGAAACAGCTAAACTACCAGTTGAAAATCATACTAGGCAACAAGATTTTTATTTACTTACAATTTTTCCTTAAAGATATTAGAATGTTGACCTGGAAGGGTCAGTTTGGTGGCACAATGGATAAAAGCACTAACTTTGGAATCAGAAATACCCAAGTTCAAATCTTGCTTCAAATACTTCCTAGCTGTGTGACCCTGGGCCAGTCACTAGACCTCTGTCATCTTCATTTTATTCATCTTTAAAATGGGGATAATAATAGCACCTATCTCATAGAACTGTTGTGAGATCACATATGATCATACCTATACATCCCTTTGTCAAGCTTTATGTAAAGTTAGCTATTTATCATTTTACATCTGAGGAAATGGAGGCTCATAAGGTGGAGTGACAACCTGAATCATAGGAACAGAATATTCATTGAATGAATTAGTGAACAAATACCTGAGCTCATATTAAATATAATATTCTCTAGTTGTAGATTATAGCCTGTGCTAGGATGGATCTACTATTTCTAATTCTTCTAGAACATATTAACATACAGAACACTAGATATATTAACATACAGAATTTCTGAACTTTTGATTGTTTTCCAAAAAGAACACACTTCTCAGACACATGCTTATAATACACATTTCCAGGTATACAAAGGAGTGATTGAATGGATAAATAAATAAATGAAAACAATGATTAACATGTACATAGTGCTCACTATGTGCCAAGCACTGGGCTAAATGCTTTATAATTATTATTTCATTTTATCATCATAACAACTCTGGGAGGCAGATGCTATCATTTATATTATAATATTGTACATATTATAGATGAGGAAACTAAGGTGAACAGAGGTTAAGTGACTTGCCCAGGGAACCCATAGGTAGTAAGTGACTCAAATTGCATTTGAATTTAGGTCATACTGATTCCAAGTCCAGAGCCTTATCTAATGCACCACCTAGCTGCCCCAAAACACGTTTAGTAAATGCTTACTGGGGCAGTTAGGTGGTGTAGCAGATAGAGCTTCAAGGCTAGAGTCAGGAAAACCTGAGTTCAAATGTGGCCTCAGACGCTTTCTAGTTGTATGACCCTGAACAACTCACTTAAACCTGTTGACCTCAGTTTCCTCATCTGTAAAATGAGCTGGAGAAGGAAATGGTAAGCCACTCCAGTATCTTCGTCAAGAAAACCCCAAATGGAGTCATGAAGACATGACTCAAATGACCCAACATTAAGAAATGCTTGCTGTCTACAGAGCACTGTGCTAGGCACTGGGGATACAGATAGAAAATGTTGACAGTCTCTGCTTGTAAGGAGATCACATTCTAATGGGGGAGACAAGATATATGAGGTTGCAGATTGAAGTTGGTTACAAAGGTCCCATGGTCTTTAGGTTACAGCAGAAAAGCATATGGTAATTAATCTTATTAGTCCTATTTCCACTGATGATACCAGAGTTTATGATCTTGAACCCTTTGACAGTGTCAAGGACTTTGTTATAGAGACCCCTTGTTGCTCTGCAAAACTCTGAGTGCAGCAAACATCAGATTAAAATGCACCTAGGAAATGTTTAGCAAAATGAATAAAAAATGCAATACCACCAAGATAATGTTAATCTGTGGTTTTCTAAGTCAATGTGTCCTGCAGAAGTTTGTTTCTATTTGAGTTTGATGCCACTGGGTGTAGAAGACTTTCTTGCTTCCTCTCCCTCCCGTCCCCGGACCTTCAGTAGCTATGACTGTATAGAGGGAGTGGCAGCTGCAGCACTTGCAGAAGGAATTACCAGGTCATATCTGCACAGGAGCTGGTTGATGGGATAAACCTGCTAAGTGAGGGGTGAGCTAGGAGGATCAGTGCTCTCAGGTGCACTACCATTGCCACAACTCTGGTTTTAGGGTCTTGGGTTATCTCCATTGTGGTTTGAAGTTTGGTGCTAGTAGAAGTGGTGGCAGTGGCTTCATTCATCTGTCAGTAAGAGCCTTAGCATAAGAACATGCAGAGATATTGCTGAAATCATGCAAACATTTATTGCTAGAATGAATACCTTCTCTGATTTCCCTTGTGAGGTTATTTACTTATGGTGACATCTGGTGACAGATTGGGGAATTGCAACCATCATAGCTACAGTAAACAAATGGAGATCATTGTCTGTCTTTCGTATCAAACATTTATAGATTTAGAGGTGGCATGGACCTCAGAGGTCATCTAATCTAACTCCCATATTGATGAGGAAATGCAGACCAAGAAAGATTAAACAATTTTCTAAAGCCACACAAGTAAAAATGGAAGGGCTGGGATTCAAACCCAGGTCCTTTGATTTAGTAATAATAGCAGTATTAATGATAATTATTTTTTAGTCATGTCCGACTCTTCATGACCTCTATTTAGCTTTTTACTTTGGCAGAGATACTGGTTTGCCATTTCCTTCTCTAGCTCATTTTACAGATGAGGAAATTGAGACAAACTGGGTCAAGTGACTTGCCCAGGGTCACACAGCTAGTAAGTATCTGAGGCCAGATTTGAGCTCAGGAAGATGAATCCTCCTCACTCCAGGTCAAGGACTCTATCTATCGTGCTGCCTAGTTGCCCTGTAAATAACTAGCATTTATACAGTGTTTTATGATGAGTAAAGAATTTGGCATATGCTATCTCACTAACTGGAAGTTAGTTGCTTTTATTATCCTCATTTTACAAATGAGTAAACAGATGCTCAGAGAGGTTAAGGTAGTTGATCAGGGTCAGACAGCTAATAAAAATCTAAAGCTTGATTCAAACCCGTGCCTTCCTGACTTCTAGTACTGGCTCCCTGGCTTCTAAAGGACTTTCTTGCTCTCAATCTATGATTAATTATCCCGGCATAGAGGTGATCTTGAATAATACAAGCTAATGCCATTGGACTGAATGTATTGGCAGGTTCTGTCGTGCTGCAATGACTTCAAGTGCAATCTTAGCGAAAGACCCAGGAAGTCTGTAGAGAGTCATCTCCAATAGATTAGGTACTGAGTGATAAGTTATTTGGCCAAGGCAGTGATGGAAAAAAAAATTAAAATAGCTGTTGGTCCTCCTGTCTCTTGATGGTTTCTTGAGCAAAGTTAGAAGTAAAGAGGAAAGGGGGTCAGAAGATCTTAATAACCATATAATCTTTAGACAATCTATAGTTAATTATAATTTAACAATTGGGAATTTCAGAACAAAATCTTTTGATCTTGTGACTAGAAAGTCATAATAGTACTGGAGGACCTGAGGCATATTTATATTGATATTTTCACTGTGAAGCCAGAAGAGATAAGGAAATTGTAGCCGAAGGGATGGATGGTGAACCTCTTCTTAGAGCAGCATATAAAAGATATATTTTGTTCTGTATCCAAAAGCAAAAAGAAACTTCTTTTTGTGGGGGAAGTGGTCATTTTGACTTACAGTGCTCACACAGACAAAAAAAAATACCATGAGGATAGTTACAGATTATGCTCCAACATTTTTATGGACAGCAGGGAGGGTAGAGAAACAGTGATCTTCTAAATTAAATCAAAATATGCCTTCATGACCTCAGTGGAAAGGTGGGCATAAAGGAGAATGGCAATATGAAGAAATGAAAAAGATCCAGTGTTTGTAAACTGCAACCTGCAAATTATGAATGCATTTTTCTTTTTTTTTTTTAATTAAATTTATTTATTTAACTTTTAACATTCATTTTCACAAAATTTTGGGTTACACATTTTCTCCCCTTTTATCCCCTCCCCCCCCCAAACACCAAGCATTCTAATTGCCCCTATGACCAATCTGCTCTCTCTTCTATCATCCCTCTCTGCCCTTGTCTCCATCTTCTCTTTTGTCCTGTAGGGCCAGATAGCTTTCTATACCCCTTTACCTGTATTTCTTATTTCCTAGTGGCAAGAACATTACTCGACAGTTGATCCTAACACTTTGAGTTCCAACTTCTTTACCTCCCTCCCTCTCCACCCCTTCCCTTTGGAAGGCAAGCAATTCAATATAGGCCAAATCTGTGTAGTTTTGCAAATGACTTCCATAATAGTTGTGTTGTATAGGACTAACTATATTTCCCTCCATCCTATCCTGTCCCCCACTACTTCTATTCTCTTTTGATCCTATCCCTCCCCATGAGTGTCAACCTCGAATTGCACTGTCCTCCCCATGCTCTCCCTTCTATCATCCCCCCCACCCTTCTTGTCCCCTTATCCCCCACTTTCCTGTATTGTAAGATAGGTTTTCCTACCAAAATGAGTGTGCATTTTATTCTTTCCTTTAGTGGAATGTGATGAGAGTAGACTTCATGTTTTTCTCTCACCTCCCCTCATTATCCCTCCACTAATGAGTCTTTTGCTTGCCTCTTTTATGAGAGATAATTTGCCCCATTCAATTTCTCCCTTTCTCCTCCCAATATATTTCTCTCTCACTGCTTAATTTCATTTTTTTTTTAAGATATGATCCCATCCTCTTCAATTCACTCTGTGCACTCTGTCTCTATGTATGTGTGCACGTGTGCATGTGTGTGTGTGTAATCCCACCCTTTACCCAGATACTGAAATGTTTCAAGAGTTACAAATATTGTCTTTCCATGTAGGAATGTAAACATTTCAGCTTTAGTAAGTCCCTTATGACTTCTCTTTGCTGTTCACCTTTTCCTGGTTCTCTTCATTCTTGTGTTTGAAAGTCAAATTTTCTTTTCAGCTCTGTTCTTTTCATCAAGAATACTTGAAAATCCTCTATTTCATTGAAAGACCAATTTTTCCCCTGAAGTATTATACTCAGTTTTGCTGGGTAGGTGATTCTTGGTTTTAGTCCTAGTTCCTTTGACTTCTGGAATATCCTATTCCATGCCCTTCAATCCCTTAATGTAGAGGCTGCTAGATCTTGTGTTATCCTGATTGTATTTCCACAATACTTGAATTGTTTCTTTCTAGCTGCTTGCAATATTTTCTCCTTGACCTGGGAACTCTGGAATTTGGCCACAATGTTCCTAGGAGTTTCTCTTTTTGGATCTCTTGCATGCGGTGTTCTGTGGATTCCTTGAATATTTATTTTGCCCTCTGGTTCTAGAATCTCAGGGCAGTTTTCCTTGATAATTTCATGAAAGATGATGTCTAGGCTCTTCTTTTGATCATGGCTTTCAGGTAGTCCCATAATTTTTAAATTGTCTCTCCTGGATCTATTTTCCAGGTCTGTTGTTTTTCCAATGAGATATTTCATATTATCTTCCATTTTTCCATTCTTCTCTCTTTGTTCTGTGATTTCTTGGTTTTGCATAAAGTCATTAGCCTCCATCTGTGCCATTCTAATTTTGAAAGAACTATTTTCTTCAGTGAGCTTTGGAATCTCCTTTTCCATGTGGCTAATTCTGCTTTTGAAAGCATTCTTCTCCTCATTGGCTTTTTGAACCTCTTTTGCCAATTGAGTTAGGCTAGTTTTCAAGGTATTAATTTCTTCAAGATTTTTTTGGTTCTCCTTTAGCAGGGAGCTGATCTGCTGTTCATGCTTTGACTTCATGTCTCTCATTTCTCTTCCCAGCTTTTCCTCTACCTCTCTAACTTGATTTTCAAAATTCTTTTTGAGCTCTTCCATGGCCTCAGCCCATTGGGTGGGCTGGGACACAGAAGCCTTGATTTCTGTGTCTTTGCCTGATGGTAAGCATTGTTCTTCCTCATCAGAAAGGAAGGGAGAAAATGCCTGTTCTCCAAGAAAGTAGCCTTCTATAGTCTTATTTCTTTTCCCTTTTCTGGGCATTTTCCCAGCCAGTGACTTGACCTCTGAATATTCTCCTCACACCCACCTCACCTCCTGATCCTCCCAGCCAGTGTTTGGGGTCTGAGATTCAAATGCTGCTTCCAGCCTTAGGGCTTTTGGCGGGGGCAGGGCTGCTATTGAGTGTGAGATTAAGTTCAGGTGGTCAGGTTGGGGCAGGGCAGCCTCTCAGGCTCAGTTCCCTCAGGGGGTTTATGCACAGACCTTCCACAATGGATCCAGGCTCCCGCCCGCTTGGGGAGCCCCTGTCTGCAGCTGCCTCTCAGCTTCTACCTCCCGGGGGGGCCTGAATTATGGGGGCACCCCACTCCCCTCTCGACCCGCCAAAGAGACTCTCTCACCGACCCCCGTCACCTGTGGGTGGAGGGACTTGTGCGGCCGCTGGAGATCCTGTCCCTGAAGCCTGCTCGGATCTGTATCTCTTGGTGCCGTGGCCGCGGCCTCAGCAGGTCTGGGCTGGACTCCGCGTCTGCAACGTGACGGACCTTTTGCGAGAGGTTTGCAGGTCCCTCTGTGGGTGGATGGCCCCTCGTGGCCGCTGGAGATCCCGTCCCTGAAGCCCGCTCGGATCTTTTCCTCTTGGTGCCACGGCCGTGGCAGGGCTGCTCTCAGCTCCCAGTCCCGGCGCCCAGTCCGCAGCGCGAAGGACCCCCTGTGAGAGGTTTGCAGGTCTCTCCGGAACAGAAATCTCCCTCGCTCCAGTGTTCCGTGGCCTCTGGGTGCAGAATTCGCTGTGAGTTACTTCCCTGTAGCCTTTCTATGGGTTGTGGGTTTGGAGCTATGTGTATGTGAGTCTTTCTACTCCACCATCTTGGCTCTGCCCCCTATGAATGCATTTTTCAAGAAGAAGGTCAGTAGGTACTAGATATAGGGAGCATTGAATAAAATTTAAGATGTCAGAATTGTCTATGTATTATATATAGATATAAAGATAGATAGATAGATAGATAGATAGATAGATAGATAGACAGAGAGATAGAGACAGAGAGACATATCTTTGTCTCTCTCCATATAGACATAAATATAGAAATATGCAAAAAAATGACTTGTTTCTGGTACACTAATCACTTCTTAATCTTCATACAGTCAGGTTATTGTTTCCTTGATAAAAAAAAAGTATCAAATTACAGGAAAGGATGAAGATGAGTAGCAAAAGTAGCACATAGTTAAGGCATTTTCCACTCTGGCATATTGTACAAACTGTTTATGTTGAAAAAGCCCCGACAAAACAGGACATTAAAAGAATAAAATAAACCCCAGATATTAGTATTGATTACCATACATTCCAAGGCAAATTTAACCTATGCAAATCAATCACTACAATTAAGGTCCAGTGAGCCTATTATCATTATCAACCTGCATATACAGGGCTCAAGATAATTGGAAACAATCACAGAGAATGGAATTAACTAGACATTAATAATTACTGATCCATATGCCAACTTGCTTAAATTTACAAAACCTTTGTGAGAATGATCTATAAATTGAAGGTATTATCTTAGATGATTAATCCTTATTTAAGTTTCTAGTATTTTAAGCAATGAATTATTCATCTTTGAATCCCCAAACCATTTGAATGGTTTTGCTCATGGGGCATTGAAATAATATCATTAGAAAAAGGATGGACTATAATAATACACAAAGATTCAACAAGAAAATGCTGTTGAAAGTTTTAGACACTGTTGAAAGCCCCATGTAAGAATGAAAGGATACCTCTCAAGTGGCATTGCCGGAATTATACCTGGCTGCTTGTTTTGCCAGGTGATTCTCAGCTGAGGCTCTTATGCTGGTCCTCCAGAATTGAGTCTCTTTATTTCTGGAAAAGTGCATTTAGTGTAAGGTCCATTGACAAAATTCTCATTGATGAGTCCCTGCCAGTCAAGAGGAGAAAACACTTAAGTAGGCATCCTATATTGGAAAAAAATGAGTATGGGAGTATCACAAACAGAACAATTGCACAGTATATATATATATATATATATATATATATATATATATATATATATATATATATATATATATATATATATATATATATATATATGTGTGTGTGTGTGTGTGTGTGTGTGTGTGTGTGTATGTGTGTGTGTGTACACACACATATGTTTATATGTATGTCTATATACATATATGTATATATGTGTGTATCAAATACAAATATGTATACATGTGTATATATTAAATATTCAGATGTTTTGATGAAAATGTGAGAAGGGAAGAGGTCCACTTTTTAAACAATGTTCTTCAATAGAACATCACTTTCTCCTCACAGAACCGACTCTAGGTTCAGAAGCCCACTGTGCTATTGTTTGTTGATTTTTAAAAGTATTTAATTTTGGGATACAAGGCTGGTTTAAAATTAGAGAAACAACATAATTAAGCATACTAAAAGCCAAAACTTATAAAACTTTATGAATATCTCAATAGATATAGGAAAAAAACTTTTCATGAAGTATAACTCATTTAAGCTAAAAGCCTTACAAAGTTTGGGCAGAGGGACTTTTAAAAAAAAATCTTTTAAAAGTATCTGTCTAAAACCAAAAGCAAGCATCATATACAATGGGGATAGATTAGAATATTTGACAGTAAATAAGTCGATGAAATGCCCACTCTCCTCATTATTATTTGTTAAAGTTCTGGAAATGCTGGCAACAGCAATAAGAAACAAGAAAGAAATTAAAGGTATCAGGATAGGAAAAGAGAAGATAAAACTGTCCTTGTTTACTGATGATATGCTGGTATTTTTGGGAAAAACCCTTGTGAATCAGCAAAAATAATAATTGAGACAATGAATAGATTCAGTAGTATTGTGGCTACAGAATCAAGTCTCAAAAATTAACAGCATTGCTATATAATAATAACAAAATCAAGAAGCAATAATGGAAAGGGAACTTCCACTCCAAATAACTACCAAATTTATGAAATATCTGGGGAATCAACCTACCAAAGGACATAAAAAATTTGCATAGAAGGAATGCTCCTAATCATTAATTGTACACAAAATGCAAATCAAAACAACTCTTAGGTTTCACCTCACACTTTGCAAATTCACAAAGATGACAAAAACATGGCAGTAGTCAAAGTTGGAGGGTTTGTGGAATGAAAGGCACATATACATTATTGACAAAGCTGTGGAACAGTATAGCTATTTGGGAAAGCAATTAGGAATATGTAAATAAAATGATGAAAATGCCCATATTCTGAACCAGAGATTCCATTACTGGACTTATACCTCAAGGAAGGCATCAAAAAGAAGAAATTTCCAATGTACCCCCAAAATATTTAAAACAGTACTTTTTGTTATTGCAAATATTTAAACATGAAGTAGATGCCCATCACTTGGAGAATGACTGAACAATCCTGATATATGAATGTAATGTAATATCACTACACTATCAGAAATTATGCATGTATGTGTATATATAATGGATACAGTCATGGAAGCATGGAAAGATTGATATAAAATAATGCATAATAAAGAAGCAGAACCAAGAAATACAATAACTAAAAATACAAACGGAAAGAACAACCACATACCAAAAAATCAATAGTGAATGTAACAAAATTATAAAGTTCAACCATGACTCAAATAAAGAGATATGAGAAGATGATCCAAACCTACCCCATTGTGGAGGTGGAATGTCTTCAAGTGTTTTCAGAGATTGTAAATGTATTAATCAGTTGGGCTAAATTTTTTCCTCTTTTTTTTTTGTCTTTAAAAATAGTTCTCTGTGCAAGGGAAGGGGAAGAATACTTGGGAAAAATTTGATAGTGTGAAATACGGAAGACATCACTAAAAACTTATTTTTTAAAGCATATGATTTGATTGAGCAAAAGGCCACCTTAAAGGTTCTGATTTGTCAGGATGTCTCTCATGCATACGTTAAGATAAGACGAGGTTTCCAGAAAAATGCTACAATGGAGATAATTTTGGTGACACTCTCATGGTTATCAAGTATTGTGCTTATCCAAGGTTTTTTCCCCCTGAAATGGGGAATGTTCAGTGGAGAGTGCAAATAGAAAAGGAATTCCCTGTAGATGGTGAGGTCTTCCAGTTGCTCCTACTTGCTCCTTCTCTACTGGTTCATGTTTGGAGAAAAGGCAGAGGGATGATCCTATATTATGAATGCTTCTCTGGTTCTCAAACAATGTAGCTCTTCATACATCCTTGGTGGTCCTAATATGTACACTGAAAACAACCTAAACCAGCCACTTACAGGCATTGAAGTGTTGATGTTGGTAGTCTATTTATCCACCAACAGGCAGTAACTATTTCTTCCTCCTACATATTCCAGCTCCTATCACCTCTAATCAGCCCTTCAGTGACTGACAATATATTTCTTCTGGTACCTTCAATCTCCTTGAGCTTCTTTAATTGTAGTG
This sequence comes from Notamacropus eugenii, assembly GCF_028372415.1. Classification (NCBI taxonomy): domain Eukaryota; kingdom Metazoa; phylum Chordata; class Mammalia; order Diprotodontia; family Macropodidae; genus Notamacropus; species Notamacropus eugenii. The sequence continues at coordinate 85,954,180 of NC_092874.1, forward strand.
TGAATATGCTTTCATTTTACTACGTTGAACCCAAGATTCCATGAGAAGTTTCATATGTTTCAAGGTATTCCCGGTATTTTGTTTGAAGAAATTATTGAAGGGTGGTATTACTCTTTGCCCTTGGGAATCCTGTAGGATTTTTAAAATTAAATTTTCTTTTAAAATGTTTTTAACAGACTTCCAGGGTCATCTCATTATTGTAGAATCTCAAACACAAAGGGAGAATGGTCTTTCCAAAAGATCATGCTTTTCCAAGTGGACTGCAGGCACTGATGTAGGGATATTTTGGTTTAATTTAGTGATAACTCCCCAGGTACCAATTACAAGTTTCTATGTGAGGCTGAGCCAACTACATCAGTGAACAGTCTGACTACCTTAGCATTATATTTAAAAGGGGTGATGGCATCATTACCATTGACTGTATAAGATCTATATTGCTCAGGCTCTCAGGAGCTGCGTTTTAGACAAAATGTAATATCATTCTCAGCAGAAAAGCAAAAAGGGAAATTACATGTAACTTTCTTGGGGCCTTTTTGGAGTTTTCTTCTACTCTGATGTCTTGCCTAGATGTTATTATTGTAATTGATACATGTGCATGAAAGGAGCAAGATCTTACTTTGACACATTGGTAACATCAGTCTAATGAAACTAGCTTCTCAAACTCCCTGAATATGAATGCAACAAGTACTTTGAAAACATACAATTTATCTAGCTAATTTGAAGACAATTATTGTTTAGATGTTTATCAGGCTGTTTGTACAGATGATCATCCGAAAGGATTCCACATCAAAGGGTGCCACATCCCATGTGATCGTCTGCCGTTGGATTGTGTCCATCATTTCTCTGCACAGAAATGTTCATGTTAATGAGCTTGTTCTCCTGCTGGGTGTTTCTTTCACATGCAAGGAGCTTCTGCTGCAGATCCATGGAGTTGGCAGGGGAAAGACACCATGGGTAAATCAAACATATTGTTTGAGGAGTATCCTATCAAATAAGAATGCAAGGGACCACTTGCATAGGTCAGTCATCTGCACATGTCCTGTGCCTGAAAACACAGCCACATGTACTTGAAATTTTTCCCTTGACATGGTGATCCAGTGTGAAGGACAATGGTTGGGGGTTTGGAATTAAGTCCTAAGACAGGTTCTGTCATTGACTGACTATGTATCTTTGAACAAGTGACTTCATCTCTCTTAGCCACAGTTTCCTCTTCTGTAAAATAAGGGGATTAAACTGCATGATTTCTAAATTCTGTTCAGTCCCAAATTCTATGAATATTGAAAAAGCATATATCAGGAATTAAATTCATTCCTAGGTAGAGTTGTCTTAGTAATGGACAAAGCTATTTCCTTAAGTTATTTTTCCTATTATTACTAGAATTAGTGGTAGTAATCATAATGATTATTATACATATAAACACTCATGGAAGCATGTTCACTGTAATGCTATCAGATATGATATGGAGCCCTGCATGTCAGGGTTTGATTTAAATGTTAGGATTTTCAACTTTAAAAATCTCCATGTAATTATTCCTCTTCTGAATAGGACTTAAGCAATGTAAACCATTTCCCCTTATTCTTTTCCACCGCCTTGTACAATCATCCGATAGCTAGAGATCACATTACCCCATCTTTCAGGAAGAGAAACTATCAAGGCATATACCATAAATGGATCTTACTGAAGATCAGAGAGTGAAACATTGGCAAATTTGGGAATAAGACCCAGGTTTCTAAATGGACATACCTGAAAAGGCAACATGCTTTTCTGGAGGAAGTCATATGACAGCTGAGATCCTCTCATGAGTATTTGGACAAATATGATGGACCAAACTATTTCTTAGTGGTTGTTTTCCATTATGATGAATAACAACAATATTAATAACCCTTAATCTATGTATCATGTATCTATCATGTAGACAGCCCTATCTGGGGATAACCTCAACTGTTGATATAGGTTATTTCAAGTTTCACCAAAGTTGCCTTTGGTGACACATATTTTAGTTCGCAGACCCATGATTTCATTAACATAGGGAACTGTATCAATATATCAAACTCCCTCCACCAATATCGATTGGTAACTTATGCAACTTATTGCCACAAATGGTTGTTGCACCGCAAATATTATGTGGGTCAGAAAAAGAGCTATTTGTATTTCAAATATTGGTTCTAAGGCTTGCTCTTTCTCTACTGTGCTATGCTGCCTTTAATTAACAATGATATGCATAGTAAATGTGTCATTATTGTCTTGTAGTTCTTTAAGATTTTCCAAGTGTTTTTCTCATGGTGAGCCTATGAGGTAGTTATTGCAAATGTTTTTATCAATATTTTACATATGGGGAAATTGAGTCACTGAGAAGTCAAGTGACTTGCCTATGGTCTCACAACTAGTAAACATCTAAGACAAGGTTCAAAGCCATGTCTCCAGAGTCCAGAATGAAAAAGAACCTTTTGATCCTTTTCCTAAAATACACAAAACATGTTTGTTTCACTTTCAATTTCTGTTCTGTTTGTCAGAGAATTAAATAGACATGGATGGAGTGTTGTTAGTGTGTGTCCTGTCAATCCTGAAATTCCAGAGTCAGGGTTCCTACAGTAATGTTCAGTCAGTCATGGTTTGTTTGTGGATACCTACAGAAATTATTCCTCATTTCTGTTTTCCTTCTTGTTTTATTACTTCTCTGATGGAGATCATCACACTATGGCCCTGGGGTCACCATCATGTTTCATCAATGAGCCCACACTTTTTTCCTAACAGATAGTCCCAGGACTTTGCTGTCTGGTATCCTTGTTTGCTGAGGCTCCACTTTCTGAGCTATGTTACTCAAATCTCATCTTAGTTTATGGAAGAAGGCAAAATACTTCCTTCTCTGTGGAAAGTACATCATATTTCTTTAGGGTATTTAAAAGATTTTACTGACCTCTTTTCACTGTAGTTCTCTTCTCTAGCCATCTCCACCCTATTGGAAATATGACTCCCCTCGCTCTGATCATAGATATTCCTATTAAAGGGTGAGGGTTTTCTACCAACGTTTTGATATTGTAAGAACAGAAACTTACTATGAATGTACATGTTTATGTTGACACTATAGCCTTTCTGTGTGTTATGCCTTTCCTTCTCATGATTCTTAGAGCTGTATGTTCCATTTCTTGGCCCATATATTTGGTCAGCACAGTCTCTAATTTAAGGTTGTTTAAGTTCTAACTTAATGGAAAGACTTAACTTTTTTTTATTTTCCATTTTGCTTGGCAACAAATCCTTGAAAAATTCTCACTCAATACTCATTGGAACATATGTCAGAAAAGATAGAAGTAAGGTTATTTTTTTCAGGGGAAATTATTTCATGAGGGGTCATTCTTCTTTGTTGTAGAAGCTGGGGTTATTTCAGTGCATTTTTTTCCAGGAGGCAGAAGTTTGAACTATAAGAGATGACTTCTTGAGGTCATGGGATCGTAGGTCCAGCTCAAGGGCTTTTAATTTGTTTTGTCTCATAGATCTTGTCAACTGGACTTGATCCAGTTTCTAATCTGTGGGTGGCCAGAGCTGATCAAAGCAGGCTAGATATAGGAGAGTCAGGAATCTAACAGAAGTTTAATTTCAAAATGAGGAAAACAGATTTGCAAACTGAAGTCCTGAGAAGGAGACTGGTTAGAGAACTGGTTCTTGTCCTGTGGACATTCTCTTTGGCAGGATGGTAAAGTGTGTGGACCCCTTTACTGAATAATATTTTTAAGTGTGTAAAATGAAATAGATATGCTCGCAGAGAAACTAGTTTGATTGAAGAAGTTATTGAAATATATTTTTAAAAGATCTGAAGTCATAGAGGCTGATGTAAGGACTCTTGAGCTACAATTTGACCCATTATAGAACACCAGAGCTTCTTTATTTTTGGTGTCATTTCACACTATTTTTTTGAAACAAACAAACAAAACCCCCTCAGAATAAAAATTTAAAGGTTTTGTTCAGTGAAATTGAGTTTTCAGTCCTTGTGGGGCTGTGTCACTTTTACCTAAAGCTGCTTCATCAGCAGGTTTTGACCTAGAACATTTTCAGGGCTTAAGGATTTTATTTTTCTATTTTTTCAATAAGGTTTTCAGTTAAGTTGAGTTCACTTTGGTAAACTGTGGACACCCTTTAAAAATTAATTTTCACTTAAACTTGTGGGGGAGGTTCAAATGTGTGGAATATCTCACTGTGAAACTCCAAGGAATTAGGAGGCAAAAACCAGAAGCATTCCTTGCTTGAAGCAACACATCAGAGGTCAGATAACAGCATAGTGCTCCATTGCCTTTGCTTGGACCAGGGGAGGATGAGCTTCTTGAATGGCTGTTTCCCATTTGTGCAAAGAATATGGCTTTTAATCCTGTTAAAGAATATTATACTAGAAAAGACTTCTTCAACAAAACAGACAATGGATTGTATCTGTTTTGGTGTGGTTTCACAGCTGATTCATGAAAAGGGACTTGCCCCTTCACATTTTTCCAATTAGAGGGCTAGGTTTTTGTCTCATGTCTGCTACTGCTTCACTTGGGGACTTTCAGCAAGTGTATCCTTGTAGTTTCTTTCCTGTGTATCTTTGTAGTTTCCCTTTTGAGAAAATGGAGTCAAATATCTCTTACTACTAGTGGAATGCATGAAACTGTGGTGAAGTTGTTGTTCCAGTAGTGTCTGACTCTTTGTGATCCCATTTGGATTTTCTTGGCAAAGATACTGGAATAATTTGTCAGTTTCCCTTCTCCAGCTCATTTTACAGATGAAGAAACTGAGGCAAACAGGAGTAAGGGACTTGCCCAGGGTCACACAACTCAATAAGTGTCTGAGGCTGGATTCGAACTCATGAAGATGAGTCTTGATTCTAAGCCCATTGCTCTATCCTCTGCACCTATGGTAGAGTTTTTGCTTCTGATCCGTCCTCCCCCACCCTCATCCCAAATTCCCCAGAAAGCTAATGTGCTATTCTGAACAAATATTATTATCATTTTGATATTATTTTGATTCCATCCCCCTCAATAGGAGATATTCACTTACTAGGCTGTTTTGAGTGTGAATTCCATAGCTAGATTTTCAGGGACTGCTGTATTTTTTTCTAAAATCCATCCATGTAAGGTCACTTGGCCCCAAATGGTGTCAGATGCTCCTGAACACTGAGTTTTGCAAGCACTGGTTGTCATCTATATTTCCCCAAAGCAGAATAGCTAAATACTCCCAGTGAAATAGCCAAAGGAATTAGAAAGCTTGTTAAGTGTGTAGCACCTCAAATCAGTAGCAATTTTAAGAGACTTAGAAGATTTAGGCCTTATAAAGTCATATGATAAAGTGTGTTTTGTGAACCACATCAGGTTCACTAATCCCTATGTTTGTTTTGTATGCAGTAATTCACTACCCCAGAATTCTCTGAAGCATTATATTTTGAGCATGTAGGAGAAAAGGATATAAGATCTTATCAGAGTGGGATGCTTAAGGAATATCTATATAATTAGCCCCGTTATACAGATGAGGAAAGTGAGAATCAAAATTCAGTGGCTTGTTTAGAGTCATACAGCTAGCAAGTGGCAGAGGTGCCATTTGTAATAGTAAGCACCCCAACATACATGGGGGACCTGCTACCACAGGTTCTTAGATCTGCATTAGTAAAAGGAAAGGCAACTTTTGAGGGGTTAACAATCACTTTAATCAAGCACATACATTTAACCAAGCACATATATTATTCACCTAGTTCGAGGGAGTCAGCACCCTGAACTTCAAAGAAAATATAGAGAAATCAAAGATCAACAGACATGGCTTCCACTTTCTGACCATCACAATTCAACAGACAGGTCCAGTTGTCTGACCATAGTTACCAGAGAGGGAAACACTGGCATCTGGGTTTTCAAAGCTGGGGAGAGCGGGGCTCCCTAGTAGCTTCCAAGAGTCTTCTTCTGGCCAAACAAACACTTCTAAAAACTAAGCCCAAAGTAAAACCTCAACTCAGAGTATTTATACCTTTTTTAGAGCCAGAGGGCGTTACAACCCTTAAGAACCAGTGTCTCATTAACAAAAGGATTGAGCCTTCCCACAAATCTTCCCTAATCAAACTCCCCTTAATAGGCAGGCCCATTAATGGATGGGGAAGATCTTTATTCATATTAAAATAATTCATATATTGTTTTTAGTTAAAAAAAACTCTTGTTTTTGTACTTTACTCCTAGTACAGACTCTTGATTGATAAAGGCAAGATTCAGTCTGAGGCACTTGATGATACTAAAACAAAAATAGCAAAAGATCCTATTTTGTTTGCCATCATACCATTTGAACTTCAAATTTTTCTGATGCTCAGTCTAGGACTGAGGTTCCAGAGTTACAGGTGGAATCAGGAAGACCTGAGTTGGACAGTTACTAGCTGTGGGACCATGGGTGAGTCATGTTGCCTCTCTTGCCTCAATTTTCTTATCAGTCAAGTGAATGTTTCGGCTTAGATCTTCTATGAGTTTTCTCCAAGCTTTCAGCCTTCAAGAACACTAACACAAAGCTGGGTAGAATGAGAAAGGTCCTCAGATCTCTCAGGTTGATAGCCAATAATCATTCTTCTTGATTAGTAACTCAGTCATGTTTGCCTAATTCAACCTTGCTTATCCTTTTTAAGCACTCTCCCTACATCTCGAAGGTTTTATCCTACAATATGGTTCAATCTTCCTTTCTAACTTTATGTTCTATTGCTGCCCTATGTGAAACTTCTCTTTAAGCCAGAATGTCCTCTTTATTGCTCTAATTTCCCTTCACTCTCCTCCATCAGACATATAGCCTTGCATATTTAAATCTCAAAATCTTTGCTTAAACTACTTCCCCTGCCAGTAAGCCAGTAAACATTTATTAAGCACCTGCTGTATGCTAAACACTACATTAGATCTGGGAGTACAAAAAAAAGGCAAAAGGCAATCCTTGCCCTCAATAAATTCCTAATCTAAGGGGGAAGACACCAAGAAAATATGTACAATCAAGTTATTTACAGGATAAAAAGTAAATAATGAACAGAAGTAAGGTACTGGAGTGAAGAAGGGTTTAGAAAGGCTTCCTGTAGAAAATAAGATTTTAGTTGTGATTTCACCTGCCTGGAATATCCTTTTCTTGGCTCTCAGTTTCCTTATTTCTTACTCATCTCAAGGCTTACCTTCTCCATGAAGATCACATGGATCATTCCAGCACAAGTGACTTGGGTCTTTCATTTAACTACTAGAGCAAGGAAATGTTTTCTATAAATGTAGAACAGCATCTTCTCTGCAAATCAGAGAGCTTCCTGGGAGAAGAGCTAAGCTACTGGAGGAACCTCACCCTCTTAGGATGTGTCAGGGGCTGGCTTGAATCCAGGTCTGCCTTACTCTTTCTCATATTTTGCTATACTACCCCTGGTAAGGGCAATTTTCTCTTTCCATGTATAATTACTACCAATTTAGATACACTTAGCTAGTGGAAATCCTTTACCTATGCTATCACAAGAAATTTCCTTCCTTTTTCTAGCCAAAGCTTGAATTTTCTCTTCTGTCTTCCCTCCATGTTCCCTTTTAGCTTCAACCTGGGACAGTTGCCTCCATTTCAGTGTTGTCCTTCTCACCTGTGCCAACCCAAGGCAGCATTGGTAGTGACTGTACTGGAAGTGTCTAGGTTGGTGATGGAGTGGTGTGCAAATACTGTGATGAAAGGCTAAGATTATCCCATCATGTTTTCCTCTGAAGTAGAGGTGAATCTTAATTAAGTCTTTGTACACAAAGCTGCTATTGCTCAGTTGTTTTTCAGTCATGTCCAACTCTTCATGGCCCCATTTAGGGTTTTGTTGGCAAAGATACTGGAGTGGTTCATCTTTTCCTTCTTCAGCTCATTTTATAGATAAGGAAACTTAAGCACAGCATTAAATGACTTCCCCAGGGTCACACAGCTAGTAAATGAGGCCAGATTTGAATGCAGGAAGATGAGTCTTCTTGACTCCAGGTCTGGTATCATCCACTGTATCATTTAGCTGCCACTGTACCATCTAGCTGTACAATTATGTACATTGACATGCCATTAATATCTAGCATTGTATGCCAAAAAGCCAAAGTGGTCTTGAATTACACTAAGAAAACAGTAACTTTTGGGAAAAAGAGAGGAGAGTTCCGTGGTACCCTGTCCTGGTCAGATCACAGCTGGTATATTCTGAGAACCACATTTTAGGACAGAGACAGTCTAGAGGAAGATAAGAAGGATTTTGAAGGGTTTCAAGGTCATGTCATACGAGCATTGCTTACAAAATGGATTCATTTTTACATTTGGCTTAGGCTTCATGCCTCTGAAGTCCCTTCCAATTAGAAAATTCTGATTCAATATTAATAATAAGTAGTAGTATTTATATATCCCTTTAAGGTTTACTAAGCATTTTACGTATATCATGTCATTCGATCCTCACAACAGCCTTGTGTGGTAGGTGATAATATACCCATTGTAACGTGGAAAACTGAAGCTGAGAAAGGTTAAGCAACTTGCCCAGTATAGCATATCCAATAACCATATAAAGCATTGTTTGAACTCAATTTCTCCAGATTCTGAGTCCACTACTATTCACTGTACCATCTAGTTTGTGTCTGTAATAGAGGAAAGTTGATCTAGAAAAGATGGGAAGCTTGCATTTCTAATTCTATATTCAGTAGTATATCTACTGTGCAACTTAATAACTTACCCTTCAGACTCTAACTTCAAAAAAGACGTGGATGGTATGTGTGTGTGTTTGTGTTTGTGTCTGTGTGTGTGTGTATGTGTGTAGGGATGTGTTATTTTCTCCTCCTTCCCCACCCCTACCCTTAATTTGTTGTTAATAGCAAAAATCTTTAGAACTGGAGAGGAAAAGACCCTACTCAGGAAGTCAGTATTCTAAATCTTGGGAATACAAAGGGAAAAGAAAGGAAGTAAAGGAGGAATCAGCTGGAATTGAATCCAGATGATTTTGGTTCCCCACAATTACTTACTCCTCACTTTAAAAAGCAAACAAACTCTGTTTCCAATTTTCATTCTATCCTAGATCCTACCTACCTAGAGTCATATTTTCACAACAGAATTCCAGGTCATAGAAACTATCTACCACAAGTTTAGAGTTAGGGCTGGGGGAGGAAATGGGTGTCCTCACATTTGTATAGGTAAAAAGTAGAGTGGTGAGTAGAAACAAAGTTCTCATTGATTATTGGAGATGTGGGTGATGAGATGCTTTCCTGGTCCAAGATTCAGCATTTTAAAGGCCATATAGAATGCTGCTCTACTCATAAGGTATAATTGAACTTACTGATGAAGCCAACATATTTTCCAGCTTAGAAGGACAACATTTTGAGGGTGTAAGAATTTTCTTTCTGCCCTAGGATCTGTGAATTTAGGACTTCTACTAGTATTTTTGCCTTTACATTCACGCTCTTTCTCTGTCTCTCTGTGTCTCTCTCTGTCTTTGTCTCTCTCCATATGTGTGTATGTGTCTGTGTATATATGTATGTATACATGTATATATGCACATTTATATATAAACATACACATATATGAAATTAATTTTTGACTTGATGTTTTTGTTGTGCTATTTGTCAAAAATATTTCCATCTCTGAATCTGTATTAGACTTTGAGTCCCTTACTAAGTGTACTAGTTCCATAAATGATACTTTATAATGTATTTGGCACAGTTCCATTCACAACTGGTACTTAATAAATGTTTTATTGGCTATTTCTATTTACTAATTTTATCTTGAGAGATTAGTGAATCATCCTCAACAAAGTAGTTCTCCCATAAACCTTTTATAATTTGTATTTTGCAAGTTCTGCAGTAAAAACATTGTATCTCTCTGTTTAAGTGCTTTAATACCAGTAGGACATAATTGCTACTTTCAATATTAAACCTACTATAAAATTAGAATTTTATTGTGTCTTCTTACCAGTTACTGCCAAATAACCTTTTTAAAAAAAATCCAAAGGCATAGTCATAAGACAAGTGATATCTGAGAATTATCTAATTGTAGGAGGTCTCAGTTGGAAGAAACAATTAAGTAATAAGCAGTGAAAGGCATTCAGGAAATTAAAAATTAAACAGATATCCTGAGACCAAAGTGTACTTTGCTAGGTATTAATATCGAATCAATAAAACCATATTGGAAAAAGGAAAGAACACAACCATTACTAATGTGACCAGTTGGTACTAAAGGCAGGAGAGAAGGCAAAGGAATATAGAATAAGAAATACTGTTGTCTAGAGGCTGACGGGGAGATGTTAAGAATTCCTAAGAGAGTATGGGATGGGAATTCGACTCACCAAGGCTTCTCAATAGATTCAATGAAATCATAATCCCACTGCAGAAATAACTCATCTAATTACCTTTTAGAAATATGGTTGCAACAGGATGGTCATAGAAACTTCATTGAAAAAATCCATAATGGCCACCAGAACTCAAAAGAACTTTTAGGTAGTTATGGCAATATTAAATTCTGACCACATCAAGAGTTAAAAATAAAAAGTTCCCACTAGGAATAATACTTTCAAGATAGTTTGGTGCCATCATGGATATACTTAAGCTCCTCTGCCTCTACCAAACTTAAAAAGAAATGAGAGGATCAGAGGGTTTAGAGCTGCAGGAGACCTTAGAGCCATCTTGTTCAAGTCTGTTATTTTGCAGTTGAGGAAACTGAGACCTAAGAGGTTAAGACATTTGCCAAAAGTCATAGTGGCAACAAGAGAAAGTCTAGTTCCAGGATTTGAACCCAGGTCCCCTGATTCCAAATTCACCACTCTCACAATTTCTCCTTGATGCATCTGCTTCCCTCCTTACCCCCAACCTACATCTGCAGCTTCACTTGTGGAGTAGGCTGTCCTAGTTAAGTGAATATGCACCCCAAAGAGGCTGTCATGATGTGGTGTAACACAAAATATGTGTGACAAAAAATATTTTCCTAGTAACACATGTATTTCCACCATTATAAAACCATTTCTTTGAATTGATCATTATGATCTTTAGGCTTTTGTTTTATTGTGTAGGACCTCCTGGGTGTTTTAATATAGCAAGTCTCTAATATCTTAGTGGGAATAAATCATTTAGTTGACTCCAAGAGAGATTAAATATCACAGGAACAGACTTGTTATGAAGACAAAGGAGCAATTCTGGTTAGGGTAAAAGCAACAGAATGAGGGGAAAAGGGGGAAGGGCTTAAACTACTGTCAAATATAAACATTATCTCCTCTGTGCCAGGCACTGTGCCAAGGGCTAAGGATACAAAAAGGCAAAAAAATAATCCTTACTCTCAAGGAGTTTACAATGGGGGGTGGGGTGGTGGAGAGACCCCAAGAAAAAATGTGCATACAAACTATATACAGGATAAATAGCAAATAATTAACACAGGAGACACACTTGAATTAAGAGGGATTGTGAAAACTTCTGTAGGAATGGGATTTTATTTTGGACTTGAAGAAAGTGAGGAGGCAGAGATGAAGACAGAGAAATACAGGCATGTGGGACAGAGAGAAAATGCTGGGAGTGAAGAAATGAATGTCTAGTTCATCATTTTTCGTAGGACTGGTTCTGTGTTCTCATATATGTTAGGGTGCCACATTTCCCACTTATTCTCTGTTGAAGTTCATTTTTGAAAATAAGAATATCTGGAGAGTAATCAAGAGACCAAGGGAAAATGTAAATGTTCTGTGACTTTACTTGTGTTCAGGAGAGAAGATCGATATCCTTCCCCTCCCCTATCCTCTCTTACTATTCTGCTACCATGCCGAAATATAAGAATCACAGGTAAACTGCATGCCAGAAAGAATTTGCAATCTTTTCATGCTAAAGAGAAAAGTGATGCTTCAGTGGGTTTAATAAATATGTATGTTAGGTTATATTAGAGCCTTCTGGCATAGGCTCTATCTAAACTACAAGAGTACTATTTATAAGAAGAATTGATTTAGTGTTCTGTTGAATCTCTGCTCCAAATTTTCTCCTTCTACTTTGGATGATTTATTCTTAGCTCTCAAAATATTATCGCTTAATGAACTTAAATCCCAGTCTCCCTGTCTAGTACACTCTGCTGATTTTCACCAAAGACACTTATAAAGCTGACCATGTGGTGCCATGGACCCAAAAGCCATTCTTATCTTGTCAGGAAATCAGAGAATGGAGTTCCTGACCAAAGTATCTGTTTCCAGGTTAAATGAAAAGTCTCGCATGTTATGTTTATCTTCAAAAGGCATTCTCATTTTTTTAAATATAAGCTTAACTAACCATTGTTTCATTCATTTGAAAATGTTTATTGAACATGTACTCTGAAGCTAGATGTTCTAGGGGATTAAAAAATGAGAAATTGGATTGAATTTGAAACTTTGTAGGGAGGATGAGACATATAAACCGCTAGCTATAATACGGAGCAAATTATGATAAGTGTGTCAGAGAGGCACATAGTGTTTTGAGAAATTCAAGAAAGGTGGAATTATTTTGTGTTGCCCGGGTGAGCAGAGAAGATAGTATAGGAAATGGGTCTTGAAAGATATCTGTAATTTCAATAAATGGAAAAGGAATGGGCAGAAGAATATTCTAGAATAGGAGATGGAATGAAAGAAGGCATAAAGGTGGGATAACTTTTCCCCTTGTATAGCTTTTGATCTTTTCTTCTCCTCAGAATAATAAAATACATAGGATTATAAAGGACACCAAGTACATTAAAGTCCACAGACCTGAAGTTAAGAACAAGTAGCTTAGTTTTGCTAGTGTATAGAGTATGAAAAGTAGATTAAGTTTATATTTCATAGTACCTTGAATCCAAGTTTCTTTTAATCTCCTACTCTGTTCTTCTGTAATCCAGATTAAGCTATTTGGACTTTATTTTGTGAACTAACATTTCTCAAACTATGTTTCATGGAACTCTATTTTTCCGAGAAAATCTGTGGGATTTGCCAAAGTAAAAAGTTGTCATGACATAGAATCTTTAATAACAAATGTAGCTGCTATGTTATCTGTGAGCTGGCTGTCCACAGTATTTGCATTCAGAAAATGCAGGGGACCCTTGGACAGTAGTTTGATTTGGTCATGTGATCTAAAATTTGCTTGCATGCTGATTTTAAATGAATCATTGAACATGCACAGTAATGTGTGATACACAATAATGTTGCTGAATGAATACTGAAAGAAATTACAAAGAATCAATAACTGTAGAGTCGTTTTGTTTTATTTTGTTTTTGCTGAAAATCTTCATTTTGTTCTTTACTATAGATAGTTGAGTAAAATCAGGAAAGTAAATATATGAATAAAATTATAAAAAATTCCATTCTCTTGATGAAACAAATACTCATGAATTGGTGGGAGGACCAAACCTCAACTATAGAAAAAACATAAATATCATGATAGGTAAGGTTATATAGGGCCTACTTCTAGTGATTCTGTCATACAATGTGCATTATGCTACCAATTTTTAATTCTATGATTTTGGCAATAATATAAATGTTACAAATTACAAATATTACAAATTGAAAAGAGTGAATTTAGTACAAAGCTGTCTGATTTTTAGATTAAAATTAACTAATTAACCAATGCAACTCCTAAAAATATGGCTCATGTCAGTAAAAGGGATATTAAAATATATTTTAAAGGTGAACGCATCTAATACTGTTTCCAGTTTTCAAACACTTATTGATATTGAATAATCACATCCTTCTTGATACATCATTTGCTTGTACTGATCTTAGATTTGAAATAAAATTTATATGACTTGTATTATCATTCTTACATTATTTGGTATATCAGTTATTTAGTATGTCAATCAATCAACAAACATTAAATTCTTACTCTGCTCAAGAAATGTATCAGGAACTGGAGATACAAATACATAGAATGAAACAATACCTACTTGAAGACATTACATTTTTAAAAATATAATATTTAATTATTTTTCAGTTTTCAACATTCACTTCCACAAATATTTGAATTTCAATTTTTCCCCCCATCTTTCCCCACCCCCACCCTAGGACAGCATACACCCATCTACACCTTCCCCCAGTCTGTCCTCTCTTCTATCACCCATCTTCTTCCATCCTCCATCCTTCTATTTTTCTGTAGGGTGAAATAGAATTCTACTTTTCTTTGCCTGTACATCTTATTTCCCAGTTGCACACAAAAAATATTTTTAACATTCATTTTTAAAATTTTGAGTTCCATATTCTCTCCCTTCCTCTCTCCCCACACACCCTCACTGAGAAAGCAAGCAGTTCAATATAGGTGATACAGGTGTAGCCATGTAAAACACTTCCATACCAGTTATGATGTGAAAGACTAACCACATTTCCCTCTGCCCTGTCCTGCTCTCCATTTATTCCATTCTCTCCCTTGACCTGCCCCCCACAACAATGTTTGCTTCTGATTATACCTTTCCCCAATTTGCTGTCCCTTCTATTATCTTCCCTCTCCTATCCTCTTTCCCCCTGCCTTCCTGCAGGATAAAATAGATTTCTATACCCAATTGAGTGTGTGTTATTTTCTCCTTAAACCAAATCCCATAAGAGAAAAGCTCACTTATTCCCTTTCATCATCCCCCCCTTTTCTCCTCCACTGTAAAAGCTCTTTCTGGCCTTTTTTATGTGAGATGATTTGCTACATTCTACCTCTCCCTTTTTCTTTCTCCTAGCACATTCCACTCAACAGTAAATTTTATTTTATTCAGTTGACCTTCATATTCAGCTCACTCTGTTCCCTCTGTCTATATGCATATGTATACGCACACACACATACACACATATACATACCTAGACATATATAATATACACATACATACATACACAAACACTCACTCACACACACACACACACACACACACAAACACACATATATTCCCTCTAAGTACCCTAATATTGAAAAAGTTCTCATGAGTTAAAAATATCTTTCCATGTAGGAATGTAAGCAGTTCTACTTTAATGAGTTCCTTCTGGCTTATCTTTCCTGCTTACCTTTTAACGTTTCACTTGATTCTTGTATTTGACTACCAAATTTTCTATTCAGCTCTGATCTTTTCAACAAGAATTCTTGGAAGTCCTTTATTTCATTGAAATTTCATTTTTACCCTGAAATATTATACTAAGTTTTGTTGAGTAGGTGATTCTTTGTTTTAATACTACCACCTTTGACCTCTGGAATATCATATTCCAAGCCCTTTTGTTCCTTAGTGTAGAAGATGCTAAATCTTGTGTTATCCTGATTGTATTTTCACAATACTTGAATTGTTTCTTTCTAGCTGCTTGTAATATTTTCTCCTTGAGCTGGGAACTCTAGAACTCAGCTACAATGTTCCTAAGAGTCTTACTTTTGGGGTCTCTTTCAAGAGGTCATAAGTGGATTCTTTTCATTTCTAATTTACCCTTTAGTTCTAGGATATCACAGCAGGTTTCCTTGATAATTTCTTGGTAGATGATGTCTAAGCTCTTTCTTCGATAATGGTTTTCAGGTAGACCAATAATTTTTTAATTTTCTTTCCTGGATCTATTTTTCAGGTCAGTTGTTTTTCCAATGAGATATGTCACATTGTTTTCTATTTTTTCATTCTTTTGGTTTTGTTTTATAATTTCTTGATTTCTCATAAAATCAGTAGCTTCTATCTATTCCATTCTAATTTTTAAAGAACTATTTTCTTCAGTGACTTTTTGGACCTCCTTTTCCATTTGGTCCATTCTGCTTTTTACAGCATTCTTCTCCTTGTTGGCTTTTTGGACCTCTTTTGCCCTTTGGGTTAGTCTATTTTAAAGGTGTTATTTTCTCCAGCATTGTTTGGGTGTCCTTTAGCAAGCTGTTGACTTATTTTTTCATGATTTTCTTGCATCACTCTCATTTCCCTTTCCAATTTTTCCTCCACCTCTCCTACTTGATTTTAAAAATCCTTTTTTGAGATCTTCCATGGCCTAAGACTTTTTTTTGGAGACTTTGGATGTAGAAGTCTTGATCTTGCTGTCTTCCTCTAGTTGTATGCTTTGATCTTCCTCTGGCTGTATATTTTGATCTTTCTCATCTAAAAGGATGTAGGAAAATACCTTCTCATCAAGAAACTAATCTTCTGTAGTCTTGTTTTTTCTTCCTTTTTTTGTGTGTTTTCCCGGCCAATTACTTGACTTTTGAATTCATTGTTAATTGGAGGGTATACTACCCTAGGTTTCTGAGGTTTTGAGCAGCTGTTCTCTGAGATATCTTTAGGGACCTGTAAGTTCTCAGTTCCTCTAAAATGACATAATCAAGAGAGTTTCCTCCTCTCTTGGCCTGTGCTCTTGTCTGTGAGCAAGCACAAGTACTCTTTTCTGTCCTGGAACTGTGAGTAGGATTCCCTCTTGACAGCCACCACCAGCTCTGCCATACCAGCACTCCTCCTTACCCTAGGACCAACACTCAAGACTGAGACCCAGATCAACCACTCAATTCCCCCACTGTCTATGTGCCAAGAGCTCCAAAAGTGAGCATTGCTGAGGCAATGATTGCTGCCACCCTGGGGCTGGGGCTGGACCACGACCACATTCCCCTCTCACCTAGGTGAAAGAGCTTTCTCACTGACCTTTAAAACTGTCTTTGTCATTTGTGGGTTGAGAAATCTGGAAACCACAGCAGCTTCTGTGATTCAGCACCCTGAAGCTTGCTCTAGTCCCATCTGTGTAGGGATGGCCCAGATTGGCCTGAGCTCCACTCTGAGTTCAGTGTGATAGACCCTTCCTCTCAGTCTTCCAGGTTCTCTTGGGCTGAAAATCTATTTCATTCTGTCATTTTGTGGCTTCTGCTGCTCTAGAATTCTTTACAGTCATTTTTACAGATATTTCAAGGACTTTGTGGGGAGAGCTCTATCAGGCCCATGTTTGTACTTTGCCATCTTGGCTCTTACATTTTAATGATGGAGGCAGTAAATATGTATATAAACATAAGCCTCATGAACACAAAATGAATAGCTACAATTTTGCATAACATAAATGCTAGGTAGTTGAGGAGGCTGAAAAATTACTTAAAATGTTTTGCTTTAAAGTTCCATTTAAAGAAATGGGAAAAATGTTTTCAGCTTGTTTCTCTGATAAAGACCTTGTTTTCAAATATGTAGGGAACGGAGACAAATTGATGAAAAAAAAGAGTCATTTCCCACTTAATAAATAGTCTAAGGATATGAACAGGCAGATTTCAGGACGAGATAGCAATGCTATCAATAGTTACACAAACATATTCTAAATCACTATGGATCAGATCAATCAAATTAAAATGATTCTGAGGTGCCACCTCATACCTATCACATTGACTAACATGATAGAAAAGGAAAATAACAAATGATAGAGGGGATGTGAAAAAATTGGAACACTAATGCACTGTTGGTGGAGTTGTAAACTAGTCCAACCATTTGGGAGAGCAGTTTGGAATTATGCCTAAATGACTATACAATTATGCATGCACTATGGCCTACCAATAGTACTATTAATCCCAAAGAGATCAAAGAAAAGAGAAAAGGACTTATCTTTACAAAAATATTTATAGCAGATCTTTTTATGGTGGCAGAGAATTGGAAATCAAGTTACTCAGTGTCTGAGTTCAGATTTGGACTCAGATCCTCTTGACTCCAGGGCTGGTGCTCCATGGAATTCAAAATTAAAATAAAATGTTAAAAATGTTTTTACATGTAATTGAGAAATATTTAATGAAATAAAGATAATTTAAAAATAAAATAAAGTTTCACTGAAGTATTTTACAAAATGAAATGAAGATTTAACCTTTTCATTTGAAAATGAAATGTTTAACCATTTCAAATAGTTGGAGAACCATTGTTATGTTGACTAAGGAGTAATTGTAGTTTATGAGCAGGGGTGTGCTAGTATAAAGCAGTCCCTTAGGAATATTAATCTGGCATCATTGTGTAGGATGAGTTGGAAGGGAGAGAGAGGCTAAACATGGAGAGATGACTGAGATTATTGTACCTTTTCAGATTAATATTATTCAAACTTTTCATGTTCAAGCATACTTATCAGAGAAAACTTGAGCATAAGTTCTGATGCATGTTCATCTATGTGTGGATATTATATACATATATTTGTGTATATATATATGTATATATATGTTATATATTATATGTTATATATGTGTTATATATTATGGTATATATATAATGTATATGTCCATTTATCTCCATGTACATACATCCTTTTTATTTAATTGTTGTTTGCCCTTAGTTCACAACCCGTTTCTGACATGTATTGGTTATGTGACCTTGGGCAAATCACTTAACTTCTCAGTATTCTAGGCACCTCTAGTACCATAAGCTGCAGAAAAGATTCTGATCTGCATTAGTGGAGGTAGTTTCTTCATCTGGAAGTTCCCTCTATCAAGGAAACTGTACCTCTGGTCCTTGTCCCTATACATGGATTATTGCACTAAATATTATTTATTTTAAAAAATAATGTAAAAACAAATTAAAGGTGAGAGAAGGATGATGTATTTAATCTTGATGGCAGTAGGGAGCCAGTGGTGTTACTTGAATGGTAGAAGTCCACAGTGAGATCTGTGCTTTAAAAAAAAAAAAATCAGTTTGGCATGATGTGGAGGGTGGTTTAGACAGAGGTGAGACTTTAGGAAAGAAGACTAATCAAAATGCTATTAAAATGGACCAGGTAAGAGGTAACAAAAGCCTGCAATATGAGTGGAGAGGAGACATACAGGAGAGATATTAAGAAAGAAAGTATAATATTTGACAGCTGATTAGATATGTGGAGTGAGTGAGGAAGAGAAGTGGAAGATGACCTTGAGCCTGTGAACTCAGGTAATTAGAAAGATGATGATAGCTGTGACAGAAACAAGGGAGTGTAGAAGAAGAGTGAACTTGGAGGGGAAATAAAATGTAATAATATGTGGTTTAGAATCCATCCATGCTTGTCCATATTGTTAGTCATTCTGAACTACCTGAAATGAAAAAGGGAAGTCTCAGGGTCTTTGTCATTGGTCACTAACATACAGTTGAGAATTACCACTAGAAGCACTCATCACAATAGTCACAAGATAGCCTGGGGTACAAGGAGTTATATACAGGGAGAATAGGGGATTTTCCCAATGGCACCAGTGTAGATACTGGTGTGGGTGCCAGGTAATGGCTGACACATGTCTTTCCTGAGTGACTCATGTTTGGATCAGAATTGGGAATGTGAGAGCTTGCACAGTGAAAAGAGAGGGTAAAATGGAAGTGTGTGGGAGATAAGAATAGGTATAATTTTATTGGAAACAAGACCATGGATTGTAGCAAGATGAGGTTGGCTGTTGTCACATTGGTTGATCAAACATCACTTAGGATTAGGGCATGGCCGCAGTCCCCCCTTTGAAGACTATTGCTCTAAATCATTTAGTCAATCAATAAACATTTATTAGGTGCCTACTATGTGCCATGCACTATGCCATGATGGAGATAAAAAATAAGTATAAGTAAGAAATAGCAAGGTTCTATACTACAGCGTTTGCAGTAAAAATATAAAGGTGATGATGTAAGGTACATTTTTAAAAAGGAAAAAAAAATCAGCTTTTTTTTTTTTTTTTTACTGTGTGTTAATGGTAAGAGAAAATAGTTGTTTGTTAATAATAAATTAAATGTATGTAGTCCTCTAAGAGTCTCCATAATTATCTTGTGTGGTAGGTATCATGGATTTTATTATCCCATTTTACAAATGAGAAAAGAGAGACCTGACAGAAATAGGTGACTTGTCCATGGTAGCAGTAAGAGTCAAAACCTGTTCTTTCTTAATCCAAAGTCAGCACTAGACTAGGCCAGTTGCCTCCTACTACAGAGATAACTCTGAATTTTCAAGCATGATATCCAAGGAGCAAAGCGTTATTATTAATAGATATGTCAGAAGAAGACGTAGAGTTTAGATCAAACTGGAAGTAACTTGAATTTTGTGATTTTGAGATGCCAGATACATTGAGTTTTCTGTAATTGATCTGTATGACATCTTGTTTAGGTAAATGCTGGCAGATTGGACTCTCAACCTAGAGGCAAAGTTGCTGCTTTTGCTATTGGTTCATAAGTGTCACTAAAACCCCCTCAATTTACCTTCTCTCTCTACCTTCTCCCTTTTTTTCTTGATATTTGACTATGGAGTTTCTAAGAACATCAGCATTTTTATTCTGTCTTTTTCTCTACAGTCAAAAATACTTCTGGGTTGTCCTCTTTCATGGTTAGGAAGTGCCCTTTAGAAAAATTAATGTGCAGACTCTCTGTCATATATATCTTTTGTTCTTTGGTAGAGCATGTCTCTTGTTCATCAGTGACTGAAATGAGCTTGGGAGTTGACCAGGGGTGTGAAGGCAGGACCAGTTGGCCTAAGGCTAATACAAACCACCCAACAGTTTCCCACTAATTTAGCAGCAATGTGACCAGTAATATCTTTAAGTAAGATTCCGTTTCTACCACCAAGCAAGCTGTTTTAGGTTGAGAGCTTCAAATGGTGATGCCACTTGCTACCTAGAGGCACAGCAATGCTTTTGTTTTTCCTTCGAGTAATTGGCACCAGGAGGTTTATCCATTCTTCTGATCCTATTGCAGCAGAGGTGAGAGGAGACTGAGGTAAACCTGTCAGGCCACAGGGTGCTCTGTGTTTATCAAATTTCCACCCCCTCTTAAGTGGCAGAGGATTCTGGGGTTTGCAGAGTAAGCTAGACCTGTGGTTGCTATAGCAACCAGAGAGCCATGCTGCTTAGCATTAGGCAAGTGGCAGGGGCATCTTTGCTTTCGACCCACCCTTCTCCAGTGAGAAGGGTGATGTGCTAAAACTGATTAAGGGGCCAGTAGCAGAGGTCCTTTGAGCAAGGCTTCTGCTGGGATCTGTCCCAAATGGTCAAGCTCTCTAGCTAGTCATGACACATCCTCTTCTCCCCTTTTGCCTCAGAAGTGCTCACGCTTTAGAGATAGTTTGTAGTGATCTTGCTTGTAGAGCTCAAATGATAAAAGGCTTAATGTGGAGGACCCCTGGGCTAAATATGCTAGGTAAATGTTAATTGTTATGGGCTCGGCTAGCTGAAGGCAACCTTGAAAGCTGTGTGTCAGGCTCTGCTTAAGAATTTTAAAACACTTGCAAATTGGATTTTCTGTCTTTACTGTTTTCTGATTTTCACTAAATTTATAGCCAGCCCTTAATATGCATCACTGCTGATGGGGTTTGGGGCAAGGGGGTGGTAATGCTTAAGAAGATAGGATTATAGAATTTAGAGCTGGAAGATTTAGGCCCTTAAAGGTCATTTAATCCAACCCTTTGTTTTTACTGAGAACCTGAGGTCAGTTAGTGGAAAAGCATTTATTAAATACTTAAATAAGTGTCAAGCCCTGTGCTGAGCACTTGGGAATTTCAAGAAAGACTGGGGAAAAGAATCCCTGCACTTAAAGAAATGATGTTCTGATAAGGGAAACAGCATTTAAGTAGTAAGATATATACTATTATATATGAAATTTATGCACAGTAGATATAAACAATCTAAAGAAGGCAATAGCACAGTGGTACATGTGAGTACATGTGTGTGTGTGTGTGTGTGTGTGTGTGTGTGTGTGTGTGTGTGTGTGTGTGTGTGGTGGTTGAGGAACCTGTAAAAACCTCTTGAAGAGCAGGGAATGTGATGCATCTTGCAGGAATCTAGAAAAACTAAGATGTTCTGATTGGTTAAATGATTTGCACTGGAGTGAAACTCTTCTCTCTGACTCCAAAATCTAGTACTCAAGCCTTTTTCTTTTATGACAAGTGGTGATGGTCATGGTAGGGTAGTGGAGTAGAAGAGTGTTAATTAGTATTTCACAAAATAAACATTCCAAAAATTTCTTATTCCAGACATCCCAACAGACTATGTAGGCTGCTGTTCTGCTGCCAAAGGTTATTTTATCTTAAATATCTGCTAGTGAATGCTGCCATTCAGGAAATTGTTTAGAAGGGACATGAAGAATTAGGTGCCTGCTACATATGTAACTTACGTGTGGATGCTTCTTTTTTCACTGGACTGAAGAGAACAGTGTATTGTCCCCCAGAACAATACTGAAAGTGGCAAGGACAATTTCATGCTTTGTTACATTTTCTGTGTATGAGGATTTTCCCCCTGAAATGATTATAGAACAGTCTTCTGAATTTGTCACCTTTTGAGCAATTCCCCCATTGTTTTCATCCATCTTTGAATCTTTGACTCCTTCTTCCCCAACTCATAGGGATTAAAGTGAGGACACTCTGTCTACCTTACATGAATCTTCTCTTTTGTAGTAAGAATTTATCTCCCAAATATGATAGCTGTAATTCTCCATCATGACAAGTTCCTAACCTGAAGTTACATTTGCTAAAGAAGATATTATTTTGTTTTAGAGGAAAATTATATAATATGATATGATGTGGTATGATATATGATACAATATAATATAAAAAAAATAACAAGATATTGTGATAACTACCCATCCTATGATATGTCTCTTCCTCATGTCTTGCTCTTTACCTTAAGTGAGGCATCATTTACTGTTTGGTGTCCTATGTGCTGCATTTGACACATATAAAGTACCTTAATGCATAAGGTATTTTTATTTGCCATTAATAAGTGTTTTCTCTTTCCTACCCTTTGCGTCTTCTCAATGTTTATCCAAATCTTTCTTGGATTTCAGAGTTCCCACTGGATCAGTGCTACTTTGGGTTTTGCTGATATGTTTCTGATAGCCTTAGTTGCAAACTTAGGTTAACATTCTTCTAAGTGGTCCTGAGGTGCGTGTATATGTGTGTGTGTGTGTGTGTGTGTGTGTGTGTGTGTGTGTGTTCGTTGAATGAAGATGCAGGGTTATTCTGGCATTTGGCTTTATGTTCTGATGAAATGTTCTCTTTTCTGAAGCCTCATTCTATTGTTGCTTCACTCTGCATTGAACCTCTCTGCTTCTGACTTTAGGGTGATCTCTTTGGTGACAAAAATATTTCCTCTTTACTTTGAAATGAGGATTTTCCCAGAAATATTATTGTGCTGCAAATATGCAACATTGTTCTATGATATTTCCAAAATGCCAGTTCTCAGGTTTTCTCCTTTCATAATATTGTTTCCAGGTTAGTTTTTTTTTTGTTGCTCTTTCTTTGTTTTTGGTCTGAATCTTGTCATATCAAAGTTGCAGGTTAACTGAAATGTGTGACATCTCAAAGTGTTTCCAGCCTTATGATTTCTGAAATCCCAAGACAACTGAAATTTGCAATTAAATTTACATCATAAGAAACAAAATAATTTTTAAAAATTTATTCTCCTTTAACAGCATAAACTTACTCTTACAATATGACTCCGTTGTAGCTACATTTGGTGGGGTTCAGCTATATGACCCTAAGTAAATATCTCTGAGCCTCAGAGTATCTTTATTTAAAGTTTTGAGTTTCAAATTCTCTCTTTCCTCTTCTTCTTCCTCCCTTAGATGGGAAGTAATCAGATCTAGGTTATACATGTGCAATTATGTAAAACATTTCCATATCAGTCATTTTGCACAAGAAGACTTGATTAAAATAAAATAATGAAAGAAAGTGAAAAATAACATGCTTCAGTCGGTATTGAAACAATATCAGTTCTTTCTCTGGAGGCAGACAGTATGCTTCATTATTAGTCCTTTGGGGTTTTCTTGGATCATTGTATTGCTGAGAATTCCTAAGTCATTTACAATTCTTCATCAAACACTACTGCTATGACTGTGTACAATGTTCCCCTCATTCTGTTCATTTCACTATGCAACAGTTCATGTAAATCTTTCCAGGTTTTGTTTAAAATCATCCTGCTTCTCATTTCTTATAGCACAATAATGTTCCATGACAACATATACCACAGTTTGTTTAGGCATTTCCCAACTGATAGACTCCCCTTTGATTTCCAATTCTTAGCCACTACAAAAAGGGCTTATATAAATATTTTTTGTAAAAACAGGTCCTTTTCCCTTTTTATTCTTTGTGTTTGAGATATAGATCTAGCAGTGGTATTGCTGGATCAAAGGGTATGCACATTTTTATAACCCTTTGGGCATAGTTCCAAATTGCTTTCCAGAATGGGTGAATCAGTTCACACATCCACCAACAATGCATTAGTGTCCCAGTTTTCCCTACATCCTCTCTAATATCCAATATTTTCCTTTTTTGTCATATTAACCAATCTGACAGATGTGAGGTAATACCTCAGAATTGTTTTAATTTGTATTTTTCTAATCAATAGTGATTTATAGCATTTTTCATATGACTATAGATAGCACAAAACAGCCTTGAGGAAGAACTGAATAAGAAGAGAGAGAAAGAGCTAAATAGAAGAAAATAGGATAGAGGGAAATACCCAGCTAGTAATTATAACTGTGAATGTAAATGAGATGAACTCACTGATAAAATGAAAACAGATAGCAGAATGGATTAGAAAGTAGACACCAACAATATGTGGTATGCAAGAAATGTACTTGAAATAGAAAAAAACATTCTGAGTTAAAGTAACAGGCTGGTGCAGAATATGTTATATTTCAGCTGAGGTAAAGATGGTAGGGCTAGCAGTCATGAACTCAAATAAAGAAAAGTAAAAATAGAATTGATTGAAAGAAATAATAATTCTACCTAAATTTACTTCCAGTAAATTTCATTCAGTGTAGTACATTCAGTGCTATACCAATCGAGCTACCAAAAATATTTTATAGAGCTAGAAAAAAAATAATAGCAAAATTCATCTGGAAGAGGAAAAGGTCAAGAATGACACAGGCTTCAATGAAAAAAAATATGAAGGAAGGTAACCTAGCCATAACAGATCCCAAACTATTGCAAAGTGGTAATCATCAAAACAATCTGGTACCGGCCAAGAAACAGAGTAGTAGATCAGTGGAATAGATTAGGTATATAATACACAGTACCAAAAGACCATAGTAACTTAGTGTTTGAAAAATACAAAAATGCAAACTTCTGAGGCAAAAACCTCACTATTTGATAAAAACTACTGGGAAAACTGGAAAACAATTTGACAGACACTAGGTATAATTTAAAAGGGCCAAGGCATCTAAGACAACTCCAAGGGACACATCATGGAAATTGATAAATGGTCAAAGGATATGAACAGGCTGTTTTCTGTGGAAGAAATTAAAGCTATCTATAGTCATACGAAAAAGTGCTCTAAGTCACTATTGATTAGAGAGATACAAATAAAAACAGCTCTGAGGTACCACATCACTCCTAGCAGATTGACTAACATGACAAAATAGGAAAATGATAAATGTTGGAGAAGATGTGGGAAAGTTGGTACACTAATTCATTGTGGTGGAGTTGTGAGCTGATACAACTATTCAGGAGAGCAATTTAGAACTGTGCCCAAGGACTATGAATATATGCATACTGGTAAAAGGACCTACATGTACAAAAATATAGCAGCCCTTTTTGTGGTGCCCAAGAACTGGAAATTGAGGGATGCCCATCAATTGGGGAATGGCTGAATAGGTTGCAGTATATGAATATAATGGAATACTATTGTGCTATAAGAAATGATGAAACAAGTAGACTTCATAAAAAACCTGGAAAGGCTCATATGAACTGATGCTGAGTGAGCAGGACCAGGAGAACATTGTATACAGTAAAAGCCACAGTGTGTGATGGCTGACTTTGATAGACTTAACCCTTCTCAGCAATGCAAGGTCTTAAAACAATTCCAATGGACTCATGATGGAAAATGCATCCACATCCACAAAAAGAACTGTGGAGTTTGAATGCAGAGGGAAGTAGACTATTTTCTTTTCATTTTTTCTTTTCTTTCTCATGGTTCCTCCCATTTGTTCTAATTCTTCCATACAACATGACTAATCTGAAAATATGTTTAATAGGAATGTATATGTAGAGTCTATATGAGATTACATGCTCCTTTGGGGAGGGGAAGATGGGAAGAATGGAGAGAAAATTTAAAATTTATGGCAGTGAATGTTGAAAACTAAAAAAAGTAAATTAACTTAAGAGAAAAAAAAGAAAATGTTATCCACATGAGAAAAAGAACTATGGAGTCTAAATGCAGAGTGGAGCGTGCTATTTACTCTATTTTTGTTGTTGTTTTTTCTGTCTCATGATTCCTCCCATTGGTTCTAATTCTTCTTTACAACATGACTAATGTGAAAATACATTCAATATGAATGTATACATAGGTCTTGGGGAGGGGGAAGAGTGATGAGGAGAAAATTTAAAACAAAATGTTATGGAAGTGAATGTTTGAACATCAAAAATAAATGAATAAATATTTTTAAAAAATAAAAGGGCCAGTGCCTCCCACTAAATCCTGAGTTACATCCTGCCACTGGATCCAGATGGCTCTGGAGGAGAAATGGAGGCTGTTGACTTTGCACAGCCTCCCTCACTTAAATCCAATCCACTTGCAAGTCAAATGCCGTGGTCCTCTTCTAGAACAAAAGATGAACACCAACAATGAATACTATGTCTTTGATGAATGGTTCTTGCCTGATCCATCAGGTTGAGGATACACAGAATAGCAGCTTGAGTCTTATTTAACTTTGATATCCAAAAGACTTCTGCTGGACCTGGTGGTGTAATGTGGGGTCCTGTATCACCAAGGCAATATTCACAGCACTGAGGATGACTATGAATATTCTGGCATAGTTCTGAATCAGAAAGTATAACAGACTCTCTATACAGAAGGCAGAAAAAAATTCCATTTATTCAGATCCCAGAAAGCCAAATCTATGATAGTAACCAAGAAGTCAATATACATGATCACTGCAGGGGACAAAACCATTCCCAAGCCTCAACCCCTATTCATACCCCTGCTGGAGGTTTCCCACAAACACTCACAAGACTAACTGTGCCTGCCTATGTGATCTCTCTTCCACCCTAATTGCTCTCACCAACTTCTTTCCAGCTCTGCTCCACCCTTCCTTTTCCACTCATTCAGCAAGTTCCTCCCTCCACAGGTGACTTAGGCTTCCATGTGATTTAAGCAGGTCACATGGGCCTATTAATGGGTGGGAAAGATCTTCAAATTAAGCAAAAATACATTACCAATACATTCAACCCTAAGATATACATTACCAATACATTCAACCCTAAGATATTTCTTATCTATTACATATGTCAGTGACGTAACTGGTGTCGACAGAACTTTACAACAATATAACAGGGATCACACAAAATAAGCACATAAAACAATGTCTTAGGGTGGGGCTTGAGCACAAGCATCCCAGCACTCACTCTTGAATGAATGGGGCCTAAAATCTCAGGGTAAGGGGCAAAGGTCTTTTCTTTTATAGCTTCTTCCTGCTGAAATTGGACCTAGGGCTGTCCCTGCCCCAACAGGTCCCATTTGAGAGGTCAGTTCTTTAGCTGG
Source organism: Notamacropus eugenii (assembly GCF_028372415.1). Taxonomy (NCBI): domain Eukaryota; kingdom Metazoa; phylum Chordata; class Mammalia; order Diprotodontia; family Macropodidae; genus Notamacropus; species Notamacropus eugenii. The sequence continues at coordinate 85,981,494 of NC_092874.1, forward strand.
CATCTGGAACTTGGTCAATGCCAGGTCCAGGGTAAGGCATCTGCAGGTAGAGGGTACTAAGTTTGTAGGAAACAAGTCTAGCAAACAAGTTTAACAGACAAAAAGTCAAAAAGAAACAAGGAGACAATAACCAAAAGCAGGGTAGATATAGTGTCAGCCGTGCTTCTGGATTCCATGAACCCACTATTATAGCCTCCTTCACAGTAGAATATATGAGTCAAGGGTACAATTTGGTAATCATCTTCTTCTGAATAAACAACAGTTAACGGTATTATTTTTCCTGTGCTATAATTTCTGCAGTCTTTGGAATATCATCTAGCTTCCATTTTACTCATTCCTTAGCTCCCAATTTTATTCTATCAATAGAATCCAACCCTTCAGTTCCTTTACTAGTTATTTCAGAAGGAGGGTCAGTTTTCACAAGGGATATCATGTCACAAGGAATAATAATCACTTGAACTATTTTATCATTTTTACAAAACTTTACAAAACTCTGTGGGTACTTCACTTAAATTTTGGAATGTCACAATAATTTCCCCTTGATAATTAGAATCTATCACTCCAACTAATACATATATTCCTCGAGCTGCTAATCCTGATTTAGGTAATACCCATCCAAAATGATTTTTAAGGATTGTCTTGCAAATTCCAGTAGAGATTTTTCTCATTTCTTTGCAATTCAACAAAAAGTCCTCTAAACAATTTAAATCATATTCTGCCAAACTAGATTTCGCTGGATAGAATGTTGGGACATCTGACCTCACAGTCTAGTACTCAATACTTGGAATCTAATGTGTTTGTTGGTTTCTAATTTGTGGATTTGGGGTCATCATTCTGACTAGAGGTGTACTCCTTCCCAATGGTCTGTTATTCAGATTACATAAAGTAATGAACAAATTATCTTTCCAATGTTGATAAGAATTATTAGAATTTCACTTCCTTAACTTTTCTTTCAATTATCCATTCATTCTTTCAATTAACCCAGACATTTGTGGATAATATGGAATATGATATATCCATTCTATTTTGTTTAATACATAATATCTTTTCATTTAATTACCTTTGAAATGTGACCCATTGTCACTTTGAATGTGCATCAGGGTTCCATAATATAGACTTACGATGTCTAGAGGTTTACAGGTGTTTTTCTGGGCCACATTCTTAAGGAGTCTTTGAATGTCTAATGAATAGGTGTCAACACAAATACATATAAATTTGCACCCTTTATCTTGGGGAAAGGGTCCAATATAACCTATTTGCCAAATTTAGAGAGGTACTTTTTCCCTTGCTATCTCTTCAGTTACTACCTGAGGAACAGTTCATTCCTTTTCCAATTGACATATAAAGCATTTCTCTGCTACTTGTTTTAACAATATATGAGATACTAATACCTCGGTCTTGTGCCCTCTGGTGTGTGACCTAGAATCCTAAATGACAGGCCATTTGATGGACTCATTTTGCTAGTACAAGATTATCAGTTGCTATCAGAGTTGGGACAATATGTTAAGTAGCAATCTTTGCTAGTTGATTAGCATGTGCATTGTACTCACATTCTGGCATGGTGAGGGCCATGGGAGGATCTACATGAAAAACTTACAAGTTAGTAACCAAAGACATGTCCCATATATCTTCCTATAATTCTGTGCCCCACGCTTGTTTTGCCATGAATTTCCCAACTTTGATTTGTCCAGATGGACATCCATGTAGCTAAAGCATTAGCTACTACCCATGGATCAGGGAATATATGACATTGTCCTCATATTTCTGTTTTGATAGCTTGATGTACTGCCATAAATTCAGCATATTGACTATTTTCACCTATCCCAGTACTTTCCAAAGTCTGCCTAGAACATAGGCTGTAGGTCATCATTTTCCAATGTGTTTTGTGGCCCAAATATTTTGTTGTCCCATCAGTAAACCATGCAAGTCTCTTTTGTTCTTAGGTCCATCCATCATATCCCTCCTTCCATTTTACCAAGGACTGTATCAACTGTTGCTTTGGTTCAGAGGGTGTATCGTTTCTCTCGGTATCTATGTTTGCTATAGATTCATGTAAAGCAGAAACTTTACTTTTGCCTGGTTTTGATCTATTTTGAATATATCATTTCCATTGAATTATGGTAGTCTCTTGTGCATGTTCAGTTCTGTGAGAAGCTGGGGTACTCATTCCCCAGGTCATAATTGGGATTCCCGGCCTTAATATTACCTCATGGCCCAGAGTTAGCTGTTCAATCTCTACCAAGGCCCAGTATGCAGCTAACAATTGCTCTTCAAAAGGGGAATATTGAACTTCAGATGAGGGGAGTTTCCTAGACCAGAATCCTCAGGGTACCTTTTGGCTTTTTTTTTTGTCATAAACTCCAGTTTGCATATTAATTTGTAGAGTCACTTGTAATTTCGCCAGGCCACTTTGCAAAGATCATAAATCTAGGGTCAATTGTATAGCAGCCTTTGCTTCTTCAAAAGCTTTACTCTGCTTAATTTCTTGATCAAATTCATAATTTTTTCCTACTAATTTTATGTAAGGGTTACAAAATTTGTCCTAGATGTGGTATTTCATGTTGCTAATATCGAAATAATCTGTTAAACTTTTGGGCCTCTTTCTTATTGGTGGGGATAGGAAAATCCTGAATCTTTTGTTGGGCTTGTGGGAGAATCTCTCATAGTCCCTAATTTCATTGTATACCCCAAAATTTTGTGGTTTGAGCTGGCCCTTGAATCTTGGCAGGGTTAATTTACCACCCTTTACCTTTCATATGCTCAATTAAAAGTGTCAAACTCTTCTCCACTTATTTTACATTTTTTTCATGTATCATAATATCATCTATGTAATGGGCAAGCTATACATCAGGTCGCTATAATTCATCCAAATGTTCAGCCACAATTCTATGACAAATAGTAGGGCTATGCAGATATCCTTGTGGCAAGTATAAAAGTGTAAAAGTATATTGTCGGCCCTCCCAAGTGAAAGCAAATTGGTCCCATTGTTTAGAATCTATTGGGATAGTAAAGAAAACATTGGTTAAATTAATAATTGTGTATCGAGTCCTATCATATTTTTGAATCCTTTCTATTAAGGTAACAGTATCTGGAATAACAGCATACAAGGGAGGAGTTACCTTATTCAACTGTCTGTAATCCTCTGTCATCCTCCATGTCCTATCTGACTTTCATACTGGTCAGACAGGATTATTCCATCGAGTGGTTGTAGGGACTAACTCTCCTGCCTCAACATATTCCTTTATAGTATTGGTAATTTCATCTTACCCACCTGGCAACATGGTACTGCTTTAAAGCAATTACTTCAGAAGGTTCAGGTAAAGTGATTGAGTTCATTTTTTTTTTTACCCACTAAAAGTATATTGATTCCTGTCTTCCTTACTGCAAATTGGTATTTCCCCTCAGGTAAATTTAAAGTCATAGCTCTCAATATATCTATTCCAATGATGTATTCAGGAATGGATACAATCACTGAGGTATATTCTTTTTTTAGGTAATTGTCCTATTTTCATCATTAGTTTGATTTGCCTGGCTGATATTTCAGCCCCTCCCAGTTCTCTAATGGTGATAAGGGTTCCATGTTTAAACTTAGACCACTGGACCCAGATAGCTCAGGAGAAGAAAGTGAGGTTGGTCATGTTACACAGCCCACCCTCACTCAAATCAGTCTGTTGCAAGTCATGTCATCATCTTGATGTCATGTTCCTCTTTGAGAAGGAAGGACAAACACAACAACCTATCAAGGTTTCCATATATAAGGGAGGCCTCTGCCCCAGTATCTATTAATGCCCCAGTCATAATATTTGATCCATTTTTTCCAATATATGATCTGTAACCCCATCTGTGTATTTCTTTAAGCTGGGGCTTGGCCAGTTTCCTATTCTCCCTGGAGGTATGACACACTTGGATACAAGGGTTCAGGAGGATCTGCAGGGACAGTTCTTACTTCTCTATTCCGTCTAGTATCAAGCTCTGTTTCTTGGTACCTTTTGTATAGTTCATTGGTTGGAATACCATCTATGCTTCCAAAATCTACTCCTGCTCTCAGCAGAGCAGTAAACAATCCTTTTCTTGTCATTCTATTCTGATTTTGAATGTGCTGGCTATTTACTGTTCTCTCTTGAAGAAATTTATCTTTTCCCCAGTCTCCTAAGTCACTTATCTCTGAAATCTTGTCTGGAACTTCTGAAAGAGAGTGCCCTATTTCCCCAGTTATGAGAGTCTGAACTAGATGCTTGTAAGTAGCAGGAGCTGTTTTTCACCACTACATTCCTATGGGAAGCTGCAAAGTGGGTATCACAGTACATTTTTGATCATTACTGCAGTCTTCATTACCTCCCTTAACTTTCTCAGACAGTCCCTAATTGGATACCAGGGTCTATCTCTACTGGGCCATATAGAGTCTGTAGGATACTGCCTACTGCATCCTTCTACAGCCAAAGCTAACAGATTAATTGTATTGTTACATCCTTGCAAATTCTAATCTCTGAAAGCTTGTTGTGCAAAAGGATTCTGACTAATACCTAGAAATTTCAAGCAACCCATGCCATCTATCTATATTCCTCTGGGTCCCTCATCACTGATTCTCACCATCTAAGATATTAATGATTCTCCCATCCTTTGGGTGAACCGACTCTAAACATCTGTGGCCTCCTGCTGAGTAAAATCCTCAATTATCTCCCTAAATACTGTGTTGCCTCTTGGTTCTCCTGTTTTTGCCTTAGTGTTGGGCATGCTTATGCCTGAGAAGCCTCCCCCTCTAACATTGTTTCACTTTCCCCTTCTGACTTTGTTACATTTTCCTCCCACATACTCTCTTGGCAGTTGTTGCCATGGCAGCTAGACTGAGTCTGTACAAAGGTATGCACACTTCTTTTGCCAGCCCTTTCCTTCTTCTTTTGAGCCAAATAAACAACTTTTCTTCCACTTGAGACCCTGCAGCTTGCTCTTTTAAAGGAGAGCCTGAGGGCTGAGAATTCCCATGCAAACTAGCTAACTTTTTCCATCTGAACTTTTTCTTCAGCAGCTTGTATATGCTTTTATGCATAATACAGTAAACAGTTAAAAACCTCCATCCTCTTCTATATACACCCGTGCCAGTTCTTTTCCTGCTTTTATTGGCATTCCTTGAAAACATCTTTCCAAATCTCTAGGTTCTCCCTCCTATAACCTTGGTTCCCAGTTTTCACGCGGTCCAGTGCTATTAGCCCATTCCTTTGCTAGGGAAGGATAAGGTAAATCCTTCCATTCTTCTCTAAAACTTTTTGCCTCCAAATAAAGATTTTATACCCTGTGATCCTGTTCATGACACCAAATGTATCGCCAAGGCAATATTCACAGCAATGAGGGCAACTATGAAGATGCTGGCATGGTTCTGAATCACATAGTATAGCACACTCTCCATATAGAAGACAGAAGAAAAACATTTATTCAGATACCAGAAAGCCAAATCCCAATATCAGAAAGCCAAATCCATGATAGTAACCAAGAAGTATATTATTACTGCAGGGGACGAAGTCATTTCTAAGAATTACCCGCCCCCTCCCCCCCACTCCTACCCTTGCTGGAGCCTTCCCACAAACAAACACTCATAAGCCTAGCTATCTGCTTGCCTGTGTCCTCTCTTCTCCACCCTAACTGCTCTCACAAACTTCCTCCCAGCTCTGCTCCACCCTTTGTGTTCTACCAATTCAGCAAGCTCTTCCCACCTATGTGATTTAGGCTTCTACGTGATTTAATCAGGTCACATGGGCCTATTAATGGGTGGGAAAGATCTTCAAATTAAACAAAAGTACATTAACAATACAGGTCCATGCTACAGGAAGAAAAACCTTCCTAACAATTAGTGCTGTGCAGAAGAAAAAACTTCCTGTAAATGTCATAGGTTCATACTCTCTAGAAATCTTTAAGTGGAGCTCATTATGCTGACCATTTGTTCATGATATTAGTTGATTAAGATGTCTCTGTGATTATTGGATAATAGACTTAAAAGAGACCTTATATCCTATCCAGGTCAATTCCTTAATATATAATTGAGAAAAACTGAGGTCAGTAGAGATTAATTATAGAAAAGCTAAAATCATCCCTGGTGCTCTGAGTCCAAACTTATTGTTCATTCTATTATGCCATGTCTTCTAGTTGTCAGTTTCCATTTGATTATGTTAAGAAGTCAGTGGTGAAGAGTAATGATTGACTATAGCCAGGAGTAGAATCAAGGTCTCTTGACTCTTATTCTAGAATTTTTTCAATCATCCTCTCTCTCTCTCTTTCTCTCTCTCTCTTTCTCTCTCTCTCTCTCTCTCTCTCTCTCTCTCTCTCTCTCTCTCTCTCTCTCTGTCTCTGTCTCTCTCTCTCTCCTTATCTTGAAAACATCTGAATGCTTTAGGGAAATGAATCACTCCAAAACTTTACTTCCGATGGGAGTGTCTGTGTGTTTGTATAAGTGTATTAGAGTGCCATTTTAAGCCATGTTTCTTCATGTTAAATTAGTACCTTTACTAATCACTTGACCCTTGGTCTTTCTAGAACCAAAGTTTTATCTTGCCCTACACCAAATCCACTGTTGACTCAGCACTCACCCTGGTCCTGTGCAATAAATTGCTGCCATGCCGGAGTTGACTATAGTTCTAGTATATATTTTGTTTTCTTTATTCCATTCCTTCTTGTCATGTGCTAGAGCCAATATATGGTTGAGAAGGGTTTATCTACAAGGGAAAATAATAAATTTATTGAAAAAAACATGATTTCAGTATACTATAACCAAATTATTTTCAAATAATTTGACCAGTACAAAGTGGACTGGCCATAAATTTGCCGACCTATTAGTCTTATCTTCCCTACTTCTATTCAAGGAGATGGCTCTTATATTGTATGCCCTATTAAGCCTGGAAGATAACCACTCAAGGTGTCCTATGCCAATCTTCTTTCAGAGTGATTCTCTTTGCTATGACCATCTATTGGTCATGACTTCACCCAGTTGGATTTGGTTTTTGCTTCATTTAAAAATATATGCCAATCATCAGTTATAATAACCTCTTGATCTTGTACTATGTGTTCTACTCTTGGTATCATCATTTATCCCTAACTCAGATCAGAAGTGGTTTGTCATTTCCTTTTTCAGTGGATTAAGGCAAACAGAGGTTAAATGACTTAGTTTCTAAGGCTGGATTTGAACTTGGATCTTCCTGACTCTAGGCCCAGTGCTCTATCCACTGAGCCAATCGCGTGGCCTCCAAAAGTGTTTGCTTTTGTTGCTTAGTCATTTTCAATCATGTCTGACTCTTCATGACCCCATTTGGGATTTTCTTGGCAAAGATACTGGAGTGATTTGCCATTTTCTCTTCCAGTTCATTTTACCAATGAGGAAAGTGAGGCAAAAAGGATTAAATAACTTGCCCAGTATCACACAGCTAGCTAATATCTGAAGCTAGATTTGAACTCAGGAAGATGAGCCTAAATACCCTGCCAAACTCCAAAAGTGTTTACAGATAATTATTTCAAAAACATCCCCAATCCCTCCTCCAAATAATCATAAATGGCTTTTTGTATCCCATTCTTGCTCTCATTTTTCAAAATAAGTCCTTTGTCATAGTTTCATAACAGTCTGTGTGAGGCACTGTGTTAAGTGCTGTGATACTAAGAAAGGGAAAAAAAAAACCTTGCCCTAATGGAGATTCCATTCTAATGAGGCAGACAACATGTAAATCATTATGCATATACAGTATCTGTAGAGTAGATGGGAGGTCATTTTATGAAGAAAGGCAACAGAGGGTGGGGGTACAACAGGTATCCAGCAGCAAGTATCATTTGATCTTAATGGAAGTCAGGGAAGTGAAGAAACAGGGAACAGAGAGAGAGAGGCTGTTAGGCCTGGGGGACAGCCAGTTTAAAGAGACAGGAGATGGAACGTTTTGTATAAGGAAGAGCACTCGTCATTTTATGTAGCTGAATCATGGAGTATGTGAGAATAAAAGGAATCTTACCCATCACCTAGTCAAATCCACTTATTTTACAGATAAGGAAATTGAGGCTCTGAGTGGGGATGTGATTCACCTAACAATACAATAGTGCTTTTGGCTTTGTCATTCCCATCCCAACAATGTCTGTTCATCCTTTCTCTCATCCTGTTTGGTAAGGGATTTTTAATTGAATTTATCAGTAGCATTTATATTTTGTTACATGTGTCCAGAGGCCATGGGGAAATGGATATTTTAAATAAGTCTAATAAATAAATAAATTAATCACTGAATGTAACCCGACCAACAACATTAATTTTTAATGAACCTTGATATCACAAAATCCAGTGTCATTACTGGAGGGTAACATCATGCAGTATTTATTATCACAAGTACAGATGACTTTTCTGCAAATCACATTTCTGTGAACTGTGTACTGACTTGTAGCTCAACATCAACTGGAAAATCATGGAAATTAGGAATGTAAAAGAACCGCTCTGTGGAAAAAATACCTTTCTATCTGTCTCCATGTGTCAGTAATTGAAGATGCCCATAATGCTATATAATGAGACATAAGGTATTGGGCATTTTGGAGATGGGATAATAATATTTTTAAAACAAAATCTTCAGAGAATTGGAGGGAAATTTCATGAAAAGGGACATATAAAGACAATGTCTTTAGAGAAATGTTTCTGGTTGACTGCTGTTTTTCATTAAATCCTATTCCCACACTTAATCCATGAAGAAAACATCCCAGTTTTATTCATTTTAGAGCTTAGTATATGTAAACATCAATGCTTTTTCAATTTTAAATGGTGAAATTATTTGGTATTTCCTTGTCTTTGACCATATTATATCCCACCCCTCCGCAGAATATGAACTCCTTGAGGCCAGCAAGTGGTTTATTTTTGTATTTACATCCTTAGTGTTTAGCACAGTACCTGGTGCAGAGTAGGGATATGCTTGCTGAATTGAATTGTTTATACATACTTAAAAAGTGACTGATGCAAGTCAGTCAGTTTCTAAAATGGGTATTAGTACTATCTCTCAGACCCCAGTGTGATGAGAAGGATCTTTCACTGAATTTTAAGAGATAAAGTTCAGTGAATGGAAGCTAGATTTTGATTAAAGCTTGGCATAGTTCTCGGTAGAGACCACTGAGAGAATAATGTGGCTGCACCAGGTACATGTTAAGTAGATGCCTTTTAATTGCCTAATCAATAAAATTCAGTAGACCATGCATTCCTAGTCAAGTATTGTTTATGGGGTGATATGTTTGGAGGAGATCCCCTTCCATTAAATGATCCCTATTCTAAATAGATGTCCCCTAGGCAGACTTCCTGAAGTAATGCCTGAGGAAAATTTACTTCTGCTGAATTTCACTAAGTCTTTATTGGGCCTCTGAAAATCTCCCAGCATCACCATCAGTTATGTCCTTGTGCTATCAGGAAAAAGGTCTGTATATTCTATCAGAAATTCTGTTCCCTATCTATTTAAATTAAATTTCATTTTATTTTCCAATTAATCCCAAAGACATAGGAAAAGAGGAAGAGAATCCCATATATAAAAATACTCATAAGAGGTACAATTTTGTAGTATCAAAAAACTAGAAACTAAAGCAGTTTGGGGAATGGCTGAATAAATTATAGTGCAGGAATACAGTGGAATAAAGGATAGCTTCAGAGTAATTGGGGAAGACTTAGATGATCTGAGGTAGATGGAATTAAACCAGAAGAGAAAGATTTATATGGTAATAACAGCATAAAGACAAACAATTTTGAAGATTGAAGATCTCTGTCCTGTGATTTTTGACATTACTCTATTATAAATCTTCTTAGAGAAACCACTGTGAAAGCTAAGAATTGACTTAGTTCTGAGAAGAAATGAGAGTTAATTTCTTCTAAGTGTTCCTAAAAAGTTCTTGGCATAATTCAGTATTGGGGTGGCAAGTAGAAGAAAACAAAAAAATTAGAAAAAATGAAAGACCAAAGGGGTTACCTCATTGACATTTTGGTCATCTTTTACATGTCTTGATTCCTACTTTTGGCAATGACATTCCTTGGTGTTTTTAGTTTGGAGTCCCTTTCAGGAGGTGAATGGTGTATTATTTCAATGACTATTTTGCCTCTGGGTCTAGGACTTCTGGGCAATTTTCCTTGACAATTTCTTCTATGATATTGTCCAGGCTCTTTTTTTCATCATGACTTTCTGGTAGACCAATAAATCCTTAGATTTTCTCTCTTGGATCTATTTTCCAGGTCAGTTGTTTTTCCAATTAGTTATTTTACATTTTCTTCTATGTTTTCATTCTTTAGATTCTGTTTGACTGATTCTTGATGTCTCATAGATTCATTAACTTCTACTTGCCCAATTCTATTTTTTATCAAATTGTTTTCTTCAGCTAACTTTTGCATCTCCTTTTCCATCTGTCTAATTGTTCCTTTTAAGGAGTTATTTTCACCAGTTAGGTTTTGTACCTCCTTTTCCATTTATCAAATTTTCCTTTTTAAGGAGCTGTTTTCTTCAGTGAATTCTTTTTTCATATTTTTAAAATCATTGGCCAGTTTTTCTTCTATTTCTTTAATTTAGGTTTTAAAATCCTTCCTGAGCTCTTCCAAGAAGGCTCATTGTGCTTCAGACCACTTCATATTCCCTTCTGAAGTTTCAGATGGGAGTATAGTCTCAATGCTGACCTCTTTGGTATTTGTGTTTTGGTCCTTGTCTCCATAGAAAGATACTGCTTTGCTTCTTACTCATGATAATAACCCTTTTCCTGGCTTTTAAAGTAGATCTCTGTGTCTGTGGCACAGGGAGCTCTGTCCCACATTTCTTGTGCCTAGAATTTGAGGCTTTGTGTGTTGTGGGTTCTGGTTCTTTTAGCTAGAAACTAAAATGCTGCAGTTTACCTGATGCTGAGCTGGCTGGTGTTTGAAAGCAGAGGCCAGGTGAGGTCTTTTTGGGTTTTCCTCTCAGTTACCCTGGAGCTAGCTCATTAAGTGTGGGGGAGGGGTGATCTGGATGCTGGAGGCTCCTCTGCTGAGCTAGAGCATAGGCAAGCTCAGCTGTTTGCTCTAGTGCCTTCTCAATTCCACTGGAGTGCTGCAGCCCTCCTGGGGTCTTGGTGTTGCAGTTGCTGGCTTTACCCCCTGGGGTTCAGGATCTTCTCCTGGTTTGTTGAGGTGGGGCTGTCTGGGACAACTCTGATCCTCCACTGGTCCCCTTTGGCCACAGCAAGAGGAACCCTCCTTAGCAATCTTTCTAGCCTCATAGGCTGAGAGTCTGTTTACCCCTTCTGTTGCTCCCAGTGTTCCTGGGTTTTTCTCAGGGCAATATTCTCCAGACCTGTCAGGTCAACAAGGTGAAGGAGATAGCAATTACCAATCACTCCACCATCCTGACTCCCAGAACCAGAAATCTTGATTTTTACTTTTGAAGTTTGTGGTACTGTTATTTCTAATTTGATATGATTGTCAAATCTACTACATTTAAAAACATGGTTTTTCTAGGGTTGGAGCTTTTAAAAAATATGTAAAATAAAGAAAATGAAAGAACGGATGTACCTCATTTTATAGGAAAAGAAACAAACACAGGCCAATGCCAGGATGTTTGATTTTAATTCCTAAAGGAATGCTTCAACACAGTTTGTGGCCTTTTTAGTTTTACCTTTAAGTATACAGGAATATTCTATGGAAATGAAGACTCAAGTCTCATTTTCATTTTTTAAACCAATATATATTCCTATAGAAGGCCATATATTTATTAGCTTATGAACCTAGGATGTCAGGACAAGCTTTCAGGAAAGATATAACATTCTTTTCCATTAAAATCATGATGTGCCATTTATCTAAAGGAGAATAATGAAATATTATTATTAAATTGAATCATAAGCTTCAAGTAGGTTCTGAACAACTGTGGTCTATTACTTTTTTTTATTCTTGGGATGCCATAAACATCTTAAGTAAAAGACTATGGCAGGGGGAGAAATACTTGATTGTAGCTATGGTTGGTGATGGTATTGTTTTGCTCTAAAAATTTCTATCAGATTGGATTAGAAGTTTACTAACTTAAATCAAAATCTCCCCTAAACAAATTAAATAGTTGAACCTCTGCAAAATTGCAGATATTCGCACTAAGGAATGGACCTGAGAATAAGAATTAATAAAATTTCATAATTAATGAAAACTGCAAATAAAAAGCATGTATATTCATGGAGTGTCACATTCATTATAGAACTAGACATGGTGAGTTTAGTTATTGTGGTAGCCCAAGGACCTCATTATAAGGGAATTTCACACTTTAGGCAGCACTATGTCAGAATTAGTGACAATTCAGGGTACCTTCATATGAAGCAAGGGACAGAAGATAATAAATGGAGAGTGTACCAAAGGATTTCTACTGGGAAATCCAATTAGAATCTCTATTTCCTTTTTCTGTTTACTGAACACTTTGACTGCCTTAAAATGAGAATTTTATTTTATTTGCTTAATGCTTTTTTTTTCTCTTTTTTTTACTATTAGAAAATATCTCTCCCCACTGAATTGATGCACAGTGCAACATCATAACCGGGCTAAATGTGATGCTAGGATGAGAAGTAATCTTTTCTTTAGCTCTTTATCCTACTGGTAATATGGCAACATCTAAACTATGGTTTCAATGCATATATTTTTCTTAATGTCATTTTAAAATTTTCAGACAAATTAGTTGATTAATATTCCTCAATCTTTTTCTCCTTCCCTTTACTTTTTCCCTTTCCTTTCCTCTTTTCTTTTTTCCTTCTCTCTTTCACACTTTCTCCTTCTAGTCCTCTCTTTCTCCCTTCTCCCTCCTCTTTTGTCTCTCTCTCCTTCCTTCCTTCTTTTTTTCTTCATATAACACTATTACAGTTTTTGTTTTTTTTTTGCTTGCAAGCATTATGGCTAAGGGATGGGTTCAGCGGTAGCTCTTTGTAATGAAATCTTCAACCAATTTCTTGCCTATTAGTTAAGGGTCCCCAAAAGACACCAAATTTTAGTAAACAGAATGTGTGTTATTCTCCTCCATTTTAATTTAACATTAGTTCCCTCATCACATTTACCTCCCAAATGGAATTTTAAACATTAATGTTATTCTCTATTTTCTTTTTATTAGGCTTGACAGAAAGGCCACTTAATATTTCTTTCCTAAATGTTTAAAATATCAAATAGTTTATACCACAAATTCTACCACTTTCAGTTTAGATATGGACCACATAGGACTTGGGATAGAGAGATAGATTAGATAAATGGATAGATATCAGTTGATAGATCAGTATCTACACACACATACATACATATAAGCATATCTTTATACATTCGTATACACATTTATGTATACACACTTATATTTATACACACACATTTATATATATGTATACATATCATATCTATCTACATCTCATAAGTATACTTAATTCAATGGTAAAATATTATGTAGAGTATCCTTTTTGAGTATCTACCACAATCAGTAAGAGCCTGTGCAAAAACTTATAGTTTGCTATCCTTGTGCAAAGAAGTGTCTGACAACATTCCCTTTGACCATATTCAAAAGTGGGAAACACACTGAGCATTTGGTAACAGCAATCTTATTTTTGCGTAACTGCTGCGGTTGCAAGGAGAAACACATGAAATGATGCGAACATCATTTGATGTGTCCTTGAGCTCTGAAAATGGAAGTATGAGATGAGACTGAGTGCTGTGACTCTGGGGATTGTGGAACAGCAGCTGGAGAAAGTCACATCTCTGGCTTGACCTATCTGTTGTGAAAATAGGGAAGAAAGCCAATCACACACAATTCCGGGCACATTCTGACAGCTAAAGGAGGCATTAACAATTTGCAACACATGGTATGGGGGGCCAGGCTCTGCGATGGAGAGAAATTATTTTCTGTCAAATAACACAAGAAGTAAAGGGAACTCAGGAATCACCCCTCTCCGTGTGTTCTCTGGCACTTCAGAATTTAGGCCTCAGGTAAATATGGTGGCTCAGATTTCATAGAACAAAGCTGTGAGTATGCTTCAAGAAAGTTGAATTGTTTTTTCCTTAATTTTTTTTTGGCTTCTCTAATACATCTTGTTATTTGGTGTAGATGACTATAGGAAAAACTCATTATGACCATTCTTGGAAAAAAAAGTCATTAATCCTGGTGGCACTGAATTCATGCAAAAGCCGACCTAGACTGATATTAAAGTCTGGCCACAAGGTAGCCAACCCATCACCTGTCAGTTAGATTTGTTTATCTAGTTGCTTTCTCAAAAGGAGCACAAAGGTCTTTACTGTAGAAAAATTACAAGTATACTTTTATCATATATGTGAGTGGGTCTCTTCATGCATATATACATGTGTTAATGGATATAAAATATATGAATACTTGTGTATACACCTATATAAACATATATGTTCATATATGCAAACATTCTGCATGTACAAGCATGTATACATATATAAAAATATTGTATATGTTGTATACACATATATATGTATGAAGTTTGTCCTCAAAATCTTCTTACAGTTTTTAATCTTTAATAACTTTAGAAATATAAATTCTGCAAACTTTCAAAAAACTCAACATTTAAAAGTTTGATTATTTTTAAAAATATTCTTTTTAAAAAAATGTGGCTGTACAACAGTAGTTATTTTTTGAACTTTGTAAAAAGTTTCTTTAGTTGTTACTGAGAGACGAAAAGGATTAGCCTTAAAATCATCCAAAGAACAAGGTTTTGGTGTAAACTTGACAATTTTGACGTTATCCCACAAGAAAAATTCTAATAGATAATTCAGATGACCTAGTTGGCCTCTGCAGATCTGCTAGTCTGAGAAAGTGTCATCTGGGAAGTGTCATCCAAACCATGTGTAATGACAGGTAGTCTAATCTTCTCCAAGTTACAATTAAAAGTGTATAATTCATGGGAGCCAAGATGGCGGAGTAGAAAGACACACATACACAGAGCTCCGAACCCACAACCCACAGAACGGCTACAGGGGACCAACTCACGATGAATTCTGCACCCAGAGGCCATGGAATATTGGAGCGAGGGAGATTTCTGTTCCGGAGAGACCTGCAAACCTCTCGCGGGGGGTCCTTCTCGCTGCGGACTGGGCGCGGGGACTGGGAGCAGAGGGCAGCCCTGCAGCGGCCGTGGCACCGAGAGGAAAAGATCCGAGCGGGCTTTGGGACGGGATCTCCAGCGACCACGCGGGTCCCTCCACCCACAGAGGGACCTGCAAACCTCTTGCAAAAGGTCCATCGCGCTGCAGACGTGGAGCGCAGCCCAGCCCAGCCCTGCTGCGGCCACAGCACCAAGAGAAACAGACCCGAGCAGGCTTCAGGGACGGGATCTCCAGCGGCCGCACAAGTCCCTCCGCCCACAGGTGACGGGGGTCGGTGAGAGAGTCTCTTTGGCGGGTCGAGAGGGGAGTGGGGTGCCCCGGGAGGTAGAAGCTGAGAGGCAGCTGCAGACAGGGGCTCCCCAAGCGGGCAGGAGCCTGGATCCATTGTGGAAGGTCTGTGCATAAACCCCCTGAGGGAACTGAGCCTGAGAGGCTGCCATGCCCCTACCTGACCACCTGAACTTAATTCTCACACTGAGTAGCAGCCCTGCCCCCACCAAAAGCCCTAAGGCTGGAAGCACCATTTGAATCTCAGTCCCCAAATGCTGGCTGGGAGGACCAGGAGGTGAGGTGGGTGTGAGGAGAATATTCAGACGTCAAGTCACTGGCTGGGGAGAATGCCCAGAAAAGGGAAAAGAAATAAAACTATTGAAGGCTACTTTCTTGGAGAACAGACATTTCCTCCCTTCCTTTCTGATGAGGAAGAACAATGCTTACCATCAGGCAAAGACACAGAAATCAAGGCTTCTGTGTTCCAGCCCACCCAATGGGCTCAGGCCATGGAAGAGCTCAAAAAGAATTTTGAAAATCAAGTTAGAGAGGTGGAGGAAAAACTGGGAAGAGAAATGAGAGGGATGAAAGAAAAGCATGAAAAGCAGATCAGCTCCCTGCTAAAGGAGAACCAAAAAAATGTTGAAGAAATTAACACCTTGAAAACTAGCCTAACTCAATTGGCAAAAGAGGTTCAAAAAGCCAATGAGGAGAAGAATGCTTTCAAAAGCAGAATTAGCCACATGGAAAAGGAGATTCAAAAGCTCACTGAAGAAAATAGTTCTTTCAAAACTAGAATGGCACAGATGGACGCTAAGGACTTTGTGAGAAAGCAAGATATCACAGAACATGGCGAGAAGATTGGAAAAATGGAAGATAATGTGAAATATCTTATTGGAAAAACAACTGACCTGGAAAATAGATTCAGGAGAGACAATGTAAAAATTTTGGGACTACCTGAAAACCATGATCAAAAGAAGAGCCTAGACATCATCTTCCATGAAATTATCAAGGAAAACTGCCCTGAGATTCTAGAACCAGAGGGCAAAATAAATATTCAAGGAATCCACAGAACACCGCATGCAAGAGATCCAAAAAGAGAAACTCCTAGGAACATTGTGGCCAAATTCCAGAGTTCCCAGGTCAAGGAGAAAATATTGCAAGCAGCTAGAAAGAAACAATTCAAGTATTGTGGAAATACAATCAGGATAACACAAGATCTAGCAGCCTCTACATTAAGGGATCGAAGGGAATGGAATAGGATATTCCAGAAGTCAAAGGAACTAGGACTAAAACCAAGAATCACCTACCCAGCAAAACTGAGTATAATACTTCAGGAGAAAAAATGGTCTTTCAATGAAATAGAGGATTTTCAAATTTTCTTGATGAAAAGACCAGAGCTGAAAAGAAAATTTGACTTTCTAACACAAGAATGAAGAGAACCATGAAAAGGTGAACAGCAAAGAGAAGTCATAAGGGACTTACTAAAGTTGAACTGTTTACATTCCTATATGGAAAGACAATATTTGTAACTCTTGAAACATTTCAGTATCTGGGTACTGGGTGGGAGTACACACACACACATGCACACACGCACACATACATAGAGACAGAGCGCACAGAGTGAATTGAAGAGGATGGGATCATATCTTAAAAAATAAATGAAATCAAGCAGTGAGAGAGAAATGTATTGGGAGGAGAAAGGGAGAAACTGAATGGGGCAAATTATCTCTCATAAAAGAGGCAAGTAAAAGACTCATTAGTGGAGGGATAAAGAGGGGAGCCGAGAGAAAAACATGAGATCTACTCTCATCACATTCCACTAAAGGAAAGAATAAAATGCACACTCATTTTGATAGGAAAACCTATCTCACAATACAGGAGAGTGGGGGACAAGGGCACAAGCAGGGTGGGGGGGTGATAGAGGGGAGCGCATGGGGAGGAGAATGCAATCCGAGGTCAACACTCATGGGGAGGGAAAGGATCATAAGAGAATAGAAGTAATGGGGGACAGGATAGGATGGAGGGAAATATAGTTAGTCCTATACAACACAACTAGTATGGAAATCATTTGCAAAACTACACGGATTTGGCCTATATTGAATTGCTTGCCTTCCAAAGGGAAGGGGTGGAGAGGGAGGGAGCTAAAGAAGTTGGAACTCAAAGTGTTAGGATCAACTGTAATGTTCTTACCACTAGGAAATAAGAACTACAGGTTAAGGGGTAAAGAAAGCTATCTGGCCCTATAGGACAAAAGAGAAGACGGAGACAAGGGCAGAGAGGGAGGATAGAAGAGAGAGCAGATTGGTTACAGGGGCATTTACAATGCTTGGGTTTGGGGGGGGAGGGGATAAAAGGGGAGAAAATTTGTAACCCAAAATTTTGTGAAAATAAATGTTAAAAGTTAAATAAAAACAAAGTGTATAATTCACAATTCACAAATTAAAATAAATTGAAATGAACTTTCTAATTATATCTTTATAAGGTAATAGCATATACATTTGAAGTTATTAAAACTTAAAGTTGTACTGAGTTTTGAAACATCATCTGCATCCATCTCTATCTTTATCTTTCAGTGTACATATATTTATGTATATAAATGTATCTATATTATCTGTCTCTGTGTATGTATTTAGGTATTTTTTCACTATTTATATCTGTGTATCTCTTTTTCTCTCTATCTCTCTGTCTTTCTGTCTCTCTGTGTATCTCTGTCTCTCTCTCCCTCCTTCCCTCTCCCCATTATCTATATGTCTGTATCCATCTTTTCACAATCTATTTGTATGTATATATCTGTCTATCTATCATCTATCTCTATCAATAATAAATGACTAGACCTGGGTTTTTACTGGTTTAGGGAGCTACTGGTGAGGAATTTCCTTTTCCAGTGTAGGTCATCACCTTCTCTTCAACTAACAGCTGTAGAGAATAGAACTATTATGAATAATATCTCTGAGCAGCCACATGTAGCCCACAGCCAAACAAGTTTAAATGTGCAAGCCAAACAAGATTAAAATGTAATTGGGAAATATTTAACAAAATAAATAAAAGTGCAGCAAAATATTGATAAGGTTAATACGTGGTTTTTCAAAGTCAGTATGTGGCTGTAGGGATCCTTATGTGCATTCTAGTGACTCCATGTCCATTGAAGTTTAACACAACTGGCCTAGAGCACTGAGAGGTTGGATGATTTGCCCAGAGTTACACAGACAGGATCAGTCAGAGGTGGGATTTGAATCAAGGTCTTTCTGGATCCAAGGCCAGCTATCTATCCACTAGGGTGCTCTACCTCTCATTCACCCCTTGATGGTTTTTGTTTTTGTTTTTTTTTTTTTTGACATGGTATAGACTCATAGTCCCATATTAAGATGGAGAAACTATTCGCCCAACACAATGAAAAACCTTAACAGTAAAATTGAGAAGGAAATACCAAACTAGTAAAGGCTTAGGGGCTCCTCAACTCACACAGTCTCTCCAGATAAGTGTAAATTGGTAACAATTCTCCTCCATACTAAAAACAGTTACCATTGGAAGGACCCATAAAAGTATTGAGAAATGCAGGACATCTGATTTTTTTAAAAATGTTGTAAAGTGGAAAGAGTCTGTCCTGGCTTTGAATTCAGTCTTTAAATCCTATCTTCTTTTGCTAACTACCTGAGTGACTGTGGGTTCTTCACTTAACCTCTAAATTTTCCCATCTATAAAATGATGAGGTTTGACTAGATAGCCTGAAAGATCCATTTCAACTCAAAATCTGTGATCCCATAAACTAAAGGACTCTTTTGGTGCTACCAGTGCTCTGAATTAATTTGATCTTGGGAAGATGTCACTTGCTGAACTGTTTCAAAGTGTTATTGGATGGGTGAAAATTGGGCAGCTTAGCCCTAAGAGCCTCATGGCGCTTGTGGTCTTACTCTGCTTGGCTCTGGTTCCGTCATTTCCTTCCCTCAGTGCCAGATAACCAATCCACTTTATTTTAAATTAACCGATACAATCTCGTGAAGTCTGTTCCCTTTCCTTCCTGCCTGTTTGGTCCAGGAAGAGAGGGAGAGAAATTGTTTTTCTTATTTGTGAAAACAATCTTCATGTTATCTGGAACTACTATTCGATCTCAATATAAGGGAGAGAGACAAAAAAAAAGAGGGTTTGGAAAAACTATTAACTGGACCCTCATCTTGCAACTCTACTTTGACCATTCTCTATTAATCACTGACAAGAATCATTCCTTCCTATCAGATGCTCTGGTTGTAGCTAAGTGGGGGTTGGCATTGTCCATCTGTGGGAGGTCGTAGCTTAAAAAAATAGACAACCTAGTCAGAACTCCAGCAGAGCTGGTCAATCGGTAACTCAATGTCCTACAGTACAGCCCCTTTAAGTGACATGGAAATAATGTGTGTACATTACAGCCCTGCTGTGATCCTGAGCAGTCAGCAGAGCAAAATTGTTATAATTGGGGTGTGAGCCAAGAGTATCCACTAGGTATGGTGACAGAGACAAAGGGGAAACAAGACGTTGCCAACCTTTCATTTGATCGCAGCTGTCAGCTTGGTATGATGGTTCCTGTGTATGGGCTCTTTGTTAAGCTTTATGTAAGGAAAGAGCTTCTCCTTCCTCCCTCCCTTCCTCCTTCTCTCTCATTTTATTTTCTGTTTTCTTTCTCTTTCCTCTTTTTCTTTCTTTTTTCTTCTTCTCTTGCCTCTCTTCTTTCTCTCCCTTCCACCTTCTCTCTTGTTTCTCTCCCTTCACTTTCTTTCTGTCTTCCTTTCCTCTCCTCTCCTCTCCTTTCCTCTTTTTTCTCCCTCGCAGAATATGCACAAGGCATATTTCAAACATAATTACACTTTCTTGGTAGATGATAGTGTGAAGAATTACGGTCATACTGACTAAAAAGAAATGGACTGTTTTCAAAGTAAGGAATGGATTTGGTTTTCCCACAAACTTGTCAACCTATGTTATCTATTTTATTGTAAGTCACTTGCTAAAGAAGAATGAAGGTTAGTGTTGTTTCATAAGAAAGAGAATTCCATTCATAGGAAAAGTCAGCAGGGAAATATTCTCTTTTCCTATTCTTTTTGTTCTCTCCTGTCTTTTATACCTGGCAGTTATTTTTTAAAACCTAGATGACACTACTAATAGATTCCAAGAAAGCTTAAGGGACACAGAAATGTTCATCTTCTGTTTCCCAGTGCCATATATTGCAGTAGAAAGAATAGTAAGGAAAGACACAGGTCAGATTGTGTCTTCATTTCCAGGATGGTGGCACCCTCCTGGAACTAAATGAGAGAGTAGGGATGAATATAATTTAGTAATAAGAATACAATTACCTCACCTACTGAGGCAAGGAGGAAGGGAGGGAGGGAAAGAGAGAGACAGAGAAGGAGTGGGGAGAGGGAGAACATTGGTCGGTGAAATCCATGTACCATTCAGGCACCTCATTTTAACT
This sequence comes from Notamacropus eugenii, assembly GCF_028372415.1. Lineage (NCBI taxonomy): Eukaryota > Metazoa > Chordata > Mammalia > Diprotodontia > Macropodidae > Notamacropus > Notamacropus eugenii. The sequence continues at coordinate 86,002,286 of NC_092874.1, forward strand.
AACAATTGTGTCTTCTCCTCTGCACCCACCTCATGAAGTTCTATTTGGAAAGAAGAAAATTGATGAATGTGTGTTCTATCTTCTCTGCTTTTTTCTTGATTCTCCTTTGCTAGAAGTCTAATGAGCAACAAGATAACCACATAGCAGCTCAAATATGTGAAGGAAAAATAAGAGGTGTGGAAAAAATCCTTTCAATTAGGACTTGGATAATTTAAAAGTATAATTTCATGACAAGAGGACCAATCTTATGGCATGGCAATGTTGGATGGGGAAGATGGGATGCCCTATGGGGAAGAAAAATATACCCTACATGAGCTGACTTCTAATAGTATATGGAGGCAGGATGGCAACAAGGTTCAAGGAACTTCATTAGCTGAACCAAATGAGGTTTCTGTTTGAATGCTGTCATTCAACATCTAACGTGTCTCTGTTCTATAAAGATCTTCTTCTGGGGTTTTTGAATTTGATAAGCTTTGGAATAGTCCTACAGGATACCAAGATTACTTAAATTTATGTTTCCATTTGACAACTTAAAACAAAAATATAGCTAATAAATTTATATACTGGTATTTGTGATTTTTGATTGTTTTCAACAAACTTGAGTTATGTCATAGAACATAGAGGTATATGTGATTTTAGGGATCATTTAGTGTAAGGGTTCTCAATCTTGGCTCCACAGTACCCTTTTGGAAGTAGGATCACTTGCAAGAAGTTGTAGCGCCAATGCAATTCACAGTGCCTACAGTGACCAGGAATATCCTGGTACTCTTCTGAATCGTGAAATACCACAGACTTTTCATACAGAAGACAGAGCCAAAACATTTATTCAGACACCAGAAAGCCAAATCCATCCTAGTAACAAAAATTGTTACACAATATCAATGCAGAGGACAACACCAGTCCCAAGCCTTCCCTCTTTTAGGTTCCCACAAACCAGCTCCATTAAACAAATCACAAACAGGCTCCCTTAAACAAAATGCCCTTCTTGCACTCACAGCCAGCTGCGATTGGCCTGCATTCTTCACTTCTGACTGCTCTCTGACTCATTTCCTCTAAGCTCTGCTCTAGCTCTTCCTCTTTCTGTTCCACCCATTCATCAAGCTCCTCCCACCACAGGCTCCATGTGACTCAGACTTCCATGTGACCCAAGCAGGTCACATGGGTCTATTAATGCATGAGAAACAGCTCCCCATTTAAATTACCATTACAGAAATTCATGAACTTAGATGAAAAAAAAACAAAAACATTTTTATCTTTACTAACCTCCAGTCAGGTTCTTAACCTCTCTTTGTGTCTCTTTCTCAGTCTCTCTCTCTCTCTCTCTCTCTCTCTCTCTCTCTCTCTCTCTCTCTCTGTATGTATGATGGTTCCTTTGGAGAATCTAGTAAAGCTAATAGATCCCATCTCGGAATAACAATTTTAAATGTGCAAAATAAAATACATAGGAATATTAAAGAAATTAATTCTATTGAAAAAAAATATTCCCCAACACCAGGTTAAGAGGTATACCCCTCCTATTACTGAAATGTAGGATTTTTGTCAATTATTTAGAAATGCTGTTTTGAGAAGTGATCTGTACACTTTCACAGCCTGCCAAAGGGGGCCATCCATGATCTGTAAAAGGGTAAAAATGCTCTTCTTTTCCATTTCTCTCCATTCACAGTTAAGGAAACTGATGTTCAGAAGAGTTAAGTGACAATTCTATATAGGGAGACATAGCAGAAATGGGATTTGAACCCAGATTTTCATCTCTTGAGTCAGTACTTTTTCCACTATAACATATAAAGTTGATACATGGATGTATGGGGTTAGTAAAGCTACACTCCTTCTGTATGATGCCCAGGGAATGTCATTGACTTGTTTATGCTCACAGTGAATTCATGATAGTCAATATACCTATTTTTAGCAAATCAGTCAATTAATAAGTAGTTATTAAGCACCTACCGTGTGTAAGGAACTGTGTCGGCCACTAGGGATACAAATGCAAAAAGATGAAACAGTCATACTCTTGAGGAGCTTACATTCCAACAGTAACTAACATTTCAGGTTATTTGCCACAGTAATACAAGTGGTTTTATGACAAAAGTGACTTGTTCCTGTTTGATTAAAAAGAAACAAACACATAGGAACTGGCAAATTCTCAGTACATGTTCATTTTAGTGGCATCTCCCTAAGACAGACATATCTGATTCCCTTTTGGAGTGGCCATAGGATCTCTTAACCCTTGCCATTCCCCTTTTTAGCCCTATTCTGGAAATTTTATATAATTTTATGGAGCTGGAAGGGTCCTTAAGTGTCTTCTGGGTGTTTTTTTTACATATGAAGAAACTGAGGCTCTAAGAAGTTAACTGGCTTACCCAAGTTGCACAGATAATGGGAGAGTCAGAGTTTGAACCTAAATCCTCTGACTCTAAGTCTAGTTCTCTTTCCACTTATCATACTGCCTTAGAACCCTGCCTCATGAACTCTGCACTAGGAAAGCTTTTGTGTGCTTGGGTATATTTTGCCATATCCTTTCCCTATCTCTACCTTTCAAGTGAGTGTGAAATTTAGTGATCTATCCTAGGAGCAACCAATTGTCTGGCTAAGAGCACCTATTACCAATAATTAACCAATAATTGGGTGGTAAACTATTTCATTTTTCAGAGGCCAACCCTGACATCCCATCCATAGAATACAGGTTTAATTGCTTCTCCTTTTTTTGGAACTGAAATTTCACAGATCAGGGAGAAATTATTTTCCCTTTTTGTATTCTCTCTCTGTCTTAATACTATTGGCTTCAACTAAGAAGAATAAGTCTCCTTTTTTTTCTGAATGAATTGTTGCCTCTGAATAAGCATTAATATAAACCAACAGGGAACAGTAGAAAGTTCTGGATTTGGGGCATAAGCATGCTCAGAGCATATTCTGTGTACCCAGGTATGGAAGCATTCCCAGTCCATGATGCATGTACAGCTGATTTAGAGTCAGAAGACCTGAGTTTGTGTTCCCTCTCCATCCCATACCACCTGTGTTAGTTTGGATAGGTCATTAATCTGTACTGACCTCAGTTTTCTCATCAGTAAAATCAAGGAGTTGGATAAGATGAACTTCAAGTTCCTTCCATATTTAAACTTATGATCTGAATATCTCAAATTATTTTGTGGAGTATGATCTGATGCTAACATGTACAAATCTATTTACCTTTCTGAGTGAAATAGGAATATTAAGAGGCATCAGTTTCTTTGAGGGCTGTTTTATGCTAGTCTTTTTTTTTTTTTTTTTTAGTCCAGAGCAAGTGAAACATACTCATCTCACTTAGTAGCATCTTTCTCCAAGTCACTTACAACACTTAGGTTGTGCCTTGACTGCCTGCCTACAATTACTGCTTTCCAAGGAGTTGTGTTGCACTAGACAAAGCTTCTTAGAGCAACTTTTTGTAGGAACTTGTTCTGATTGGTGACATTTCCCTCCAACTTCCATCCTGGATAATTCCTGACAACATTCTAAGATTTAGAAAGGTACAAACAGTTTGAATCCTGTCACCTCTATGTTTAGAAAGGTGAGATTTGCATTTGAAAAGGACTTTAAGTGAGGTCCTACAGGCAGCTTATATCTCCCAGTTTCTTTTCTGAGTCCTTGTAGAGAACTTGTTTCTCAACAAGATTGCTGCCATATCTGAACACAGCCACCACATACACTCGTGTGTGTGTACACACACATATACATTTGTGCTTGTGCTTCCATGGGCTCAGGCTGCACACACACACACACACACACACACACACACACACACACACATTCGGTGATCTTGATTTGAAGATTTTGGTAATGTGTTTTCGTACAGGGCATAAAAATATATCTCTGTAATTACATGATATTTAGTGATTAGATAATTATGGATAATTGCATGGGGGTAGTTCTAAGAGCTAAAGTGTTACCATAAGATCTAAAATGTACAAATTGCATAATAATTATTCTTGGGAGTTATTTGGTAATTCTGAACATAATTATCATGTGATCTGCAGTGCATGTAATTAATGTATAATCGCCTGGATTTTGCCTTCATAACTACACTTCACCCTTGTTATAAACCTCTTTGTCATAACATTTGAGTATAAATATAATGTAAATTGGCTCCCAGATACAGTACATTAAGCCCCGTGATAATTACTTTCACAGTAACAATACCCCTTATTCCATTCCAAATGCTTGACTCTTAAGCAAGATTGAGTTGGGGAGGAGTAATGGCCTGGAGATTCAGATTGGGCTGTGCATCTGGTGAGTGGTGTGTAGGAGTGTACAAATTGCTCATGAGATGTAACTTTTTCCTACCATTGTCGTCCTTCAGTTTGGAAGCTCCTTCGTTATCTTTCATAATGGCTAGAAATAGCTCTTCTGTTTAACCGCATCATCTATCTGGCTTAGGGCACTTGGGTGTATAGCAATGGCAGAATTCTATTAAGTCCAGTCCCTTTTTAAACCCAACACAATACCCACTGTCTTATTTGAGAAGAACACTTTTGTAGCCTTGGGACTTGGTTCTTGGAAAGTCTGATGAACAAAAAGGCTTATAGGAGAGGATAGTCTTCGCTTGGGATTAACAGGGTAATCAGATGTGGTTAAAAAGAAAAGGTTCCCCCAACTCTATCTCCCATATCCAGGTACCCAGTAACTTCACTGTCACTTTTGCAGTGGCTGAAAGTTTTCTGTATTTTTGTTTCACAGGTTTCACTTGGCAGGATGATTATACTCAGGGCACTATAGCCCAGGAACTTGAAAATATCCCCCAAATCCTCCAGTGGCACCCAGAATCTTTAGCAAGTGATGGAGTCAACTCAATCCGGTAAATTCTTAATGTTATTTTCCCAGTTCCTCTACTGCCTGATCAGGAGAAATATTGCCTTTCCCCATTTGTATAATGAGTCATTTTGAGTCTGGTTCTGCTCAGGTCCCAGGTTCTAATCCTATATTGAGCATTGACCCTGGAAAAATTCTTCAATTCTTCATGCCTCCTCTCTTGAATAGAAAGGGAGAAGCTTACAGTAAGGGGAAATAGTTACAGTAAAGGATTTTGTTTATATTATTCAGTAGGACAAGAAAAAAATAGCAAGGTTAAAAAACACCTATTATTATTTGTGATTATATCAAAGATAGAGCAGGGGTTTTTGATGTGCTAAAAACTCAGTTGCTCAGTAATTATTAGGATTACTCAATAATTAAATGAATTGGTGATCTCATTTGTAGGGGTCCTACTTCCAGTAATGCAGATCACAAGTCACCTAAATCTTTTCATCCTGTAGAATACGGAGAGACATGGCCTGTCTCTCTAAGCTAAAGGCTTATGCAGACCAGATATTAGTCATTTTGGTTAGCTGTAGGAATACAGGCAAAAAATTGCCAGTTCTACCCTGACTCTTCAGAGTATCTAAGTGAAGCTCTGAGGTAATCTTCATAGCATCCGTGTTAATGTTCAGGAGCATGGCATTTTCAAAACTATGGTCCTCTCAACCCAAATATTGAATATACATGGAGATTTTGCCCCTGAGGGTGAAAGCACACAGTCAAAAAGACAGATTGGACCTGAAAGACCCTTTGTTATGCTAGGTGGATATGGCTATGGCTCTGACTCATAAAAGGGCAAAAATAGCCCTAAGGCTTTGAACTGGTTCATAAAATGACTATGAACACTTTACTATTTAGAAGCAGCCTACCAAAGCAATTCATCAGCAAAGTATCAGTTGTCAGTGGAAGTTCATTGGTAAAGCAAGCTGGTAACAATTCACCGGGGATCCCACAGATGACGCAGCTCAGTGGAGAAAGCAGCCCAGGAGTTGATATTAATAGTTTATAACCTTACAGAGAGCATCATTTGCTCTTCAGGGAAGCAGGAAGCAGGTACTTTTGAAGCAAAGAGGTATTATAGCTGGTTTAAAACCAAAGGAAAATGAATTGTTCCATCAACAGATACCTTCTCTCTCATTGGTGCTGTGGGAGTATATGAGATAATATGCTTTTTGTTTATGGAATGGTGATAATCTTTCCTTATTATTGATTTTATGACTATGTCTAATTACATATCTTTACTTTGAGTTAATGTTTCCTCTCCATTGGTCTTTCTCAAGAAAGGAATCATATAGGCACTTCTAAGGTTATGGTTCTGAATACATGCTGACATAAATAGACCCTTGAGACTGGGTGTAACATTTAGGAAGGAATGTTGAGGGGTAATCTGGGTTACTTAAGAATAGCATGTAAACAAACAGAAAGAAGAATTAAAGTTGGAGAAGGAAGAAATAAAGATCAATTCTCAAACCCCTTAGGTTATTCGAGCATCTTGAGGCTAAAAAACAGAAAAAAAAATTCTAGAAATGCCTAAAAAGAGGTTTTTGTCAATGCACTTTTTATGTCCCATGGAGAAACATTACTTTCTTTTAGATTTCTTTTAATATGTGGTGCTACTGACCTCCACCTAGAAATGTTCAAACATTTTAAAAGAGATGACATAGTTTTGTTTTTGTTTTTTTTGTTTTTGTTTTTGGTATGCCATACTACTATTTATTTCCTATTAGGAATTTCTGTATATGTTGATGTCATTCTGTATTGGTTTATGCTTAATGCTCTGCCTCCTTTCACCCTCCCTAGTACTGGATAGCTTTCTATTTCTATAATTTCCCCTATCTATTTCTGGGACCAAGTTCTCAGTTTTTCCACTTAAATTTATGTCCTAGATTTGAATTCTTAATTCAAGGAATAACTTACCCAGTACACTTTTTGATTTTCATTTGTAACAGCAACGTCATATTAGTGATTTCTGTTACTTGTTACTCATTGTGAGTCTGTTATCTGCTCATCAGTCACATTAGTTTGCCTAAAGTATAGATTTGGCCTTGTTACCCCCTTCCCCTCAACAATGTCATTGACTCCATATTATTTTTATCATAAAATATAAAATTTTCTGCTTGACTTTTAAAACCTTTCACAACCTGATATCTTCCTACTTTTCAGTGAGGTAGTGGGAAGTCACACTAGTTTTAGTTTGCAGGTAGCTGAAGAGGTTATGAGAAAATGAAGGCAGTGAGTGGAAGTTCAACAGGATTTGGGAGGCAAGAATACCATAGTTTAATGGGTGGCTGGATCAAGGGAAGGTTTACCTCTTTTTAAAGAATTTGGGACTATGTATTTGTACCTTGTAGAGTATGAGATAGTAAAGAGAAAATTATGGAAGAATGATGAAAAAGAAGGGCTAGCTAATGGAACAAGATCTTAAAAGAAACAGGAGAGGATAGCATGAAGGCTCCAACTGAAGGTGTTATATACTGCAAAGAAGAGATATGACCTCTCCTTTGTGATGAGATGGAAGGAGAGGATAGATGAGATAGCAGATTGAGAGGATTGAAATGGAGGAAGGGAGTTGATGGAGTTCACATCAGTGTGTCTAATTTGTCTCAGTAAATAAAAATATGAAGTTATATGTTTTGAATGAAGAAGAATGTGATACATTTAGGAGCTTAAAGAAAGGAGAAAATATTGAGAACAGTTATAGGGAATATAAGAGAGATAAATCATAATAAAAGAAGAATTGCTGTGTACTGAGACGTAGCAGAGGAGTTGAGATTAAATAGCTTAAATCTGAGGTGAACCCAATAAGCACTATTTCACAATTTCTTCCAGCACCTCTGAAGGGGAGAAGTCTGGGAAAAAGATATTAGGAATATCTTGGAGTTGAGGATTAGCAGTACTGAGAATCCTGGGAGATTCAAAGGTAGAGAAGACCTAATAGAAATGACTGACCACAGAGCAAAATGGAGAAGTGAAGAAGTTGAAGCCAGAATCAAATGAATAAACTTTGTGTTTTGAGAGGAACCAGAGGACTGAAAGGCTGAAGGTCAAAGGCAGATATGAGAGGGGGAGGAGAACATAAGATGATGTTCAAAGAGGAGAACTTCAGAGTTTAATATCTTGAAGTACTGGTGATGGCAGGCAAACTTTGCAAGCAGAACCACAGAATCGCAAAGGTGAAAAGGATCTTCAAGGTCAAGTCTAATGTATACTTACTCCAGAAGCTTCTAATAGCATCCTCAACATGTGGCCTTCCCCTGATGACCTTCCAGGGAGAGAAAGCCAATTAGCTGTCAAGGCATTTGTGGATAGTTGTATTAGAAAAATTTCCTTTACATTGAGCCTAAAATTGCCTCTGTGCCCAATCACTCCCACTTTACCACAGTGGTCCTTCATGTATCTTAAATACTTAAAGATTACTATTATGCTTAACATCTTCTCTTCTCCATTCTAAATAGAACCAGCTATTTCAATTCAACTTTATGGTTTGGCATCCTCTCACCATCCTCATTTTTCTCTTTTTGTCATATATATATATTTCTCAATATCCTTTCTAAAGTATGGTTCACAGAAATGAATATTGTATATCATATATAACATGTATGTGTATATAACTATGCACAATAATTATATATACAGTTTGATGGAGTTGTATCATATACCATGTTATATATAAGTGTAGTCAGAAATATATTGCTATACATAGATATAGATATATGGGTTTAAACACATATATGTATCTATAGTTATATAGCTATACATCTCTGTATCTCCTTGTGTCTGTCTACATACATAATATAACACATATTTTCAATATAGACTTACCTTTAAGAAGTGATGTAAAAGAAACCCGTTCTCCTCTACCCCCCAAAATATAACAGATACCTGGATAACCTTCCTCTTGTGCTAACCTGGTACCAACAGAATGTCCAAAGGAAAGTCTTAATATTGTTGTCTAGATACTCTATGCAATATTTATGGGAAAACCTAGAAAATGATTACATAGCATGAGAAGGCAAGTATAGTCTGTTATCTGTCCTCTTGAATATAGATTGAATAGCCATGACATCATAGTTCCACTGAATTATTGAAGTAAAACTTCATCATAATGGATTTATTCCATTGTTCTAATTGTTCAAATTTTAGGGATCATGATTCTGTTATCCAACATGATAGTTATCCTGCCTAACTTCATGCTTTTCATACTTTTGATAAACATACCTTGCATACTCTCATGGACAATTCAAGAAACATAACAACCAAGGACACTATACTTTTAGAATATGAGCTAGAGTACATTAACATCAATATACTTCCACTTATATTGTGTGGAGACAAGCAATGAAACACTACAGTCTCCAAAGAACTAAAGGTGAAGACCAATGACAGGGTATTGGAAAGGTATATGGAGTGCATTTGCAATCTGTGATATAGTAAAAACAAAGATATTTACATGAGAAATAGGATAAATGATGTTATCAGGAAAAAATGATCACAGAACATGGATAAGGAGAACTGCTTGTGTGCACAGTGTCCTCAATGGATGGATCATTTGGTGATGAATTTAGGGTTGGGCATAAGCAAAAGATAAACATATTAGACATGCTCATGATGGCCTGCAGTCTGCATCACTGAAAGGGATGTTCACAATGATAAGATCATATATTTCTTAGACTATGGTTGAATCTACTTCATAGGATTATTATAAGAAGAATGCTTTGAGAATTCTGAAGTGTCGCACAGACAAATTATTATTGCTACCTATTTACTTACTTTCTGTTCTGTATAAAATCTTTCTGAAAATAGTGTATACAAGTTCTGAAGAAAAAATGATACTAAAGTACCCTTGAAGAAAAAGAAGGGAACACCCAGAGTTTCGTATGTGTAGTATATTGCATAAAATTATCTGTACATGGTAATATAAAATTCAGCTTCATCCATTATTTAATAACTTTTAAAAATGAATTGAATCTGATAGAACAAAAGCAGTTTTAATGATACTATTTGGACCAGGTGTCTTATAGGCATATGCTAGAATTATATAAGACTCTCCAGCAGGTGTGATTAAGGAGATGACTTTATTTTTTTAACCTATATATTCTAAAATATTTTAAAATTTTATTCTATTTATTTTAAAATAGAAGTTCTCTTTGTGGTGTCCAAGAACTGGAAATTGAGGGGATGCTCATCCATTGGGGAATGGCTTAACCAGTTGTGGTATATGATTGTGATGGAATGCTATTGTGCTACAAGAAATGATGAGCTCAATGATCTTAGAGAAAACATGGAAAGATTTGCATGAAATGATGAAGAGAGAAGTGAGCAGAACCAAGATAATATTGTTTACAGTAACAGCAATATTGTTTGAAGAATGACTTTGAGCAAATAAGTTATTTTGACTATTGTAAATACCCCAATTTATGATCAACATATGAAGAAAGATATCTGCTCCCAGAGAAATAACACCCATTCCTGTTTTAAAAATCTAGAAATTATGGAAATGAATGGGACTTTCTTTAAAATTATAAGTTGGTATCTTTCTAAAACCAAGCAAAAGCATTATCTATAATGGAAATAAGCTGGAGACCATTTTTAATAAGATCAGGTTGAAGCCAGGATATCCATTATCACTATTACTATTCGATATTTTGCTGGAAATGCTAACTATTGCAATAAGACAAGAAAAAAAAGACATTAAAGGAATCAGCATAAATACCGAGGAAACAAAACTATCACTGTTTGAACATATGATGATGTATTTACAAAATTCTAAAGTCAAATAAAAAACCAATCAAAACAATTAACAACTTCAACAAAGTTGCAGGATGTATTATAAAACCACAAAAATGATCAGTATTTCTACTGATGACAAAAAAACTGGCAGGAAGAAATCAAAAAATATTCCATTTGATATTAAGTAAAAACAATATAAAATAATTGGAATTCCATCTCTCAAGACATACAGAAGAACTATATGATTATAGGTACAAAATAGTCTTCACCCAAATAAAAACAGATCTGAGTAATTGGAGAAATATTAATTGCTCATGGGTAGGCTGAGCCAATATTTTAAAAAAATGGTAAAATTGCCTAAATCAATTTACTCATTCAGTGCTATAACAATCAAGCTACCAAAGAATTATTTATTGAGCTAAAAACAATAAAATAATTCATCTAGTGGAACAAAAAAGTTGAGCATATTAAGACAGCTAGTGAAAAAAAATTGGGAATGAAGTAGGGCAGTGGTACCAGATCTTAAACTATAATACAAAGCTGTAATCATTAGAAACATTTGGTACTGAGTAAGAAACAGAGAGGTTGATCAAAGAATCAATTTCGGTATACAACATCCAGACCCAAATGAGCACAGTAACCTATTATTTAATAAATCCCACAATCTCAGCTATTGTGGCAAGAACTCACTATTTGACAAAAGTTGTTGAGAAAACTGGAAAATAGTCTGGCAGAAACTAGGCATAGACCAATTTTTCATACTTTATACAGAGACAAGTTCCAAATGAGTACATGATTTAGACATAAAGAGTAGTATAATACAGTAAGACAATTAGCAGAACAGAAAAAAAAATTACTTCCCAGATCTATGACCAAACAAGATACGGAGCAGTTCACAGAAGCTAAAATAATTTTGATTACATAAAATTAAAGATACTTTGTACAAACTAAACTAATGCAACTAATATTAGAAGAAAAGCAGGAAACTGGGAAAAAAATCCACACAGCAGGTTTCTCTGATAAGGGTCTCATTTCTAAAGTATATAGTGAACTGAGTGAAATTAATAAGAATAAGTGGGGGGCAGAGCCAAGATGGCGAAGTAGAAAGACGCACATATACATAGCTCCGAACACACAAACCACAGAACGGCTAGAGGGGACCAAGCCAGGGCGAATTCTGCACCCAGAGACCACGGAGTATTGGAGCGAGGGAGATTCCTGCTCCGGAGAGACCTGCGGACCTCTCGCGGGGAGTCCTTCGCGCCGCGGACTGGGCGCCGGGACGGGGAGCGGAGTGCAGCCCTGCCGCGGCTGGCCACGACACTGAGGGGAGGAGATCCGAGAGGGCTACGGGGACGGGATCTCCAGCGGCCACGCGGGTCCCCCCACCCACAGAGGGACCTTCAAACCTCTCGCAAAAGGTCCGTCGCGCTGCAGACGCGGAGCCCAGCCCGGACCTGCGGCGGCGGCGGCGGCCACGGCTCCGAGAGGCACAGATCTGAGAGGGCTCCGGAGGCGGGATCTTCAGCGGTGGCATGGGCCCCCCCACCAACAGGTGACTGATGGGGGTGGGTGAGAGAGTCTCTTTGGCGGGTTGAGAGGGGAGTGGGGTGCCCCCAAGGCTCGGGCCCCCCGGGAGGTGGGGGCTGAGAGGCGGCTGCGGACGGCGGCTCCCCAAACAGGCAGGAGCCTGGATCCATTGTGGAAGGTCTGTGCATAAACCCCCAGAGGGAACTATGCCTGAGAGGTGGCCCTGCCCCTGACCACCTGAACTTAATTCTCACACTGAATAGCAGCCCTGCCCCCACCAAAAATCCTAAGGCGGGAAGCAGCATTTGAATATCAGTCCCCAAACGCTGGCTGGGAGGACCAGGAGGCGAGGTAGGTGTGAGGAGAACATTCAGAGGTCAGGCCACTGGTTGGAGAAAATGCCAAGAAAAGGGAAAAGAAATAAAACTATTGAAGGGTACTTTACCGGAGAAAAGATACTTCCTCCCTTCCTTTCTGATGGGGAGGAACAATGCTTGCCATCAGGCAAAGACACAGAAATCGAGGATTCTGTGTCCCAGCCCACCCAATGGGCTCGGGCCATGGAAGAGCTCAAGAGGAATTTTGAAAATCAAGTTACAGAGGTGGAGGAAAGACTGGGAAGGGAAATGAGAGGGATGAGGGAGAAGCATGAAAAGCAGATCAGCTCCCTGCTAAAGGAGAACCAAAAAAATCTTGAAGAAATTGGCACCTTGAGAACTAGCCTAACTCAGCTGGCAAGGGAGGTGCAAGGGGCCAATGAGGAGAAGAATGCTTTCAAAAGCAGAATTAACCAAATGGAAAAGGAGATTCAAAAGCTCACTGAAGAAAATAGATCTTTCAAAACTGGAATGGTACGGATGGACGCTAAGGACTTTTTGAGAAAGACAGATATCTCAGAACATACCGCGCAGATTCGAAAAATGGAAGATAATGTGAAATATCTTATTGGAAAAACAACTGACCTGGAAAATAGAATCAGGAGAGACAATGTAAAAATTTTGGGACTACCTGAAAACCATGATCAAAAGAAGAGCCTAGACATCATCTTCCATGAAATTATCAAGGAAAACTGCCCTGAGATTCTAGAACCAGAAGGCAAAATAAATATTCAAGGAATCCGCAGAACACCGCATGAAAGAGATCCAAAAAGAGAAACTCCTAGGAGCATTGTGGCCAAATTCCAGAATTCCCAGGTGAAAGAGAAAATATTGCAAGCAGCTAGAAAGAAACAATTCAGGTATTGTGGAAATACAATCAGGATAGCACAAGATCTGGCACCCTCTACATTGAGGGATAGAAGGGCATGGAATAGGATATTCCAGAAGTCAAAGGAACTAGGACTGAAGCCAAGAATCACCTACCCAGCAAAACTGAGTATAATACTTCAGGAGAAAAAATGGTCTTTCAATGAAATAGAAGACTTTCAAATTTTCCTGATGAAAAGACCAGAGCTGGAAAGAAAATTTGACTTTCTAACACAAGAATGAAGAGAACCATGAAAAGGCGAACAGCAAAGAGAAATCATAAGGGACTTACTAAAGTTGAACTGTTTACATCCCTACATGGAAAGACAATATTTGTAACTCTTGAAACATTTCAGTATCTGGGCACTGGGTGGGAGTACACACACACACACATGCACACACGCACACATACATAGAGACAGAGTGCACAGAGTGAATTGAAGAGGATGGGATCATATATTAAAAAAAAAATGAAATCAAGCAGTGAGAGAGAAATATTGGGAGGAGAAAGGGAGAAGTTATATGGGGCAAATTATCTCTCATAAAAGAGGCAAGCAAAAGACTTATTAGTGGTGGGATAAAGAGGGGAGGCAAGAGAAAAACATGAGATCTACTCTCATCACATTCCACTAAAGGAAAGAATAAAATGCACACTCATTTTGATAGGAAACCTATCTCATAATACAGGAGAGTGGGGGACAGGGGCACAAGCAGGGTGGGGGGGAGGATGGAGGGGAGGGCATGGGGAGGAGAATGCAATATGAGGTCGACACTCATGGGGAGGGAAAGGACCATAAGAAAATAGCAGTAAAGGGGGACAGGATAGGATGGAGGGAAATATAATTAGTCCTATACAACACAACTAGTATGGAAATCATTTGCAAAACTAAACAGATATGGCCTATATTGAATTGCCTGTCTTTCAAGGGGAAGGGGTGGAGAGGGAGGGAGCTAAGGAGGTTAGAACTCAAAGTGTTAGGACCAAATGTAATGTTCTTACCACTGGGTAACAAGAAATACAGGTTAAGGGGTCAAGAAAGTTATCTGATCCTACAGGACAAAAGAGAAGACGGAGACAAGGGCAGGGAGGGAGGATAGAGGAGAGAGCAGATAGGTCACAGGGGCAATTAGAAAGCTCGGGTTTGGGGGGGGGGAGGGGATAAAAGGGGAGAAAATTTGTAACCCAAAATTTTGTGAAAATAAATGTTAAAAATTAATAAAAAAAAAAAAGAATAAGAATCATTCCTCATTTGATAAATGGTCAAGAGATACGAATGGACAGTTTTCAGAGCAAAAAAATTAAATATATCAATATAGCTATCTGAAAAAATGCTCTAAAATCACTAATATTTAATGAAATGCAAATTAAAATAACTGATGTGTAGCAGCTCACACCCATCAAATTGGATGAAATAACAAAGAACAATTCCAAGTGCTGGAGGGAATGTGAAAAATAGGTACAGTGATGCACTGTTAGCAGAGCTGTGAACCAGTCCAACCGTCCTAGAAAGCATTTAGGAATTGTGCCCCAAAAGCTAATGGACTGTGCATATTAAACTGTGCATACACATGTGCAGACCACTGATAGTTCTACTTTGTCTATATTCTGATATGCCAAATAGATCAAGGAAAGAGAAAAAAGAATCTATAGGCATAACAATATAAGATTTCATTTTTGTGATAACAGAAAACTAGAAACTGAGGGGATACCCAGCCATTGAGGAATGGTCAGACAAGTTGTGGTATATGCATACAGTTGTAAGATATGAATGGGATGATTTTAAGGAAACTTGGGAAGATTTGTATGAACTGATGCAAAATCAAATAGACAGAACCAAGAGAAAGTTTATACAATTATAGTAATAGTATAAAGATAATGAGCCTTAAAAGATTTGACAACTCTGAGGAACACAATGATCAAACCCAATTCCAAACACTCATGATAAAACATGCTAACCACCTCTAGATAGAGTACTGATGGACTCTAAATGCAGATTGAAGCATATTTTCTTCTATTTCTTTCTTTTTCTTGTTTGTTTATTTTGGGGGGAGGGAAGCATGACTGACTGAACATTTGTTCTGCATGTTTCTACAAATTTGTAATGAGTTGTAAATTTCTTGCCTTCTTAATGAATGGAGATTCAATAAAATAAATTTGAATATAAAATAAAATTGAATTTAAAAAAATAGTTTAGAAGGAGAATATTTCAGTTTTAGGGAATAGCCAGTGAAACAGCACAATGCTGGGAGATAAGAGTTTCATGTATGAGAAACAGTAAGAAGACTAGCATTACTAGATTATAGAAAATGAGGGGGAAATACTAGACAGGGAGGAAAAGACAAGTTTGTGAAGAACGTTAAAATCAAAAAAACAGAAGATTTTATTCAGGTTGTCCCAAAAGTCTTATGCAGTTTATAGTTTTAATAGCTTTACTTTGTAGGTGGTATGGAACCTTGTGGAATTTATTGAATATGAGAGTAACACAATCAGACCAACATTGTAGGAAGATCATGTTACACTTCTGTAACATGTTGGAGAATAAAATGGAGTAGGGAGTGAACTAAACCAATTAGACCAATGGGAAAGCTATATAAAAGTCCAGGTGTGAAGTGATGAAGGCTTGAGTAGAAATGGCCAGGTTTGGCACAGTTTAGTATATGTGGAGTGAAGCAGAGTCAGAAATTGAATATAAAACCCATGTTACACATCTGGGTAACTGGAAGGATGATGGTGCTCTTGTTAGTAACAGTGAAGTCTGTAAAAGGGGAAGGTTTGGGGTGGGGGGAATTGAGTTAAATTTGGGGCATGTTGAGTGGAGGGGGAGATGCATTTTGCAGAGAGGCTTGCTGCTCATGTTACAGATTAGAATAGATGACCTCTGAGCTGCCTTTCAACTCTGAGATTCTCTGATTCTGTGATTAGGGAAGTCCTTATGGTGGAAGCATTATTTGGTGCAGATCCTAAAGGAATCTGGGTTTTAGATCAGCAGAGAGGATGGACTGTTGCATATGGTAACTCTGGATGGAGCTCTGGGCCTGGACTCAGAAATGCCTGAGTTCAAATGTGACCTCAGATACTTACTAAAAGTGTGACCTTGAGCAAGTCGCTTAACGTTTGCTTACCTCAGCTTACCTCAGCAAATAGCCTGATCAGTAGTATAAAGATAGTGATAGCATCTACATCTTAGAGTAGTTGCAAGGATCAAGTGAGATAATCATTGTAAAATGCTTAGCCCAGTTCCTGGCATATAAAAGATGCTACATAAATGTTAGCTGTTAGATATTACATTGGTTGCAAAATGTCTTCTTGCTTGCTAGGATTTTTTTTCCTTAGGGAGCTATGAAACTGAGACAACTTTTAACCTTCATTATAACCTCACTTTTCATAGCATGAAGCACAGCATTTTAGGAAACAGGAAACAGGGTGAACCATAGTGGAAATATTTAAAAATATTTAAGATGCAGAAAAATTATATTTAAAATAATTTGATCTACTTGTGGCAGAATTACTGGGTGAAAGTCAACTTACAAGTTAATTGCTATGATATTGCACACTGTAATGATGATGACTCCCATTCCTATAATATATTACAGTGTCACAAACAAATCCGTGAGCATGAACAAAGACACAAGGAAGATGAATAAAACAATTTAAAGGTACATTTATGAGATGGTTTTATCTGCATTGATTAGCAATTAGTGAGAAAAAGAGACAAAATACCAGAATGGTAAATTAACTTGAGTTAAATTACACCCTGAAAACACAGAACATGATATTTCATCCATTATAAAATAGCCGATGAATATGTGCTGTGATTTGGAGGTATAAAGTCTTCTAGTTATGCATCATAGAGGTTGAATGGTTCAGTAGAAATAACTCTTTGAGAATCAAGAGATCTGGATTGGAAACTTAGCCCTCCCTCAGTCTCCACAATATCTCTCACTTCTGTCCCATACTGCCTCTAGAGGAAGGATATCCTAGGAGAAGTTGAACAAGAAAGAACAGTATCATTTAAGGATGAGGAAGTGGGAGGAGTCAAACTGCAAACCTTAGTAACTTGAAATCTGTTAGCCTAAGTGATAGTCAGGTGGTGCAGTGGGTAATGCAGAGGCTTGGAGTCAGGAAGACCTGAGTTCAAATTCTGCCTCATATACTTATTAACTGTATGCCCCAAACAAATCACTTAACATCTGTTTGTATCAATTTCTTCATCTATAATATGGGGGTAATTATATCACATATCCCAGGATTCTTGTAAAATCAAATAAGATATTTGTAAAACATTTTGCAAACCTTAAAGTGATACGTACATCCTGGCTTTGATTATTGTTACCATTAGTAGTGTATCATTAAGCACTCCAACATATGCAGGGGTAGCCTGCAATCACAGGTTCTTAGATCTGCATTTGTGAAAGGAAAGGCAACTTTTGAGGAGTTAACAATTACTTTAATCAAGCACATGTATCATTCCTTTAACCAAGCACATATATCATTCACCTAGTTTAGGAGAGTCAGCACCCTGAACTTCAAAGAAAATACAGAGAAATTAAGAGTCAACAGACATGACTTCCTGTGCCTGAATTCAACAGATAGTTCCAACTGTCTGACCATTGTTACCAGAGAGAAAAGCATAGCATATGGGTTCTCAAAGCTGACGGGCTCTTTAGTGGCTTCCCAGAGTCTTCTTCTGTCCAAACAAACACTTCCAATCCTGAAGCCCCAAAGTAATCAACAGACATGGCTTCCTCTGCATAATTCAACAGAGAGGTACTGCTGTCTGACCATTGCTATCAGGGGGGGAAGCACAACATCTGGGTTTTCAAAGCTTGGGGGTTCCTTAGTGCTTCTCAGAGTCCTCCTCTGGCACTCAAACCTTCTTAGAAAAAATGGAGCCCCAAAGTAAAACCTCACCCTCTGAGTATTTATACACTTTTTTAGAGCAGGAGGGCATAACCCTTTGACTCAATGCCTTAATAGAAAAAAACAAAAGGTACTTGGGACCTTCCTACAAAACAACTCCCCTAATCAAGCTTCCCACAATGGACAAGCCTATCAATGGTTGGGAAAGATCTTCTTTAATCATATTATTCTATCAAAGGTACTTTTAATAAAACAAAAACAGCAGAAGATCCTTATTTGATTGCCATCACTAGTAGGCACAGAGAAGTCACATAGGTGATGTGGTTGATAAAGCACTTGACCTGAAGTCAGAAAGACTTGAGTTCAAAGCCAGTCTCAGATACTTATTAGCTGTCATTTACCCATTGCCTGGGTAATATATTTTCTTCATCTATAAAATACAGATAATAACACCTGTCTTCCACTGTCGTTTTGAGAACCAAATGAAACAATATTTATAAAGTGCTTTTCAATATTTAAGTGCTATATAAATGTAATGATGATGGTAATCATGATGATGTTGTTAAGAAACAGGTTTGGAGAAGAGATTAAGTTTGGTTTTGGACATACTGAATTTGAAATCAGTAATTTCTTGATGTTTAAATGGAAAAGAACTGAATATTATTTGAGCGTTCTTTTAGGATATTGAGAAATGGGAATATTCCTTTGCAATGACTATGTTTGTTGTAGAAAAGAGGACCAGTCTGAGTAAAAATTAACTTTCAAAGTTTTAAGTAGTCGACACACAATAAACATATTAAATGAATTGCTTAATTGGCAAATATAGGCAAAGATGGTTAAAATTCTGTGGCTCTAAAGGTATTCCCTATTCTATATCTGTTTTCTGATTCTGTAAAACTGCTTTTCATGATGTTGTGATTGCTCATTGCGGGCCTGGATGGAAGGAGATGGTGTAAAAAAGACATTTTTTCCTAGCCAGAATATTTTTCAATTTTAGATTAAAAATAAACTCACTAATAACATTAATTAACCCTTACTCATAAAAGATATCTAAAAAATAATTTATCCACTAGGTTATTTAAAATCAATAATGTCCCTTTATGTGTAAGCAGATTTGTGGTCGAAGACATTTTAAATACGAAGCAATTGTTGATGTATTTGTGATTCCCAAATGAATAGCTCTTAATTATCCCATAAATATAATCAATATGAAAGGTCCAGATGGTTAATTTTTGCCCAAGGAATTTCTTTGAATTACCTGTGTTAGCAATTTGACGAGGGATAATAAGTAAATTTTCAATATGTGCCCTAGTTATAGCTTCAGTCAAACTAAAACTAGATGATAACCCTCAAACTTGAATCAAATAGGCATTGGCAGTGAATATACGACAAGTTAACACATTATTGAGTCAGCCTTAAGTCTAAGGTTTAGACCAATACCAGCTTCTCACTCTTTCCATTCTCCCCTAGGGACTTTGTTGCTTTTGATGATGATGGTGTTGATGGTTGAAGGTTCTGATGAGATTTTAATAGATTCCTGAAGCAAAACAAGAACCCTTTTGATGAAAAATTCCTGAACTTTGTCACCTGTCTACCCTTTTTGGTCATGGGTCGTTTGGAATAACTGAGATAAGTGCCTCTAGAAAAGGGGAATCATGCACACACATCTGTAAAGTTGGGGATTCCATATTTCTACTGGTCAAGTCCTTTGATGGGTGGAGCTTCCTTAAAGGTTTTTTTCCTGCATCTGTGAAAAAATAGGATTGGAAAAGTTGGGATAGCTCCATTTTAACTATCAGTTTAGATAGCCTACTTTCTAAATTCTATTCAAACATGATGCACATTAAATCAAAACCCAATAAAAATGGAGAGAAAAAAAAAGGCACGCACTCCCATCAACTTCACTAGTTCATCTTCTCCCCATAAAATTAAGAAAAGGAAAACTCAAAATTTGCCTCTAGCACTTACTGATGGTGTGACCTTTGGTAATCACTGTACTTCGCTGGGGCTAAGTTTCTTCATCTATAAAATGAGTGTTTTGGACTAGACGACTTCTAAACTTCATTCTAAATCTACATCTATGATCCTATGAACTCTATACCTCTGGAATGCCTATGAATTCAAAATTACCTCTATTTACATCATTTCATAAACATTATTTGGGCTCTCCTCTCCCCCTGGTGGGTTTAGGTTTATAGCTGTCCAATGACCAGTTTTCTACTGATATTCATTAAATCTGAAATAACAATTACCACCATTAAAAAACTGGTCCACCATACCCTCTAAGCACCCACTGGGTGTAGAATATTGTAAGTAAGTAGGGATAGTTCCCACAGCAGCCATGAATTGCATGTGCTCCTGTGAATAACTGGAGAGGAGGTTAAAGTTTGTCTTAATGCAATACCTTTTGCATTCCATTACCATGTTTAAAAGAAATAAAGACAAAGAAGAAAATGTCTTGTTTTGCCTGCAAATAAACTAAAATCTGACATTTAAAATGAATGGATTCATTTATTTATTCTGCTATCATCCCTTTCATTGTAATCAGTTATTAGATTTCATAAAGATATTGTTAATACTTGAAGAACAAAAATAACTGGCATTTGTATACAGTAACAGAGAGAGTAGGAAATAATTGCTAGAATGCTAGGTTTGGATCTTGAATAGAAATATGCTTTGAATATTTGCTAGCTGTGTAACCCTGGGAAAGTGACAATCTATTTGAGTTTCAGTTTCCTCACCTCTAAAAGGAGGGTTTTAGAGCCTTTAAGGTCCCTTCTAGTTCTAAATCTGTGATCCTGTGAACCTATGTGGGTTCAGATCCTGTCTGTGACAATTACTAGCTGTGTGACTCTGAACAAGTCAATCAACTTGGCTTAATTTTTTCTTATCTGCAAAATGAGTATAATAATGAAGCTATAGAAAGTACTTTGTTAAAGTAAAGACGCTACGTAAATATTGTTGCTTTGTTATTACTGAATAGATATGAAATACAGATACACACACACGTGTGTGTGTGTATAAAATCAGTAGTATTCACCATGTTGTTAAGTATCATATTGCTGGAAAAGAAGACATTCTAGAAAGCCAGTTTATTATAGGTTGAGAATCTAAAGGAATAATATACCCTGAACTTCATGAGGTGGGGACCAGGTCATATCAGAATCTGAACCTTGCTATGTTCTCTAGTACTTTGCATTGTGCCCTGCACACGGGAAAGGGGGAGGGAGACAGGAAGGAGGGAAGGAAGGCAGGATGGCAGGATGGCAGGATGGCAGGAAGGTAGGAAGGCAGGAAGGCAGGAAGCAAGGAAGGAAGGAAAGAGGGAGGGGAAAGGAAGGGAGGGGGATGGCAGAAGGAGAGAAGAGGATTGAAAACAAGCATTTATTAAGTGCCTGTTATGTGCCTACTAAGGCACTTTACAAATACTGTCTTGTTTGATCTTCCCCACAACCCTCCTAGGTAGGTGCTATTATTAGCCCCTTTTACAGTTGGGGAAGCAGTCTGAAGCAGACGGAGATGAAGTGACTTGCTCAGGATCATACATCTAGGAAGTATCTAAGGCTGGATTTCAACCCTGGTCTGCCTGACTCCTAGCTCTGTGCTCTAATAATTGTACCACGTAGTATTTATTAAGTTCTTACTATATGCCAAGCACTATTCTAAGTTAACCATAATCAATTCATAATTGTTTGTTGAATGTCAATATGGTACAGTGCCAAGAGTATGGAATTTACCATCAAGAGACTTGGGCTACACTCTTGCCTATTTTTTTTTTTATTAATTGTGTATCCTTGGACAAATCACTTTATCTTTCTAAAGTTTCCTCAACTATAATATGAGAGCATATTAGTACAAGTTGCTCTTTACTGAGCCTTCCAGTTCTAAATGCTGAATGGAGGAAAGGTCACCTGTCCTCCAATATTTTTTATGTCATACTGGATGCCTAAACCAAACAAACAAAATCTTGCAGAAATTTCATCAAACATATAGTTCAGTCAAAGGTAGAAATAAGAACAAAGTGGGAAGTTCTAGCCTGTACTATTTGCTTTTAGGAAGTTCTTTATGGTCTAGAAGGAAGCCAGTCAGGTTGCCATCCTGAGTACATAACCCAATAATTCTCCCCCCTGAAACCCCACCAGGGTTATGTAGTCTTCTCTTCTATGACATTTACCCCCTGAATTTTAAGACAAGTAGAAACTATTCAGTCCATTGAAGAAGCTGGAGACTGTGAACTTGTGCTAAGCATTTTGATTGATGGCTCTTAGAATTTGACCCTCTGGGCAGAAGCTAAAATTTCCACAAGACTCCTAATTAAAATAAGGTTTATCAGGAAATATACTGTTTGCATCTTAGGTTTAGGAGTAATGTCAAAGGATTGGAAACTGCTTCCTGCCGTAAGTATTTTTGGGGAATGGAAACTGGGAATTTTTTTAAAGATTGGAAGTGAAGGGGAGTTGGACAATGGAAGAGAATTCTGTAAAGTAGGAGAATCTTGACAATGTGGAAAAGACTTTGAGCTTTCTTTAAGCTCTCTGTGTGTGTGTGTGTGTGTGTGTGTGTGTGTGTGTGTGTGTGTGTGTTCTGGGAATGTCTAGTCTAATAAATACCTGGGAAACAGGAGAAGCTGAGAATTTGGAAGAATGAAGACTTTATGGCAGCAACTTGTTGCTGAGGAAGGGGAGACCTATTTCTCCTGCTTTTAGGTCTCTAAATTGTACCTGAGGGAATTTACGAGGCAATGACCAGGAAACATTCAAGGTTTGGGAATTGGAATTTACCTGTTGCAGAGCTTCAGAATGAGTAGGGTTTCTGGACCATCACTTGAATCAGTTGGGGTAGGGGATAGGGAATGAAATGCTGCAGGTGATGGGCAGAAAAGAAGAAAATATAGACAATACCAAGAACTGTGCTAAGAATGCAAAACTATGCATCTGCATCCTTGTTCCCATTCCACCAAGGAAAGAGATCCAAATAACCCTGTCCCTTTTAAGAGTGGCTTCATATTTTTATAGACAGGCATAGTGTAAAGAGAGGTGGATTTGACATCTCAAAGACCTGAGTATGAATTCCTCCTTAGATACTGATGAGGCCTTGAGAACCTGGGCAAATCATCATTTTTACCTTCTTTTGATCTTTCCACATCTGTAAAATGGTGACCATAATAACACTTACCTCACAGGATAAGTGTGAGGATCAGATGAGATAATAAATGTGAAGTGCTTATCCCAATGTTTAAGTGCTATATAAATGTTATTTTTATTAATATGATAGTAGTTATCATTTATGTAGCATTTCATGTTTCCAAAATGCTTTACAAATATTGTCTCATTTTATCTTCACTACGATCCTGTGAGATCAGTGGTATTATTATTTCCATTGTACAGATGAGATAACTGAGACTGAAATAGATGAAATGACATGCCTAGGGTCACACAGCTAAGTACATAAACCACGATTTGAATTTAGATCTTCCTGACTTTGGGTCTAATACTCTATCCATGGTGCTGTCCAGCTACATCTAACACCATTATTGTTGTCACTATAATTAGTCCTGATTTCTTGATATTCTTTCATCTTTGTTTCTCCCGTTGCCTTTGATATGTAAACTATGTCCTCAGTGACTTCTTGGTACTTGAGTGACAATAATCATAACTTCACATAGTGATCTATTGCTTAAAGATTTTTCTCAATGTTCTTTGAAGTACAGATAACAGAATTATCACTGTCTCTATTTTACAAATGAGGAAATTAAGGCTCAATGAGGCTACATGACTTGGCTATGGTCATATGTCTTGTAACTTCTGAAGCCGCTCTCATGTTTCTAAGTCTAGATTTATTTCTACTCTGTTTCGTGTTTCTGACAGTGCTTTTCTCTATGAAAAGAAAAAGATGTAATTATATACTTAGGTTATAAACTCTCATCTCATGACATAATACCATAAAACTGCATGTAGTGAGAGGTTTGGGTTTTTGAGATGATCAGGATAGGAAGAACAGAGTGTTATTTCTCTTCAAAGCTTTTTGGGAATCTGTCCCATTGCTTCTGGCTAGCTCTTGGCAAGCTGTAGTTAATGGGGGGGAAAAGAGCAGATCTAGACTAGAAACAGTACCTTGAAAGCATTTTTTCCCCCTCCCCCTACAATGTATAGTTCAGCTCAAGAACTGTTTTTATGGCTTAGTCAGGTGCTTATTATTAGCACTTGATGTTGCCATGACTCCAGCAATGGATTTCCACCAGTCATAAGAATTGGGCCGTGATCATTTTCTCAATTCCTTTTGTTAAACTACACTTGCCTGGTGATAATGTTTTCAAGTCCAGTCAGTTGGAGATGAGAATTGATTAGCTTTGCTTGCTGACTAGGACCATTATAGGGAGAGGGAAATTCCATTTCTTCCTTTAAAATGTCTCCCAGATTGCCCCCTTTCCTCTTCATTCCCGCTATCACCACTGTGATTCAGTACCTTATCAGCTCCTGACTACAGCACTGTCTATCTCCTACCAGCTGCCTGCATTCTCTTAGTCCCTCTGGACCATTCAGTATACTTGTGCCATTACTATGGTGTTATTGAAAGATATTGGATTTCTAGTCAGAAGGCTTAAATTCAGCTCATAAGATTTGTGACCTTAGTCAGGTTATAACCATTCTGAGCCTCAATTTCCTTATCTGTAAAATCAGGGTAATATTTTCACCATTTACCTCATTGGGTTTTGTGAAAAAAAAGTACCTAGAAAACTTTCAAGTGATGTGTAAATGTGAACTAATGGTATTTTTCAAGTAATTAAATAAATGTAATTATCTTCCAAAATACCACTTTCATTGTATAGCTTTCCTATGTAAGAATATATGGTTCTTTTTAATTCTACAAATATTTGTTAAGCTACTGAGTGTCAGGTGCTGTCCTAGGTGCTTGGGATAACAAGACATAAAGGAGTCTGAATATAGTTCTTTCTCTTACAGAGCTTACATGCTGCTGGATAATTGAGGTTACATTACTGTCTTTTGCATCCATCTTAGCCAGTCTCCTCTGCTTGTCTTTCTAGGTTTTCCATGATTTGGCCTCACCTTCTCTAACTGAACTCATCTCTTCTTATTGTCTAACTTGAGGTATCTGCTTTGGGTGTCAGTATCCATTCACAATCTCTGAACATGCTTTTCTTGTTATTTATTTTTATTTTTGTATTTTTAATGTTCTACAATCAGTATCATAAAACTTAGATGTTTTTCCCCCTATCTACCCCTCACCCCCCCCCTCCCTCCCCAAGACGGCATACAATTCTATACAGGATCCACACATACGTTCCTATTGAATACATTTTCATTATAGTCATGCTGTGTAGAAGAACTAAAATAAATGGGAGAAATCATATAACAAACCAAAACATAATACACACACACACACACACACACACACACACACACACACACACACACACACACACCACAGATGATCTGCTACATTCTGTGATAGAATTCCATAATTCTTTCTCTGAGTGTGGAAGGCACTTTGCCTTAGAAGACCATTGGGAATTTTTTTTTAATGTCCTTGCATTGCTGTGAAGATCCAAGTCTACGAGAAAAAACTCTCACACATTGTGTTCATTGCTGTGCACAAAGTTCTCCTGGTTCTGCTCCTTTTGCTCAGCATCAGATCGTATAAGTTTTTCCAGGCCTCTCTGAAGTCTCCTTGTTCATCATTTCTTATGGCACAATAGTATTCCATTGCATTCATATACCATAATTTATTCAGCCATTCCCCAACTGATGGGCATCCCCTTGATTTCCCAGTTTTTGGCCATCACAAAGAGAGCTGCAATAAATATTTTTGTACATGTGGGAGTCTTTCTCATTTTTATGATCTCTTGGGGAAACAGTCTTAGAAGCGATATTGCATATTTGTGGCCCTTTGGGCATATGAACATGCTTTTCTAATTACCATTAATATCTCTGTGTTTTTGCTCATTATGTCTCTTCATTAGAATACCATCCCTCTTCCACTGTACTTTTCTAAAACAAAGACATACGAAATGACTCTAAATTTATCTAAAACTTCCCATGCAGTTATCTTACTCAAATTTCAAGTTCTAACTCCTACACAAAGTTTTCTTTGACTGTAGGCACTTAAGGACATCTCCTTCCGTTTAGATTCTATTCATTAAGTACTTATTAACTCCATACTGTGTACTAGGTACTGTACTAGGAGCTAGGAATACGGATACAAAGGGTAAACAAAACAAAGAACAACATATATTATAGTTCAGTTGTTCCCAACTCTTTGTGATCCTGAGGATCACAGCATATCAGGACCTTTTATCCTCCATTTTCTCTTCAAGTTCATGGTTATGGCTTCCATGACACTATCTATCCATTTCATTCTCTGCTGTCCTCTTTTGCTTTTGACTTCTATCTTTCCCAGCATCAGGGTCTTTTCCAGTAAATCCTGTCTTCTCATTACATTGCCAAAGTAAGCTTCAGCATCAATATTTGATGTTCCAGTGAATAATCTGAATAAATTTCTTTCAGTATTGGCCTATTTGATTTCTTTGCTATCCCAGGAACTCTCTAAAGTCTTCTCCAGCACTACAATTTAAAAGCATCAATTCTGTGTCACTCAGCTTTCCTTATAGTCCAACTTCCCGCAGTCATAAATTACTACTGGAAGAGCCATAGCTTTGACCACAAGGAACTTTGTCAGCAAGGTGACGTTTCTGTGTCCAGATTTGCCATAGCTTTCCTTCCAAAGAGAAAGAATAATGTAGTGAAGAACCTTACCTTCTATTGGAGGTAGAGAGGGGAGGAAGAAAATGTATACAGATAGACAAATGCCACATAATTTGGGGCACTGGGTTAGAGCTTTCAGCTAAGGCAATCAAGAAAAGCTTTGTGATGAAGCTCATACTTAATTGGACCTTGAAGAGAGCAAGGGATTCCAAGAGGTAGAAGAGAAGAAATTGTTCCAGGCAGGGGAGATAACCTTTGCAAATACGTGGAGGCAGAAAATGGGATGCCATATACTAGGAACAACATGGAGGCTGGTTTGACTAGCACTTAGAGTATATTGGGGCAAATTATTGGAACCAGTTAGCTAGATTGGAAGACTGACTTGGAAAGATGTTAAATAGCATGCAGGAATAATTTTTTTTCCTCAGGCAATGAAGTGCCCCTGAAGATTCTTGTGCAATAGAGTTATATGACCAGACTTACAAATAAGGAACATTATTTTCAAAACTGAGTAGAGAATGAAATAGAGGGGGAAGAGGCTGAAAACAGAGATAAATTATGAGGCTTTTATAATAGTCAAGGTGAGAGGTGTTTAGGGCCTACACAAGGATGGTGGTCTTGTTATTAAAGAGAAAGGAATAAATGGAGAGATGTGGTGGGAGATTTTGCATAGACAAGACTTGAAAATGGATTGGATATGGGAGTTGAATTTGAAGGAGGTGTTCAGAATGGCTCTGAGCTTGTGAATCTGGGTGACTATAATGAAGTCCCTTGGCTATAGTCTCAAAATTTCTATTCTACCTGTGCCACAATATAACACTCTTAATTTTGTCTATTCATGTGCATACATTTTGTTTCTACAGCTGGAGTATGAATTCCATATCGTTTTAAT
The DNA here is from genome assembly GCF_028372415.1 of Notamacropus eugenii. Lineage (NCBI taxonomy): Eukaryota > Metazoa > Chordata > Mammalia > Diprotodontia > Macropodidae > Notamacropus > Notamacropus eugenii. The sequence continues at coordinate 86,030,090 of NC_092874.1, forward strand.
CTATGTCAGCTTTCTCTTATATTCCTAATAGTACCAAGGACAGTGCTGGACATATAATAATAAATTAATGACTTTTTGTCAGTGAATTGACTTTTCTTTTGTTTGATTTTTGCTGTATAGGACTTCAAAGTCAAAAGCTGATAAGAAAAGACTGGCTACACTCGAAAAGGATATCAACTTGGCCAAGAGCCTTCAGCAATATCTCACATACCTGAAGATTCTTTCCCGTGCTTCGACTCCTGATGTGTATCCCTGGATTAAGAATGACAAAGCTTCTGTTCAGGTTGTAACTCATGACTTTGTCTTTCTGACTGTATTCTCATCCATTCTGTCTTCTCTCAACCGTTTTCTTTTGCAACAAGCTTATTTTACCTAGTTTCCTTTAGATTCCTGGTACTTTTCTTTTAGAGGTTTCTTGCCTTTGGGTACCCTTATGATTTCTAATATTTTCTGTTATACAGAAGGGGCAAAAATAAAATATGATATAGTAGATTCAGAACCCCAAAGACTTGAGTTCAAATCCTGTTGCTGAAAATTATTAGTTGAGCAACTCTGGGCAAGATATGTAACTTCTTGGTGCACCAGGACACTTCTTAGGACTTACCTACCAAATCACTAATATGTTTTCATTTGCTTTGGTGGAGGCAATGACCCATTGGATGAAATCATAAGCCCTTTCAGTATTTGCATAGACCAATGAACATTCATTTCTGGTTATTCAATAGAATGAAGAAGTGAGGTAGAGCTGAAAGGGAGTATTAATGGCTTACCTCTTGGTCTTTCAGTCATTCAACAAGCATTTATTGAACTTTTCTAATGAGTCAGACAATATGTCAAGTACTGGAGATATGTAGAATGGCAAAAGGCTGTCCCTGCTCTCAAAAAGCTGAGTCTTATGATGTCTTGGTATCATTTTGAGAATGTAAGAAATTACCCAAAGGCTAGAATAAGCAGCTGCCCCATGTGGGTAGGATTTGATGTGGAAGGACTACTCTCATTGATGTTGAAGATCAGAAAGGTTTTGAAGGAAATGGCTCCTCCCCTGCTCCTCTATACTGCCTCCTCCATAAATTCCCTAGCATTTTCTTAAGAATAAGGCATTGTGTCTCTGGAAAGACTACTGTAAACATATATACATGCCATCCAAGTGGGATCACATTTTAATATCAGCAGTCACTCAGTACATTAGTGCAAGTTTGCTAGCTGTCACTTAATAAAGAGCAGGGCCTGAGGGAATGATACCAAGGACAGCTAAGTTTGGAAGGCGAAGATGTTTGAAAAGTCTTGAGTGCTGTCTAATGAGTGTAAGCACAATAGAGGGACCCCAGTAGAAGGCCATGGGTAGCTAGGAAAAAGCAGGAGGCATCACTGGATCCCTGCTGAGCTTGAGAAGGATAGGTGCTAATAAATAACAAGAGGGTACAGAAAGGAGGAGAGAGATGGCAGACACAATTTTCATGACAAACTTCCATTACATTGCCGTGTTACCTAGTGTCAGCCTGACTTTTGTCATCATCACACCTAGAATTTCATACTTTTCACATGTCAGTCATCTCAGAGAAGATGGTAGATTCCAAAGAGCATTTTAAAGATGCAGAATAAAAGTAATCCACATAAAAATAAATGCATAGCCATTGTGATATTTTGTTGCTTTCAAGCTGTGGGGTTGTGTTTTGGAGAACACAAAAGACATTCTGACTGGACTTGGGAGGAAAGGTAGTTGTTAGCTAACTGAGCAGCAGAAGAGGCTGTGCACAATCAGATGTGAGACTGTTATACATCCTGACAATCAAAAATAGGACAAGACAATGAAACACGGGATGTTCCTTGGCATTCTGGGCATCTGACAGCCCTTTCCTTCTCCAGTCTTTGTCATTGCTTCTGAGAAGCATCAACTTGACAAATTTTCTTTCCTAATACTAAGACTTAAATTAGGCTATTGCTAGTCACATTCCAACCCAGCCCTAGATCCAGGACTGAAAGGGATCTCAGAAACTTCTAGTTCACCACACTCATTGAATATGTAAAGTTGTATGTAATGTAAAACCCATGTAAAGTGCAGATGCATCATCATCTCAATTCCCACTCCCACTGAGTTTTTATAGCTTTATTGACTATATCTCACTGTTAGTAGCAGCCCTAAGTGGTCATAGGTGATTCTCCAATGCCAGTGACGTGAGCCCTCCTCAGTATACTAGATTATTGATTAAGAATCACTTAGGTGGTCAGCCTAAATATTTTTTAGAAAGGGGTATTTGCCAAGGTGTTACAATGAGTACCATTTGGTACAAAATGTCTTTGTAGACATCTGTAACACACTGATAAAAGAATTGAGGTAAATAGAGTCGAGGTGATTTGCCCAAAGCCACATATGCACTTGATGTGACTGTGGACAGTGCACTAGAACTAGATTTCAAAGAGATCTGAGTTCAAATCCTGATTCACATAGTTAATAGCTGTGTGACTCTGGTCAAGTCACTGGAAAAAACTCTGAATTTGATATTAGGGGACCTTGATTCAAAATGCCAACTTTCCTTCTTGCTAGTGGTATGACCTTGAGGAAGTTGCTGAATCTCTCCATGTCTCAGGATCCTTGCCTTTAAAATGTGGTTGGTTGGATTATAAGATTCTCTCTAGTGCTGAATCTATAATCTAATGAGGTGTTTCCTAAGATTATAGATTCAGAGCTATTAAAACTATTGTCCCACTGTCTTGAGGTTAAGAAGTAGCAGACCATTTGAGTTAAGCATTGTCAATTCAAGGTATCTTCTTTCAGTTCATTAAAAAGTAACTTTTTTTTTTCTGATAACCAAAATTTATTTTCTTTCCTTCCAATTACCTTTTCCCATTGGGAAAGAAAAAAGAAAAACAAAGCCCTTGTGACAAATATGCATAGTCAGGCAAAAGAAATTCCTGCATTCATGACCAATAGAATGTCTCATTTTTCCTTCTGAGTTCATCACATCCCTGTCAGGAGATGGGTAGCATTTTTCATAATGGATCTTCTGGATTTGCAATTTGTCATTGAGTTGATCAGCATTCATAAGTCTTTCAAAGCTGTTTGTCTTTAGTGTTGTTGTTAGTATATATAGACTGTCACTTTTTTCTGTTTTTTTAATTAATATTTTTCAACTGACAAAAATCCTGTCCTCCTTTAGTTCATGGTATCCTGATGGGAAATTTTGCTTAAGGGGACTTTTGTCTAGGATTCGAAGAAAATATTGTTCTTCATGCTTGAAGAGCAGAACCTAAGACTTTAATAGGAGAATGAGATTAAGGGCTAAAAAGAAAATTTTAGATCATTTAATCATTTGATCATAGATTTTAACCTAGAAGGGACTTTCAAGGCCATCTTGTCCACCCCCATAGTTTTACAAATGAAGAAAATAAGGCCAAGTGATAATAAGTGATTTTCCAAGATCATATAGGCAATAAATTTCCCCCTTTTTCCCCATTTTCCCCCAATATTTATAAAATATAATTTATTTTTCAGTTTTCAGCATTCCCTTCTACAAGAATTTGAATTCCAAATTTTATCCCTGTCTCTTACTACCCTCCTCCCCCGGACAGCGTGCTCCCCATCTACCCCTTCCTCCAGTCTGTCCTGCCTTTTATCTTCTCCCATCCCCCTCTCCTGTATTTTCCTGTAAGCAAAATATATTTCTATACCCGTTGCCTGTACATCTTATTTCCTAGTTGCATGCAAAAAACAATTTTTACATTTGTTTTTAAAGCTTTGAGTTACATATTCTCTCCCTTTTTCCCTCCCCACCAACCCTCATTGAGAAAGCAAGAAATTTAATATAGGCCATACATGTGTAGCCATGCAAAACACTTCCATAACAGTTATATTGTGAAAGGCTAACCACATTTCCCTCTGTCCTGTCCTGCCCTCCATTTATTCCATTCTCTCCTTTAACCTGTCCCCCCACAACAGTGTTTGCTTCTGATTATCCCTTTCCCCAATTTGCTGTCCCTTCTATTATCTTCCCTCTCTTATTCTCTTTCCCCTTGCTTTCCTGCAGGGTAAAATAGATTACCATACCCAATTGAGTGTGTGTTATTCCCTCCTTAAGCTAAATCCCATGAGAGTAAGGCTTCCTTATTTCCTTTCATCTCCCCCTTCTTCCCTCCATCGTAAAAGCTCTTTCTTGCCTCTTTTATGTGAGATTATTTGCAACATTCTACCTCTCCCTTTCTCTTACTCCTAGTACATTCCAATCAACAGTAAATTTTATTTTTCAGGTATTCTCCTTCATATTCAGGTCACCCTGTGCCCTCTGTCTGTGTGTGTGTATGTGTATGTGTGTGTGTGTGTGTGTGTGTGTATATCTATCTATCTATAGATAGATATACACATACACATATACACACATATATATATATTTGCATACACATACACATATATTCCCTCTAGCTACCCTAATAGTGAAAAAGGTCTCATGAGTTGCAAATACCATCTTTCCATGTAGGAATATGAACAGTTCAACTTTAATGAGTTTCTTATTGCTTCTCTTTCCTGTTTACCTTTCCATGTTTCTATTCTGCTCTGATCTTTTCAACAAGATTGCTTAGAAGCCTTCTATTTCATTGAAATTCAATTTTTTCCCTTGAAGCACTATACTCAGTTTGACTGATAGGTGATTCTTGGTTTTAATCCTACCTCCTTTGACCTCTAGAATATCATATTCTAAGCCCTTTGATCCCTTAGTGTGGAAGCTGTTAATCCTGTGTTATCCTGATTGTGTTTGCACAATACTTCAATTGTTTCTTTCTGGCTGCTTCTAATATTTTCTACTTGACCTGGGAACTCTGGAACTTGGCTATAACTTTCCTAGGAGTTTTCATTTTGGGGTCTCTTTTAGAAGGCAATCAGTGAATTATTTCCTTTTCTATTTTCCACTCTGGTTTGCATAGAATGGGTAAACAAAATTGTGATCCTGGAATGAAGTGGAATATTATTGTGGTATAAGAAACAATGATTGTGATGGATAAGAGTAGCATGGAATTGATGAAGAGAGAAGTAAGTAGAGCCAAGGAAACACCAAACAAAGATAGCAACAAGTTACATAAAAAGATCAAGCACAAAAACATGAATGTTGCAAAATTTTTAAAAACAAGAATTCCTTGAAAGAAGAAATATGATGAGACATCCCTTCCCTACTCAGGGGGGAGAGACTCTCTTTTTGCTTGCATTTGTATCCCTAGCCAAGTGCAAGACATGTCATCATTTCTCTGATGTCATGGTCTTCTTCGAAAACAAAGAACAAACACTACCTGTGAGTAGACTGAACTGCCTGCGTGGGGACCCAACTAGCTGAGTAACTCAGCTCACCCTCTCTCCTCTGTCTCCCTCTCCCTTTTCTTCTCCTCTCTGAAGGAAGGTAAATTTGGATGGCCAGAACCTGCCCAGTTAACTTGGGGTTTACTGACTGGATGTCTTTCTCTTTCCTTCCTTCCTTCCTTCCTTCCTTCCTTCCTTCCTTCCTTCCTTCCTTCCTTCCTTCCTTCCTTCCTTCCTCCCTCCCTCCCTCCCTCCCTCCCTCCCTCCCTTCCTTCCTTCCTTCCTTCCTTCCTTCCTTCCTTCCTTCCTTCCTTCCTTCCTTCCTTCCTTCCTTCCTTCCTTCCTTCCTCCTTTCTTTCTGCCTGTCTGTCTTTCTTTCTATCTTTCTGTCTCTCTGTCTTTCTGTCTGTCTTTCTATCTTTCTTTCTGTCTTCCTTCATTCCTTCTTTTCTGCCTTTCTTTCTTGTCTTTCCCAAAACTTTAAATGCAGTGCACTCTGAAGCCCATAGATTGGACAACAATAGGTCCCACCCAGGTTCCACTTAATGACTGTTCTGGGGATCCTCCTGGCTTAGAGCGATTATCAATAGTAACTGTTTCCCTTTCCCTTCCAGCTTGATTTAGTTATTTTTCTTTGCTCATTAAAGGGGCCATTCCCTGACTACTTCTTAAAGAGATCTATTCAATAAATGGGCATTACCTCCCTTTAAGTGAGTACCTGAAAAGGCCTTGGCCTACAAAGACCAAGGTCTCCCATTGTATCCCAGGTCATCTCCAGTCATCCTGATGAGTATCTGGTCACTGGATCCAGATGGTTCAAGAAGACAAAGTGAAGCTGGTGACCTTGCACGGCCCTCCCTTACTCAAATCAAAGTCAAATGCAAGTCATGTCATCATTTCTCTGATGTCATGGTCTTCTTCAAAAAAGAAGGATAAGCACAACAATACTCTCTGTTTCTAGAAAATCAAGGCAATATTCCTTGATAATTTCTTGGAAGATGATTTCCAGGCTCTTTAAAAGGTCATGGTTTTCAGGAAGACCAGTGATTTTAAAATTATCTCTTTTGGATCTTTTTTCCAGATCAGCTGTTTTTCCAATGAAATATTTCACATTGTCTTCTATTTTTTGATCCTTTTGGTTTTGTTTTATAATTTCTTGATTTCTGATAAAGTCATTAGCTTCCACCTCCTCTGTTCTAATTTTTAAAGAACTATTTTCTTCAGTGGGCTTTGGGACCTCCTTTTCCATTTTGGCTCATTCTGCTTTTTAAGGCATTCTAATTGGCTTGTGGGGCCTCTTTTGCCATTTGGGCTAGTATATTTTTATATGTGTTATTTACTTCAGCATTTTTTGGGTCTCCTTTAGCAAGCAGTTGACTTGTTTTTCATGATTTTCTTGCAAAACTCTCATTTCTCTGTGAGTCTGGTGCAGTAGACCCTTCCCATTGACTTTCTAGGTTCCTGGAAATCTGTTTCACTCTGTCATTTGAGCTTCTACTGCTCTAGAATTTTAGAGTCATATTTACAGGCATTTTAAGGGCTTGGGGAGGTGAACTTGAGCAGGTCTATGCTTCTGCTCTTTCATCTTGACTTGGCCTCAGTAATAAATTATTAAAAAAAGGATTTGGATCCAGACCTTCTCCTAAATCTAAATCCTGTACTTTCTACCAGATTACAGTTGGTAAAGGCCTGTCCTGAAAAGTGAAGCACAGGATGGAATAGATAAGGAGATATGACCATTTCAAATCTCACTGGAGCCAAATCACATATAAGACTGGGAAATGTCTTGTTGTTTCCAAAAGTAGTTTGTCCTTAAGTGGCTCTGGACCAGTTTCCAAAGTTGGCCTGCTGATTGATTAGAGAGGAATTATATATTTAGTAATGGGAAGCTGTACTGCTTCCATACCAGTCAAATAAAGAACCCTGCTGAGTTTCAAAGTCATTGGCTAGAGGAGTGAGAGGTGAGGCTCTAGAGGAGTTAGCAGTGATGGCAGGAAGGATTAGACTATATCAGGGGGCATTAGACCTCTCATAGTGTTGTGAGGTGGGAGCCTTCAAACTTCATATGTTTCCCTCCGAAGGAGAAGCTGCAGTGCCACTGTATCCTTAGAAACTCTGCCTATGTGTCTGACATCTTGGGACTTAGTGTGGCTGGTTTTCCAGAGGTCTTCTGGTCTATGGTTGTAGGCAATATATGTGAAAATTTGATAAATGTTATAACTTACATGAATTTAACCTAGTTTAAAGTATCTTCATTCTGCATTTTTCTCTGAATGGTAACACCTACCTGTAATGGCTCATGCAAAGAGAGGGCATGCATATAGCTTGTACTCAGCAGTCATTTTCATTTTCTCCCAACTGTACCTTGGACTCTTCCCTTGGCTTGGAGAGTTAAGCTTTCACCTTATGTTGCCTAGACCCAGGCTTTCAATCCACCTTCAGGCCATTTTTACACCCTGCCACCACTCTGTTTACCCCCTTCCAGCTCCCCTTTACCTTTTGCCTCTAGTAGTTCCATCTATAACACAGCATGTTGGTACAGAGAGAATATTCTGAAGCAGCACAGGACCACAAGTTAATTGCCCCAGATTTTAGAAAAAAATATAGCCCCTAAATCCCAAAATATAAAATGAAAGCAGCCAAAAAGTTTATTCCTTTGAACAGAGCACCTACATTTAGGGATATGGTGCCCCAGTGGAGAAAGGTACCACATGCAGCAAGGAGTCATAGCTGGCTGCAAGTGATTGGCCAGGGATTAAAGCAGAGCCATCGTCAGTTGTCTTGTCCTTTGTCCTGCCACCAAACTTAATACCTCGGGAAGAGAGAGGCTGCCAACTTTGAGTAATTCTACCTCACTTAAATCCAATTCATTTTCAAGTCAGGATATCACCATCATGATGTCATTGGTCCTATTTGAAAATGAAGGATGAATAAACACAATAACAACGTTTTGCCTTCCCTCATTAGAGCAGAAACTCCCTGAGGGTAAAGACAACCTTGCTTTTAGGATTTGTATCCCTAGCATTTAGTATGGTGTCCAACACATAGTTCCAGCTTAATAAATTCTCTATGTAGATGGTTCATAGGGGTAGTACTACTTAGAACTCAAATTGGAAGATATCTTGAAGAGAATCTAGGCCAATGATCATTTTTATGAGAAAAAGCAATCTATTGGGGACATTAATAACAAATACAATTTTGATACAATGTCGACAGAAAAATAGGATTGTACCTGAAACTATCCATCTCCATCACATTTATCTTATATTTTCCATTTCAGTAAATAACTTTATTATGTAAATTTTAAAGTGCTACTCATCTACATATTCTTCTGTCTTTCATACTCTTCTGTGAATATTTATTTTAATCATCAATGACATTTTTCTTTTCTTTCTTTTTGATAATTAACTATTACATTTGATACATGTATTATATTTGATATATATATTTTGATAATTAACTATTATAATATATAATATATATTATATTAACTATTATATAACTAATATATATTATATTTGATAAATAACTATTATTAATGCTACTCCCTCACTAGCCTTCCCTTCCTCACTGGAAACAAAAAAGCAAAACTCATAACAAATATGTATTTTGAAAAAACAAATGTCTGTATTTTCCAAATCTGAAAACGTACGTCTCCTTCTGGACCTTGAGCCCATCACCTCTTTGTCAGGAAGTGGGCAGCATATTTCGTCATTTGTCTTTTGGAAATTGTCGTTCGACCAATTCATTTTACAGGTAAGAAAACTGAGGACTAAGAAGTAAAGTGATTGACTGAAGCAGGTCTGACACCTAGACTCCCCTTCTTTCTACTGGCTGATTCTGTTTTCTTCCTTAGCAACTTGTTACCACCCTTTCAGGGATCTCCCCTCTTTATATCAAAGTAAAATAGAAACAGATCCCTGTGGACTGTGTATTGACTAGAAAACCACAAATTAACTAGCTAAATTGTGTTGTATGTTAATTTATCATGTTAAATATTTCCCAATTCCATTTTAATCTGGTTCAAATGGCACTCAGCAGTTGGGGTTCTGAGTTTGCTATCTCCTATTATAAATGTTACCCTTCTTCCTGAGATTTAGGTGCCTCGCAATTTAAGGCAGCAGAGAAGTGGGGCTATTGAAATAGTGAGACTATAAGGAAAAATTTCTGTGTTGCTCTTACTGGTAACCCTGAGAAGTCTTTGGCCTGGCAGGAAGACCCAGAAATGTAAATTGAGGGCCTAAAGTAGATTCCATTCTGCTGTAAGGTACTTTCAGAGCAGGTTTTAGAGCTGGTTGATATTCCGAGGGATCAAATATCTTTTTATATGGATAAAGAATAAATATGATGTCCCAAAAAGGCACCATTCACATGATCCTTTTCATAGTGTTACCAGGGACAGTTTTTATCTCTTTAATATTTGAACGTAGAGACAAAGCTTTCAAAAGCTTTCAGTACTTCAGAATCACTATGTCTACATTCAAGTGGCTTGCAGATAATAGTGTCCCACTAGCACAGGACTGTAAGGAAGGTGGGAATAGGAAAAAAAGCCTGGGGAAGAAATAAGTACCTCCTCACCACTATTTCCTCCTTGACCTGAGTAGTTCTTTTTTAGGATGCTGAGGTCTTAGAGGTCATATGAACTTACTTTCTCATAGCTCTCTATCATGGCTTTGCACTCTTAATACCAGGGACTTCATATGTCTATAATCCATTAGTGGGAAACTGCTTCACATGGTTCATTGGATTTTAGCCTCTCAACTTCATTTGCAAGGTGGGCAATGCAGTATTATTATTCTTGTTTTGTGCATGAGGAAACTGGGTTTGGCGAGGTTATGCTTTACCCAGTCACAAAGCCACTAAGTGGAACAACTTGAATTAGAAGTCATCTGGGTCTCTTAATTCCTAGTCCAGTGTTCTTTCTAGGACTCCAAGGTCTGCCAGTGCACCTGTCTGAAGGGCTAATTTATGGGAGTAGCATTTCCCCTCTTATGACTCTATGTCTGTTGGAGACCTTTCTATTTTCACATGAATGATCTGCCCCAATGAAATAAGTTGGTATATGTTGTAAAGTCATTCTGTATGTTCTGAGTTCAGCCATCTAACTTAAAAATAAAAGAGGAGGAAAAAGAAAGGAGACTACTCTAAGCATGAGGCATATTTATTCAATGTGGCTTAGCATCCTAGGATCACAAGAAGCAGCTTGCTCCTATATGAATTGTACTGTCAAAAAAAAAAAAAAAGGATTTCATTTGTTTGGTTCACAGCACAGTGATAACCAGCATTTCTCCCAAGTGTCTTGAATATGGGTACTTTAAATACATACAAATAGACAATATTTTTTGTAATTGTTGACCTCTCTTTTGTTTTCTATTTTTTTCTTCATCTCAAGGGGTGAGTAACTTTGTGCTCAATCCTAGTTAATGTAACTGGATTTCTGGGTGCTTTAAATGGACACATTACATTATGTCCTTCCAGTGTTGATGTGTAATCAATAGCTACTAACCAGGCTGCAGTCCAGTGATGTTTTTAGCAGGCCAATTAGGGAGAGAGAGCACATTCATTAAAAGTAGCAATGACTCAGGAGAAGCAGGAAGGAGGGGAAATGGGAAGAAGTGTCACAGTAAAAGGAGTTTCCCACTTCTACCCTTCTCCTACCCCATCTAAATAGGAAATTTCAGTTAATCTGTTATTGTCACTAACTTCACTTGCCTTATTCTCCACAGAATGACCTAGAGCAGTAATAATCATAGGTGGTGTTTAATGCTTCAAGGTTTCCAAAGCACTTTTGGCACAGTATTTCTTTGATCCTCATAGCAACCTAATGGGTCAGATGTTGCTATTCTCTCCATTTTTACAAATGGGAAAACTGAGCGCAGGAGAGGGAAAATGACTTGCAATAAGTCATACAACATTGTAGTGTCCAAGACAGAATTTGAACTCAGGTCTTTCTGGATCCCCAGTTTAGCATGATATCAATAATGCTACCCTTCCTTCCATTCTTCCAGCTTATTAAATACATATAACTTACTTTAATTGGGAGCATTTAGCTAAGGCTAACAGGTAAGGGTCACAGTATTTTAAGAAGACTCTATTTATCTCTGATCTAGATATAGTGGACAAAGTGCTTGTGGTGGAGTTAGGAAGTCCTGAGTTCAAATTCTTCCTCAGAGACTTATTAGCTGTGTGACCCTGAACACCTGGGTTTTAGTTTCTTCACCTGTAAAGTGGGAGAGTAGGATTTGGTGGCCTGAAAATTTCCTTCCAACTCTAAATCTGTGAATCATCCAGTGATGTTTCAAAGCCCTTTTCAGATTAGCAGGTTCTAGAAGCACATGGAATAGATGAATGTATTCACTTAGCTTTGCCAGGTGTTGCAGTATATAATCTATATCAAAATGAGGGAGAAAACCCACATGGACCTGGAATCTTCCTACTAGGCAGATAATTCACCTAAAAATCAGCTCCATCCTCAGACCCATCCCATCTCAATGTTAAGCACATGATATAAAAGATGTGTCTAAAAAGATCTCTGTTGACTCTTTGCCTTATTGTCTTACTGGTAGCAATAGGGTGAGAGGTGCTAAGAGCAGCTGTGACAATCAGTTATTAAAAAAATAAGCTATAGTCAATGGCAGAATTTTGCTGAAAGTGAAAATCAGTGGTAGAACATTGAATATTTCATGCTATGAGTCACCAGGAGGCACTGTATACAATGCCTAAGTGGAATAATGAACAGCTGCTCTTGTGGGGAAAAGTAAATTCCCTCAATTGACAGAAGGGGCTCTTTCAAGTTTCTCTTATGATATTCTGTGGGACTCTATGGGGCTCCTAACATAGAAGCAATAATTTCATTACCTCACTATCTGTTGCTTATTTATAGGGTACAGGAAGAAGACAGTGTTCATTACATTAACTGGAAAATGTGTATAACCTAAGGGATTTATTAAGTCAGTAAAATATGCTTCAACACAAGCTTCTAAATTCAGGGAAGGTGCGAGCCTGTTTGATAGAACACAACGAACTTTGCTGGGTCCACAAAGGCAGCTTCCATCATAATAATGCTCCATCTTCTACTTCAACCAATTTGAGAAAAAAAGGATTCAGTGATAATAATGATAGCCACTGATGTAGGTAGTGCTATAGGTAAAAAGAAAGAAAGAAAGAAATAGAGGTGGATAGATAGAGAGATGGATGGATGGATGGATAGATGGATAGATAATCTCAACCACTGAGGAAGACTTATAGGAAAACATGGAATAGGAATCATGTAGGAATTTCATGCCAAAAAGTCATAAGGATTTCCAGTGCCAAGATGATGAAGTGAGGAAAAAACCTGTGAAGCCCTCCCAAATTCTCCTCCAAACAACTAGAAAATCCCCTTGCAATTGATCTAGGAGCAGGGAAGCAGTTACCAGCCTGAGAGGAAATGTCTGTCTCACTAGAGTGGGAGAGGAGCAAGATCAAAGAGCAACAGAGGCAGCTGACCTCATAGTGGGAGATGTGCAGCAGGGCTCCAAGCCTGGGGCAATCCACCATCAAGACTCCACCCTCCCAAAAACAAGCAGCCCATTAGACAAGTGAGCAGTCTATGCAGTACAGCAAGAACTCACCCCAGTGACCCCAACCCTAGCACAAGTGACTAGTAAAACCTTGACCCTATTGCTGACTAGTAGTGAAGCCCCACACCAGGGCTCACCAACAGTGAGAATCTGCCCATGGGCTTACCAGCAGAAAGACCCTATTTCCATAGCAACCCAGCAGCAAGACTTCATCCCTGGAGTAGACCAGGAGCTAAATCCACACCTAGGGGAGGCCAACAAGGAGCCCTCCCTTACAAGGCAGAAGAAAGCCTACCCTACAGAGAAAGCAAGCCCTGAAGGCAGTGAAAGGCAAAAGTAAGACCCAGAACCCCAGCACAAAAAGCTTGGCACAGTTCAGGACCAAAGTCCAACTGTCACATAAAAATACCACATCCCAAAAAAGGCAGCAAAAAATGAGCAAAAATCTCTCGACCTTTGACTATAGAAAGTTACTGTGGTAATAGGGAAGATCAAGGTATAAACTTAGAAGAGGACAATAATGTCAAAATGGATACATATGAAGCCTCAGAGAAAAATACAATTTGGCCTCAGGCCCAAAAAGAATTCCTAGAAGTGCTTAAAAAGGATTTTTAAAAAGCAAATTAGTAAAATGGAATAAAAATGGGAAAAGAAATGAGAGGAAATACAAGGGAATCATGAAAAGAAAAGAGTCAATAGAATGGAAAAAGATATACAAAAATTTACCAAGGAAAATAACTCCCTAAAAATAGAATTGGCCAAACACAAAAGGAAGTTCAAAAGTTCACTGAAGAAAATAATTTCTTAAAAGTTGTAATTGAACAAGTAGAAACTAATGATTCTATGAGACATCAAGATTTGATAAAACAAAATAAAAAAGTTAAACACAATAGAAAAATATGAAATTTCTTATTGGAAAAACAATTATCCTAGAAAAATAGATCTAGGAGAGGTAATGTAAGAGTTATTGGATTACCTGGAAGCCATGATAAAAAAAAGCCTGGAGAACATTTTTCAAGAAATTATCAAAGAAAACTGCCCTGATATATTAGAACCGAAGGGCAAAATATAAATTAAAAGGATCAATCAATTACCACCTGAAAGAGATCCCACAATTAAAACTCCCAGGAACAGGAATATTATAACCAAATTCAAGAGCTCACAGATCAAGGAGAAAGCATAAGTAGCCAAAAAGAAACAATTCAAATATTGTGGAGCTACATTCAGGATTACACAGTATTTGGTAGCTTCTACATTAAAGAGCTGGAGGGTTTGGAGTATGATACACCAGAAGGTAAAGGATTTAGGATTACAAACAATGTCCTATCCAGAAAAATGGAATATAATTTTTCAGGGAAAATAATGGACATTTAATGAAATAGAGGTCTTTCAAGTATTTCTAATTAAAAGACCAGATTTCAATAAAAATTTTGACTTTCAAATACAAGACTCAAGGGAAACATAAAAGGTTAAAAATATGAGAAAGAGAAAACATAAGAAATTCAATAAGGTTAAACTGTTTCTATTTCTATATGGCAAGATAATATTTGCAAATCAACTTTATTACGATAAGAACAATTAGAATGAATATATGTAGACAGAGGATGTGGATATAAGGTGATTTTGATGAGATGATATTCCCCAAAGAAAGAAAAAAGAAAATTGCACTGGAAGAAGGAGCGAGGAGATTGAATGGGATAAATTACCCCACACAGAAGAGGCATGAAAGAGCTATCATAATGGAAGGGGAAATGAGGGTGGGATGGCAGGCAAAACTTAAACCAAACTCTCATCAAAATTAACTCAAAGAGGGAATAACATACACACTCATTTGAATATAGAAATCTATCTTACTGTATGAGGAAGTAAAAAGGGATGGGGATAATAGAAGGGGTAGGGAGGACTGATAAAATGAAGGGTAGATTGGGGAAGGTGATGATCAGAAGTAAAACACTTGTGAGGAGGAAAAAGGCGGGGATGTAAGAGAAACGAGGATAAATATGTAAAAATGGCATGGAGGGAAATACACAGTTATAACTATAAATGTGAATGGGATGAACTCACCCATGGAACAGAATTGGATAGCAGAACAGATTAAAAAGTAGAATCCTACAATATATTGTTTAGAAGATACACATTTGAAGCAGAGAAATACACACACACGTTAAAGGTAAGGGGCTGAAGCAGAATCTATTATGCTTTAGCTAAAGCAAAGTAAACAATCCTGATCTCAGAAAAAGCAAAAGAAAAAATAGATCTAATTAAAATAGTAGATCTAATTAAAATAGTAGATCTAATTAAAAGAAATAAGGAATGTAACTGCACCCTGCTAAAAGACAATGTTGTAATAATTACTAAACATATGTGCACCAAGTGTTACGGTATCCAAATTCTTAGAGGAGAACTTAAGTGAGTTACAGGAAAAAATAAACAGCAAAACTATACTAGTGGATGACCTCAACATTCCCTTCTTAGAACTAGATAAATCTAACAAAAAATAAATATGAAAGAAATTTAAAAATGAATAAAATTCTGGAAAAGTCAGATATAATTGATCTCTGGAAAAAAACTGAATGGTAATAGAAAGAAATATACCTTTTTCTCAGTTGTAAATTGGACCTAAGCAAAAACTGACCATGTATTAGGACATCAAAAACTTCACAACCTAACACAGAAAAGCAGAAATAGTAAATACATCCTTTTTAGATCATAATGCATTAAAAATTGCATTCAGTAATGAACAATGGGAGGAGAGATTAAAAATTAATTGAAATTAAGTAATCTAATCCTAAAAAACAAGTGGTCAAAGAACAAATCATAGAAGTAATAGATAATTTCATTAAAGAAAATGATAACAATGAGACAACATGCAAAAATTTATGGGGTGCAGCAAAAGCAGCACTTAGGGGAAAATTTATATCTCTTATTGCTTGCATCAGTAAAACAGAGGGAAAGTGGGGCAATGAATTGGGCATGCAATTAAAAAAACTAGAAGAAGAACAAATTAAAAATTCTCAATTAAGCACCAAATTGGACATCCTGAAAATCAAAGGAGAGACTAATAAAACTGAAAGCAAGAAAACCATAGAACTAATAAATAAAAATAGAAACTGGTTTTATGAAAAAAACAATAAAATAGATAATTGGGTAATTTGATTTTAGGGTAGAAAGAAGAATATCAAAATACTAGTATTAAAAATGAAAGGGATGACTTTACCACCAATGAAGAGCAAATTAAAACAAGTGTTAGGAGCTATTTTGAACAATTATATGCCAATAAATTTGACAATCTAAACGAAATGGATGAATATCTACAAAAATATACATTACCCAAATTAACAGAAGAAGAAATTAAATATTTAACCCAATCTTAGAATAAGAAATTGAACAAACCACCAGAGGATTTCCTAAGGAAAAATCCTCAGGACTAGATGGATTCACAAGTGAACTCTATGAAATATGTAAAGAAAAATTAATCCCAATACTATATAAACTATTTGGAAAAATAGATGAAGAAGGAGTGCTCCCAAATTTCTTTTATGACACAAATATGGTACTAATATCCCAACCAGGAAGAGCCAAAACAGAGAAAGAAAATTACAGACACTTTCCCAATAGAATCAGGTGTGAAGCAAGGATGTCTATTATCACCTCTATTATTTAATATTGTACTAGAAAAAGTTATTAGCTATAGTAATAAGAAAAGAAAAAAATAAAGGAATTAGAATGGACAATGAGTAAACAAAACTGTCAGTCTTTGCATATGATATGATTTTATACTTAGAAACTCCTTGAGTATCAACTAAAAACTACTTGAAATTATTAACAACTTTAGCAAAGTTGCAGGATACAAAATAAACTCACATAAATCAAAGTCCAGCAGCAAGTGATAGAAAAAGAAATTACATTTAAAATAATGCGGATGATATAAAATACTTGGGAATCTACCTGTCAAGACAAACTCAGGAACAATATGAACACAACTATAAAACACTTTCACACTAATAAAGTCAGATCTAAACAAATTGGAAAAATATCAATTGCTTGTGGGTAAGATGAGCCAATATAATAATAAAAAAAAACCCCATTCTACCTACAATAATACTCAGTGCCGTGCCAAACTATTAAAAATTATTCTATAGAGCTAGAAAAATAATAAAGTTCACATGAAAAAACAAAAGTTCAAGGATATCAAGGGAATCAGTGAAAACAATACAAAAGAAAGGTGTAATTATCAAAACAATCTGGTACTGGCTAAGGAATAGAATTGTGGGTTCTTGGAACAGATTAGCTACAAATTACATTATAGTAAATGACCAAAGTAATCTAGATATGAAAAACTCAAAGATCAAGCTTTTAGAATAAAAACTCATTATTTAACAAAAAGTGCTGAGAAAACTAGAAAACAGTATGGCAGAAGCTAGGTATAGATCAACATCTCCGAACATATACCAACATAAGGTGAAAATGTGTATATGGTTTGCACAAAGAGCTTAATATCACAAGCAAATTAAGAGAGCATAGCATAGTTTGTCAGATTTATGGATAAGGTAAGAATTTAGCACCAAAGAAGATATAAAGAGCATTACAAAATGTTTAATAAATAATTTTGAATATATAAAATTAAAAAATTGTTGGGCAAGCAAAATCAATGCAACCAAAATTTTAAGGAAAGGAGAAAACTTGGGAAAAAATTTACAAGTATCTCTGATAAAGACCTCATTTCTCAAATCTGTAGAGAACTGAACTAAGTTTTTAAAAAATACAAGTCATTCCCCAATTGATAAATGATCAAAGGATATGAACAGGCAGTTTTCAGACAAAGAAACCAAAGCTCTCTATAGTCATATGAAAATAGTGGTCTAAATCACTATTGATCAGAGAAATGCACATTCAAAGAACTCTAAGGTTTCACCTTACACTAATCAGAGTGGCTAATATGATAAAAAAGGAAAACACTGGAAGTTCAAGGGGTTGTGGGCAAACTGGGAAACCAATGCACTATTGATGCAGTTGTGAACTGATCCAATCATTCTGGAGAGCAATTTGAAACTATGCCCAAAGGGTAATGTTTGATCCAGCATACCCTTTGATCCAGCAGTACCAATACTAGGTCTATGTTGCAAAGATATACAACAAAAGGGAGAAGGACCCACTTAACCAAAAAGTTATAGCAATTCTTTTTGTGGTGTCTAAGAATTGGAAATCAAAGAGATGTCCATCAGTTGGGGAATGCTTAAACAAGCTGTGGTATATAATTGTAATGGAATATTATTGTGCTATAAGAAATGACAAGTGAGATGATTTCAGAAAAACCTGAAAAGACTTACATGAAGTGATGCATAGTGAAGTAAACAGAACCAAGAGAACATTGTACATGGTGACAGCAATAGTGTTTAATAAGCAATTGTAAATGACTTAGTTTTTCTCAGCAGTGCAATGATCCAAGACAACCCCAAAAGACTAATGAAACATACTATCTGTTTTCAGAGAAAGAACTGATATTGTTTGAATACTGGCTGAAGTATGCTATTTTTCTGCTTTCATTTTTTTCTTTCAATCAAGTCTTCTTGTACAGAATGACTAATGTGTAAACGTTTTATGTAATCACATATGTATAACCTAGATCTGATTGCTTACCATCTAAGGGAGGGAGAAATAGAATTTGGAACTCAAAATTTTAAATAAAAAAGTGTTAAAAATTAAAAAAAATAATTATAGGATGAAGGGGCATGAAGGTCTGGCAGTCCACATTTATATTCTTTTAATCCTATAACTCTAAGGAATAGTTGCTTTGATGAAATCACAGATCAATCAATCAACCAGTGAATCAAAAGACATTCATCAAGTGCCTACTATGTACTATGCATTGTGCTAGGCACTAGGAAGACAAAGGCAGAAATCACACAGGCCCTCTCCCTAAGAAGCTTATAGTTTGTTTGAAGCATTTCAAGAATTGTAGTTTTCATCTTTATTTTTCTCTTTTTTCTGAACTAAAAAGACAACAAATAAAATGAGCATTTCCACATGTAAAAGGACATATAAAATATTTTTGCTCAAAATATTTTAATATATCTTATTTTCCCAATGACATGTTCAAACAATTTTTCAACATTTTTTCAAGTTTTGAGTTTCAAATTCTACTTTCCCACTCCCACCCCCAGATGGTAAACAGTCCAATACATGTTATACACATACAATCATACAAATCATTTCTGTTAGTAATTTTGTACAAGAAGACTTGAATTTTTTTTAAAAGAGTAAAAGAAAGTGAAAAACATCACACTTTAGTCTGTATTTAGACAGTCTCAGTTCTTTCTCTGGAGGTGGATGGCATAATGCAACATTAATCTGTTGGAATTGTCTTGGATCATTGTATTGCTGAGAATAGATAAGTCATTCACAGTTCTTCATCTATAATATTGCTGTTACCGTGTACAACATTGTCCTGATTCTGTTCATTTCACTTTCCATCAGTTCATGTAAGTCATTCCAAGTTTTCTGAAGTCATCCTGCTTGTCATTTCTTGTAGCATAATAATATTTCATCACAATCATACACCACATCTTGTTTAGCCATTCCCCAATTGACGGGCATCCCCTCCATTTCCAATTCTTTGCCACAACAAAAAGAGCTGCTATAAATATTGTTGTACAAATAGGTCCTTACCCTTTCTTTCTGATGTGTTTGGGATATTAACCTAGCAGACATACATTCTCTTTTCATCCTTTCAGGTACCTTGTGAATTAGGAAGGGCAGGTATTATGACCACTGTACCAAGGGGAAAATTGAGGTTCAGAAAGATCACTTTCACTTGCCTAATCTTACATAATAAGAAAGCACAGCATTCAGGATGTGAATGGCCAATGTTCTTTCTCCTTCTGCTCCTTGCTTTCGTGATATCACAGTGTCTCTGAATTAATGTCTTTCGAGGTAACAATGTTTGGAACCTTTAAGAGGATTTGGCTATTTGTGGGGAAGATGTCACTGCTGAGATGCTGCCTCTGGTGTTCCTGATGTGATAGAAGGAACACTGGTTTCACCACTGTCACTTAGTGACTGTGTAACCTTAAATAAACCTCTCTGGGCTTCAGTTTCCTTATCTGCAGAACAAGGGGGTGAACTTCTGAGATCTCTTAAAGTTTTAGATATATGATTCTATTACCTAATGGTTTTCTATCCCTGTCAACATCCTTGGAGGTAGATAGATGGCACCATGGATAGAGTACTGGAACCAGAATCCAGACCTGAGTTCAAATCTGGCCTCAGACACTTACTAGCTGTTTGACCCTGGACAGGTCACTTAACCCTATTTGCCTCAATTTCCTCATCTGTAAAATTCACTGGAGAAGTAAATGGCAAACCATTCAAGTATTTTTGCCAAGATAACCCCAAATGGCATCAGGAAGAGTCAGACACAACTGAAAAACAACTAAGCAACAGTATCTTTATCCCCTGAAATAATAGGTTTATTTTTTTTAAGTAAGAAAGGAAAAAAGGTCTTATGTATCTTCCCTTTTAAATTCCTACTGTGGGGTCCATTTTTTGGGAGTTATTGATTAGACATCATCAGATATGATCTTTGCTCAGTTCTACTAAGGGGAAAGCCTTCGTGAATGGATGTGACAAGGATCTGATTTCTCTTGCCTGGAAAAAGCTTAAGCTGGAGGGAAGGTCTCCCAGCTTGGCTATCGGGTGGTTAATTGTTGCCACAATATCCATTTTCAAGAACATATTCCATTTTCAAGAACTATTCCAAGTTCCAAAGATCTGTATAACATCTCCCTACAATGCAGTTATGGATTCTTGAAATTAGATGTTCTCTCTTGTACTAGAGAAATACCTCATGCAGGTTCTTCACAAGTGAATGTGGCCAGAGATGTCATTTGGGCTGTTTTGGCCACACTAAATAGCTTGGATTCTATTTGGCTTCTTTTCTACTTTCTTTCTTCCCTTGGCTGATGAAATTCCTCAGCTACAAGTTTGAGTTTTACATGCTGCTGACTTTTCTGGGGTGCAAAGCAATTACCAGTGGATGCTTTTATAAATCATCCCCTTCTAATTCCTCTGTCATCGAAAATCTAAATCCACTATAGACAATCTGGGGAGTATTCTGAATTTATTCTCCTAGGAGGTCTTAGCACTGATTACTTGATAAAAGAAGCCGTGGGGAATAAAATCACTACACTTTTTAAATCAGGCCAACTAACTCAAAGCTGTGGCACCCTAATTGAACTGTTATTGATCACTAAATCAAAATGTTAGTAAGGCATCTGAACTGCTGATGGTAGCAAACAGTTTCCTTTGGCTATAGAGTACAGACCTTTTATTGTTGCTTGAAAATCCTGTGGCCCCTAAATTGTATTACATAATAAAGTTTGAATGCTCTCCTCATACTACACCATTTCAATATTTTGAAATCTAAACATCTCCATTTAGCATTTCAACAGCATTTGACTTTGAAAAGTTCTTCATGAGAATTTCTTTTCTTTTTCTTCTTCAGATCTACTTGAACATGACCCCTCTCTCCTCTTAATGTTTACTGTACCTCTCTGGGCCTCCTTTCATCATCAGGAAGATGAGAGTGTGGAAATAAATCATCTTTAAGGTTACTTCCAGCTCTAAAGTTCTAGAATACCACCTAAGGTCAATGTGTTTTAATCTTTCGAGAAGGAAAGGAAACTGAGGCATAGGGAGGCTGACTGTTTTGTCTAAAGCTTAGTAGTGGAAATAGAATCCCTAATCCCAGTGTTTCCTAATTGTTCTTTTGTAGTGGTCCCTGGCTTTATGTTTTAGGGTGTAGGCTCAAAGGTACTTTATCTTACATGAAAGAAACTGTTTTTACAATAGTGGAAATGAAAAGAACACCCACCACAAAGCAAACAAAATTGAATGTTGTGAAATAAGAATGACCAAGCTTGGCTCCACAGAATAGATAAATGAATATATTTCCTCCAACTCTTTAGAAGAGATAGGGGTCTGCAGGTGTAGACATATTCTGACATATTGGTTGGCGTTGCTATTCTTTTCACCCTCTTTTTCTTCCATTTTTAAATATCTTTTTTACTCTTTGTTATAAATGATGGTTCTCTGGAAGTGGATAGCAGTAAGAATACAGAGAAAATGTAGGGGACATAAAAACAAAATGTAACAAAAATCTATTTTTTAAAAATAAAAGGAAGCATTTATGTTCCACAATAGTGTCTTCTGATTCGGGGTAGAGTCAGGGCTAGTTTAATATCAAGTTGATTTAGACCTTGAGAGGTTTGAAGGCTAGTTAAAGCATCAAGGGCAATTGTGGAAATTATAACACATCTGGAGGACTGGATCTTTAGGAATCAATACAAAAGACTTCAGTTCTAATCATTATTAGTGCTAGTTATAGTCTATCCCAATTCTTCAGTGTACTTGTGATATCACAAGTCAGTCTGGAGATGATGACAACTTCTATTAAGATAGATCCTTAAGTTTTAAGGTAGTCTGAATAAAAGAATCTTATCACATGGTGGATTTGGCTACCAATTTGAAGAAGGCAGCCTTATAGACAGAATTGAGGAGTGAGGTCCAGCCTTCCTATTTGATAGCAGACTATCTAAATTTTTCTGACACAGTAAATAATGGAGATAATTAATTCTGCGAACTGGCTTTGCATTTTGTAGAACTTGAAGAGGATGTTAACACTTTTCAGAACTGCCAAGTCTGATGTAGGGGAGTTGAGACAATGGTGCCATTTTTATCATTACCACCTAGGCTCTGGTTTTTCCACAAAAGTATAAAATGTGCATTCCTATGCATATGACATATGACTTTGAACTATAATATGAGATGACAGACACTATTTTTCTGTTAGAGATATTGGGCAAGAACTCTACACACTTGAAAACCTTTAAAAATAATCAAATTGACTCTGGCAGTGATTAAACTGGGCTTAATAGTTCATGTGAGTTCCCCAAGATTTTACTCAGAAAATAATAAAGTATCTACAATGTACAAATCACAGTGCTCAGCATTGTACACTACACAAAAATGTAAGATTATGTCTGTTTTCTCTGATGATACAAACTAGTTGGAGAGAGAATATAAACATGTGATATCATATAATGAGATAATTCAATGTGATTCAAAAGATGTTACATGATAGCAGAGACAATAAGTATCTTTGGAGTTGAAGGAGAAGGGGAATAACTGTGGAATGGGGAAATTATAAGAAAGTGGGAAGACTTGAACTGGTTCTTTTTTTTTTTTTTTTTTTTTACTTTCCTATTGAGTATATTTTCACTATAGTCATGCTATGTAGTCAGACTAAGATAAATGAAAGAAATCGTATAACAAATCAGAACATGATACACAAACACATACACATACACAAACATGATCTGCTACAATATATGAGTGACTTCCATATTTCTCTCTCTGAGTGTGGCAGGCATTTTGCCTTGAGATCCTCCATTGGGATTTTTTTTTTTTTTTTGGTAAGAAGTTCTTGTGTTATTACATAAATCTAAGTCTACCAGAAAAAACTCTCACACACTGTGGTTGTTGCTGTGCATAAAGTTCTCCTGGTTCTGCTCCTTTCACTCAGCATCAGGTCATATAAGTCCCCCCAGGCCTCTCTGAAGTCTTCTTGTTGATCATTTCTTATGGCACAATAGTACTCCATTACATTCATATACCATAATTTATTCAGCCATTCCCCAATTGATGGACATCCCCTCGACTTCCAGTTTTTGGCAACTACATAGAGTGCTGCTATAAATATTTTTGTACATGTGGGACCCTTTCCCATTTTTATGATCTCTTGGGGATATAGTCCTAGTAGCGATATTGCTGGGTCAAAGGGTATGCACATTTTTGTAGCCCTTTGGGCATAGTTCCAAATTGCTCTCCAGAATGGTTGGATGCGCTCGCAGCTCCACCAACAATGAATTAGTGTTCCAACTTTCCTACATCCTCTCCAGCATTTATCATTTTCTTGTTCTGTCATGTTTGCCAATCTTATAGGTGTGATGTGGTACCTCAGAGTTGTTTTGATTTGCATCTCTCTAACCAATAGTGATTTAGAGCATTTTTTCATATGATTATAGATAGCGTTAACCTCTTCCTCTGAAAATTGCCTGTTCATATCCTTTGACCATTTATCAATTGGGGAATGACTTGTATGATTATACATTTGGATCAGTTCTCTATATATTCTAGAAATGAGGCCTTTATCCCCGAGCTTAGCTGTAAAAATTCTTTCCCAATTTACTACATCCCTCCGGATTTTGGTTGCATTGGGTTTGGTTGTGCAAAAACTTCTCAGTTTAATGTAATCAAAGTTATCCATTTTGCATTTCATAATGCATTCTATCTCTCCTTTAGTAAAGAATTCTTCCCTTCTCCATAGATCTGACAAATACACTATTCCTTGCTTCTCCAGTTTATTCATGGTATCAATCTTTATACCTAAATCATGTACCCATTTGGACTTTATTCTTGTGTACGGTGTCAGGTATGGGTCTATGCCTAATTTCTGCCACACTGTTATCCAGTTTTCCCAGCAATTTTTGTCAAACAATTGAACTGGTTCTTGAAAAAAATAAAGGTATAAAAGAGAGAGAGGAGAGGTGTTCTAAGTAATAGTAAAAGCAAAAGCAAAAACACAGAGGTAAGAAAAGTCAAGGTGTATTTAGGGATCGGTGAGTTAAACTCATTGACTAGAATAAAAAACTCTACAAGAGTTTTGGAGATGTTTAAGCAGAGAAGTGGAGCCAACAGTTTTTAGGCTTTGAAAACCTTGATTAGGAATTTGAACTTAATTTTTTAGATATTAGGAAGCCATTTGGGGGTTCTGAACATGATCAAAGGTGTGTTTGAGAAAGGCAATTAATTTTAATCTTAACCCATAATGACTATGTCATGAAATAAGTCCTTGCCCCATTGTAGGATCTTAAAATTTTATCATTTCAAAAAGAAGTTAGAGGTCATCTACTCTGATATTTTGTAGGAATCCCTTCTATATCACCCTCAACAAATGTCCATCCTTCTTTTGCTAAATAACCTCCAGTTGGCAGTGAACTTGCTACTTTATGAAACAGCACCTTTGAAAAATAATCTACTTGTTAGAATCCCTTTCTAATCCTGAGTCATCATCTAGCTCTCTGTAACTTCCATTCCTTGGACTCAAACAGACTGAATCTAATTCTTATCTCACATGACTACTCTTCAAATACTTGGAGTCATCAACATTGCTCTGCTCCCACCCTGTGTTCTCTCTTCCAGGGTAATATACCCTGTTTCTTAAATTGATTCTCTTATTACTTGGCTTCTGTACACTTTACATCCTGATCATATTCTTCCAAAGCTTTGATAATTTCACTCAAAAATGTGATATATAGGAAAG
Source organism: Notamacropus eugenii (assembly GCF_028372415.1). NCBI lineage: Eukaryota > Metazoa > Chordata > Mammalia > Diprotodontia > Macropodidae > Notamacropus > Notamacropus eugenii. The sequence goes on from NC_092874.1 coordinate 86,055,318, forward strand.
AGCATAGTGTTCCATGCTTATTTCTTCAGTTTACTTCACTGTTTTAATTCTTGGAGGATCTGACACCTTGTCTATGTGAGTACTTTTTTCACTTCCATACATCTCAACCTGGAGATAACTTAGTGGTTAGGCTTTGAGAGGTACTGTACACAAAATAATCCATCACCATAAAGTCAACCTAGGAATGAGCCTCTCTCAATTTAGGTCAACTGTCCCTCAGATAATAGAGATAAATTTGTCCATCACTAGACTCACATCCAAAGCCTTTTCAAGTGGATAGGATATGCCAAAGTTTGATCTTTGTTGACATAGCCTTCAAGAATGTAGGGTCATCTCTATGACTCAGTGAGGCAGAGAGGAAGAGGACTTTTGTTCTGGGTGCTTTGGGAGTAGGTCTGGACCCACTGCTTTCATCAACATGTGTATGTTCGTCCTTCATTGCCAAAGAAGACCATGCCGTCAGAGAAATGATGACATGACTTGCATTTGACTTTGTTTTGAGTGAGGGAGGGCTGTGCAGGTCACCAGCCTCACTTCTCCTCCAGAGTCATCTGAATGCAGTGACCAGATATTCATCAGCATGACTGGATATGACCCAGGATGAGGCAATTGGGGTCATGACTTGCCCTAGGTCACACAGTTAGTGAATGTCAAGTGTCTGAGGTGAGATTTGAACTCAGGTCCTCCTGATTCCAGCACTCGTGCTCTACCTACTGCACTACCTAGCTGTTCCTTTTATCAACATAGGGAATTCGTGGCATAGAAACCCTTTTCACCAATATAGATAGGCAATTCTTTTGTAGCTTACAGTTTCAGAGAAATGCCTAGGGACATGGAGGAATAAAGTTACTTGTCCAGGGCCACAGAACTAGCATGACTCAGAGAGGAGAATTGAATGCCATCCTTTCTGATTTCAAGGCTAGACCTCTATTCACCATGACACTATGCTTTTGTATACTTTTCGCAGTGAAGCTTGCGTTGCAAGATTTCTTTGACAGACTGGACTGTTGATACCTACTGAGATTACAACAAGCTAAAACATCCATGTCTTTTTCACATTGCATGTTTCTGCCATGTTTTCCTCACTGCCAATGACAATATAATGGATTAAACCCTATTTATCTGTACTTGAGTATGTTGGCCACTTGAGGAATGCACACTGAAATGAACTTCCAGTGTTAAAAATCTTCACATCTAATAGACGTTGAACATAACTTAAAACTCTTCTCCTAGTCATTCCCAGGGTCCTGCAAGGTAATTATTGTTCTGTGGAAATCTTCCCAAGCTAAGATGTACAAGTTGTATTTAGTATAGACTTATGGACTGAGGTCTGAAGTCATTTGTCAGCTTGCACTGAGAAAAGTTTACTTAAAGGACAAATTCTATTACAAAAATGCTGTTACAACATTTCTGTATAACAACAAAAAAAAGATTTCTCAACTTCAACCATTATTTTTCTTTGTATCCTAAGCTGCCCAATTTCAATGTAATTTAGGCATCTCCTTAGAATTTGGCTGTATTGACTGTATAGGTTAAATCTTAGTGTGGTAAAGTTTTTTTTAAATCAGCAATACAAATGTGAAATCTGTTACAAATAATACCCAAGAAATAAACTGACCAAGGGTAAACTAATAAATTATCATTATTAACAATAATATCATCATCATCAACACCATTAGTAATAATGACTCCTCTTTCTTCTTCTCCTTCTTCTCTTTCTCCTTCCTCTTCCTCTCCTCCTCCTTCTCCTCCTTCTCCTCCTCCTCCTCTTCCTACTTCTTCTTCTCCTCCTCTTCCTCGTTCTTCTCCTTCTCCTCCTTCTCCTTCTTCTTGTTCTTCTTCTTCTCCTTATCCTTGTTCTTGTTGTTGTTGTTTGTTTGTTTGTTTGTTGTTGTTGTTTTTGTTGTTGTTGTTGTTGTTGTTGTTGTTCTTCTTCTTCTTCTTCTTCTTCTTCTCTTTCTTATTGGGATAGGGATTAGACATGTAATTTCATTAAAATGGGGAACTTCCCAGAAAGGAAATATCTTCAATCAGTGCAGGTCATGACCTTCTCTGCAACTTATTGTTTGAGATAGGACCCCATAGACAGAATGCTTCAAAGAGGTAACTTAGATTTGGATCTTCCTAGATTCAAGTCTCATTCTCTCTCCACCATGCCATGATGCTTACATTTGAATTGTGCTTTAAGATTTGAATCCTCTCATTTGATCTTCATAATAACTCTTTAAGGTGAGTTATCATTATTCCAGTAATACAGATAAAGAAACTAATACTCAGAGAGGGTATGACCTAGACCAGGGTCACAAAGTTTATAAGAGTCTGACATAGGATTTGAAGTTTAATTTTTCTGACTTTAATTTATTTGCTCTATCCATTATACCCTAATGTTTTGATGAACCTTCTAGGTAATATATTTTCTAAGAGGCTAACCTTGTGGCACCAACTCCAAACCCATCCCAGCAAAAGCACTAGTGATCAAATCTCCAAGTGATGTTGAGACATGAATGTGCTAGTGATAAGCAGGCTTGATGAGCACTTGTCTAGGGGGGTTGTGGAAGAGATCTCTGTTCAGGTATGGATTGGACCAGATGAGCTCTTATCAATTTATTCCAGTCTTAAGATTTCATGATCTCACAGCCTTCTTTCTTTAGCATTAATTCCTTATGTGCCAGAGAATCAATGATCAAGCAGCAACATTACAACCTGAATTCACCACTGATGAGTCTGGGCTGGTCCCCGGTCAAACTAAACTCACTGAAATCTAGTTTTACTTTGTTAAAGGAATTGACAACAGCAGGACACACAAACAGCTGACTGCTGCCTGGTAAACTTATGTAAAGCAAACAGAAGAGACTCTGTAAGGATCTAAGAAGACAAGCCTCTGAGTTCAAGCTGTGAGATAGCTAAGAAAGGGAAGAATATCAGAAAGGAAATTTGACCTGTGGCAATCAGAGATGGAGCAAAGGAAAGAGAGACAGTTTAAGGAATGTGGAACCTGGGAATCCTTCTTCCACATCCTAGCTCTCTCACATACTAGCTACATGTACTTTGGCAAGAGATTTAATCTCTTGGGATTAATAAGGACATTTGAAGGAGGAAAAGGTTTGAGAGGAAAGGAAATGAGTTTGGTGTTGAATATATTGAGTATAAGATTCCTATAGGAGACCCAGCAACTGTCCCTCAGGCAGCTGAATTGTCTATATTTGAGGATCATAAAGATGAAAGTTGAATCCATGGAAGCTGATGAGATCAATGAAAAGAGAAAGCTCAGGTAAAGGGCCTGATGAATACCTATGCTAGGTATGTGAGAGATGATTCATGCCTGGGCAATGGAGACTGAGAAAGACAAGAAAGAGAAGAATCACGAGAGGCCACTGCCATGAAAACCAAGAGAAGAGAGGCTAAGCCAGAAGTGAGAGTAGTCAGCAGTGTCAAACATCACACTGAGGTTAAGGAGAATGAAGAGTGAGAAAAGGCCATCAGATTAGCTGAGATATTGCTGGTAACTTTGGAAAAAGCAGCTTCAGTTGATTGGTGGAATTTCATGTCAAAACATGATCAACAGAGATATGAGTAGAAGGTAAAGGAGAGAAGGCAGTAAATGAGGATGCATCTAGGCATTTGAACATGAAGAGGTGATAGAGCCTGCTGAAAAAGTTGGGATTTTTCACATTCTTAGACAAAGCTGAGCACAAGTATAGGCAATGGAATAGAATTAGCAGTAGACTGGCAATGTTAAAGTTGAGAAAAAGGGAAATAAGCTGCCAGAAAAGAATGGAGGGGATAGGATTGAGAGGGCAGAGGTAGAGAAAAGAAATGAGTTTGGTAAAAAGAAAGTTATCTCCTCCTTGAACTTAGGAGTAAAGGGAAAGAGAATGACTAAAGATCTTAAAAATAGAACCATTTTGATATCAAGAAAAATTTCTGTCCATAATAAACAATTTGATATATACACAATTTTATCCTCTATAAGGGTCTGTAGCAATGTCTCATTATGATAGGGAGGTGACCTGGGGTCCTCAAAGGCTATGCGAAGGGAGCATAAACTCTGGCCCTTTCTACCATTCTTGAAAGGGTCCATATACGATGTAGATAGCATGCCACACCCGCACCCCAAAGATCACTCTGTCTATATATGGAGTGACTTATCAGTATTAGGCTGTCCCCTTGGCAATGAGTCATGTGACCTTAGCAATCTATAAAGCAAAGAAAAGTACAAAAAAGCCCTTAGTCCTTGGTGTCTGTTATTGGCTTCTGGAGTGTGACAAAAAAAGGGAAAGTGAGAGCATGTTAAAAATCATACCGTTCATTAGAGTGTCACTAAACAGTAACTTTGCTGGTAGTGTTATAAATGGGAGATCATCATTCGGCAGTTTACTGGACATGCTATGAGAGAAAATTAATCCTATCATAAATAAAGTGGTCTTACCATAAATGGAAAGAGAAGACAAAGGTAGGTTGTAATTCTATGGAAGTATGTATCAGTTTCCCCTAAAATATATAAATAAAGGAGTTGGACCAGTTGGTTTCATTTTGTGTTCAAGGGCAGCAAGAAACCTCTTCATAGGACACAGCCATCTCATGTTGTAGTATTCATGAGAAGTATTTCCAAAATTCCCGTGAGGATGATGATGAAGATGGCGGTGGTAGTGGTGGTGGTGGTAACTAGCATTTCTATAATGCTTACTATATGCCAGGTACTATGCTAAGTACTTAACAATTATTATCTCATTTGATCCTCACAAAAACACTGGAATGTAGGTGATATTATTATCCTGATTTTTGGATGAGTAAACTGAGTCAAACAAAGGGTAAATGACTTTCCAACAGTCAGCAGCTTATTTAGTAGCATAAGTTATAGAGAGTGAATGATCAGAGAAAGGCTGTGAAGAACTGGTTAAGATCTAATTCAATTGAATTTGTTAGAAAGAAATTAAGTTGCTTTAATTTTTTGGAATCGTGCTCAAAAGGAAGAAACAAGAGAGGATTAAGGCTTGTAGATAGACTATACAGAAGGCTCAAGCCAAAATCAATCAGTAGGTCAAGCAGCATTTAAATACTTATTTAATATATGTGTGTATGTGCACACACACATATATGTATATATATACATACATGCCTTATATGTGTGTATAATACACATATACCTCAATTATATTACATATGTATAGACATATCACATATGTGCATACCTACATATATCTTATTATATTATATATCATTATATAATATATTATTATATATATCATTATATAATGATATTATATTATTATGATAGGATCCTGACAATGCTCTGTCTTACAGAACTTCATAGTTTTTCATCTCTTTGGATTCTATTAACACCATGAAATCTTTTTCTGGAATTTAGTCTTAACATGAAAGCTCTATATTTCTTCTGTGATACTATCAGAGTGTAAACCAGTGTATGGTATATGTGTTCCTCTCCATGAGAATAAAACTCTTGTCAAAACAGCACCAGATCCAGTAAAAGCAAACCCTCCCTGCCCTCCTTTCTCTCCTTCACAGCTCATGTATGTCACTTTCATTGTGAAGGCTGAGAGAAGGAAAGAGAGAGAGAGGGAGAGGGGGAGAGGGGGAGAGGGGGAGAGGGGGAGAGAGAGAGAGAGAGAGAGAGAGAGAGAGAGAGAGAGAGAGAGAGAGAGAGAGAGAGAGAGAGAGAGAGAGAGAGAGAGAATGAATCTGTATACAGCAAAGTAAAAGCAGCATGATTTTTAAGGACTGAGATCTGCAATATGACATTGAAGTCACATTGTCCATAGAGGAAGGTTTGGGCTTCCTAAGACTCCCCTCTGTGCTCTCAAGTCTTGCACCAATTTGATAGTTTTGTCGATATTGTCTCATTAGGAAGTGTGGGGACAGTCCAGTAGGGGCATGCTTTGTCATGCCAGCAATAGGCATCTCCTGAATTAAGTGTGCTTGCAAACTGCCTGAGGACTTTCAGTCTGACAGACCAGAATGTTTGATCATGCTCCAAGCCGATCGGGGGAGAGAAGTCCAAATTTTGGTTGCTAGTTTCTTTTGACACCTTTGTACAAGCTATGTGGTAGCGAAGGGAGGAAGGTGCCAATACCAATGACTTGTATTCATTTGTAACTAAGACTAATTAAAGTTCTTACTATGAACTGACTTCTTGAGCATTTCTTTTAGAGGGAATTAATAGTTAATTTCCTAATCATGGAATGAGAAAAGTGGATTGCTAAGAGATGGTATATTTCTGAGAGAGAAAATAATCTTATTTTAGTCTCTTATTGCCCCAACCTTGCCCTGAAAATCCAAGTAAGGGAGAAAACTGATAGTGATCCTACATCTGCTTTTCTTATATGAGACTGCTATGGAAAGCTAACTGGATTTCATGTGTATTCAGTTGAATATACATCAGCTCATTCTGTAAGTATATGCTGCTTTAACGACAACACTCAGTAGATTTGGAGGCAGTTTCTAGAGGGAGACTACTCTAGTGTAGCATATTATGACAGATGTATTCAAAAGCTTTATGCAATTTAAAGATAAACTTTATGCAGAGCACCCAAACCAAATGTCTCTAAGATATAGTTTGAAGGGTTCATATCATAAAAAGAGATGCCAACCAAAAGTTAGAAACTGGTAAGAAAACATTTTTGAAAATTTCTTATATTTGAACGTGATTCAAGTACATTAAAAAGAAAACACTTTAACATCATCCTTAAGAAATTGTTAGCCAAAAAATAGGTACTGGTATTCCAAAGTTGTGGCATTTTGAACATCAGTAAACTCAAAGGCAGGCCACATTATCTGAAAAAGGAGCTAAAAGGAAACACAGGAAAAAGCAAAAATGGTTCCTCTTTCCCTCTGACTATGGATCCTTTGTTCATTGAAAGAGAAGATAATGGGAGAAAGGGGATGGTGGTTCCTGAGGATAGAGACTGCATTACCTTTCTTTGCATTCCCACTGTTTAGCACAGTGCCTGGCATGTAGTAGAATTTTTTTTTTATTGAGTAACTTTTTTGACTGAATATAAAGGAAAGGAAAATAAAGAGTGGTAAAGAAAGGTTGAGTGATATTTGATTTAAAATGTGAGGGGAGGAGATTGTATGGTCATTAAAGTAGGAATCAGAATGTTACTCTACTAAATTATGCCTCAAAGCCTCTGAAGTAATGACGTGACCCATATTTGGAGTTATTGTGTGAATGTAACTTTGGGAAACAAGTTCAGTGGCTATGATGTTCTACTAGGGGCAGCGTATCCCTTAAAATTGAAAAAGACCTTTGAGGTCATCTAGACCAAACTCCTCATTTTACAGTTGAAAATGCTGAACCTCAGAGATGTGAAATTAATAAACATTGATTGATTAGTGAAGACCACATGGGTAGCATCAATGGAGCATTGTAGCCCTTCAAAAATTCTTTCTTTTTTCACTTCAGTTGGCTCCTAAAAGCAAGCTCCATATAAATTATTTAGCCCAGTTTATTGCTGTATGGATTTCATTTTACCTTGTTCTTTTAAATGAACTGTTTTAAGTGTGGTTTTGCCCACCCAGTATAAACTCTTCAGCTCTGCCTGCCAGGCTTTAACATACTCTCAGGGAAGAAAGGAATAGCATAGGCACTTTAATGAGATCTTTTTTGCTTTGGATCCCAAGCTGCCAGGGCAGTGACCTGACTAGGTGCTCAGAGACTGTCCCTTCTCAATGTAAGTTCAGGTCTGAGCTGAAGATTGACACTTGTATCCAATTTGTTGGAAATTGCTTGAGGGTTTATTTTGTTGTGGTAACATTTTAGATTTTTCTCTTTCTAATGAATCTTACCTTCCTTTTATTTATTTATTTTGCAACCAAAGCAGTTGAATGAGCCAGTTTTAGGAAGTATTTAAATACATTGCAGAGCAGCCAAAACCACAGAGTCTGAGAATTTGAAGGCATATTAGCAACCATTCAATCCTTTCCTTTGACAAATGAGGAAACAGAAACTCAGAGAGGTTAAATAGATTGCCCATGAAATAGAGCACAGTTCTCCTGATACCTCCTTTTCACCATAATACAGAGTATCATCACATTTTCTAATTTTTTCAAAGATCATCTAGGCCTAACTTTCACAAAAACTCTTTGACAGGATCACCGACAAGTGCATATCCAACCTCTTTTTGGACCACACTGTTATTTTAGTAAGATCCATTTTTTACATATAGTTTTTAATAAAATCCAACACTGAACTGAATCTAAATCCTTTGTAAATTTCAAGTCTTGGAGTTAAACTAAGCAGAAACAAGGCTTCCTTTCATAATGATCACTCTTATCCAAAACATTTTCACACATATACTCAACCCAGAAGTAATAGGAACGACATGTCTGTAGCTTTAAGGGTTACAAAGCTCTTTCCTTACATGCCCATGAAGATGGTAATGTATATTTTTTTGAAGAGAAAGGGTGATTCCAGTCCTATGATTTCCCAGGGTGCCTGGAGATGCCTTCCACCAGTGCACATCAGTGACTCATCTGTTAGCTATGGAATCCAGGAACTGGTTAGGACACTGAAAGATTGAATGATCTGCCATTTGGCTGTGAATATATGTCAGGACTAGGATGTGAGTACCAGATTTCCCTGCAGTTTAATAATTTTGCCACCTCTTTATGGATAGGAAAATGGAGGCTCACAAAGATTTAATGAATTGTCCATAGTCATACAGCTACTAAGTGCTGGAGAAAGGACTTGAACCTAGCTCTTATGACTAAATCCAGCCCTCTTTCTACCCCCTACAGTGTGAGAACAAATGGAATGTATAAATCAATTTTGAGGGTTTCTTCTTCTTCTTGTTGTTTTTATTTCATAAATTCATGGTTGATCATAAAGCACCTAGGGGGTACAGAGTGATTGGAATGCTGGATTTGGAGTCAGGAAAACCTAATTTTGAATCCTGCCTCGGACACTTCATAACTGAGTAAGTCATTTGCCTCTCTCAGCCTCAGTTTCTTCATCTATAAAAGGAAAATAATGATAGCACCTACCCACTACTAAAAACCAAGCCTACAACGACAGCATTGTTGTGAGGATCAATGAGACACTATATACAAAGTGCTCTGTCAATTTTAAAGCGCTGTAGAAATGCTAGTTGTAGATGTTAATTTATTCATATCAGCACTATTAATGGCATGTTAAAGATGTTCAGGGATCAGTCTAGACTGTTGTATTGAAGTTTCCATGGTTGACTTCTGAATAGAACGTGGGTCTACTCCACTATGACATTCTTATGTTCTGATCAAGTCAGCCTACCCCAAAAGTGGGAATGTCTTCGGAGGCCTGCTTTTCTGAGAGCAGATTCAGAGTATGTGAGCCAATCCATCTGAAGAGAATTACTAATCAAGTCAGAGTGAGGGAAAATCGAAGGTTGGGTACAAGCTTTAAAAACCAATTTTGGCCAGAAGATAGCTTATTTATTGGGGAGCTTTTTGCCATGAAATGAGAGGGCTTTGCAATTACTCTGATGTAGAATAATGTTTTTAAAAAGAATGATACTTTTGAAATAATTCATTGGCAGACAAAAGATGCTGGAATCCAATGGGGACTCTGAGAAAAAAATACTATGAGGTCTTCCCTCAAATGTGCCTAGAGTTGACAGACGGTCCACTTGGGGGAGAACTGATTTTAGATCAAGAAAAAAAAATTGTAAATAACTGCCATGGAATGGGGAATGAGATCAATAGGATGAGAATCAGGCTCAGCAGTCATTTTTTGCTTTGTTTTGTGTGCATGTGGGTGAAGATGCTAATGGAGGCTTCAGTGCCAGACATAGCCCCAGAAAGAGAGAAGAGCTATAACTTAAGTGCAAGATTCTTGCTGACTTGTATTAATTCGACTTTATTGTTTTTTTTTTCCCCTGTCTCCTCCAGAACAATATATTCCCTGAACATCTACTAAACTATGTTGTTCAGAAGGCCAGAGGAAGTAGCCCTGCATTGGCCTATGCTCCGGTATCTCATCCAAATTATCCTGATAATCCCTCCCTGAGGACCTTCAACCAAATCCAGCCAGATACATTCTCCTATAGCCGGGAACCTGATTTCGACAAACAGAATCTGATTGCTGCTCTGAAGGCCTACATGGCCCAGAACATGGTAGAGGAGAACCCAGACAAAGGCTCCAGTGGCAGGACTAGAGATGACCCTCTTTTTGGTAATCAATTTCTCTCTCCATACAATGAAGCCTTCTCCAAAGAGGAAGAAATGGACATGAAGGCAAAGCCACTTCTTCTTCTACAAACGGGATTGAGAGAGCTAAGACCGGGTTCTGGAATGTCAGTTCAAAAATTAGTGTCAGTGCCTGGGGATGCCAAGGATTCTCTGAGTACACTAGATGGTAAAGTATCTTCATTCCCTTCCTTACCTAGAGCCAAGGTGTTCACTGCTCAGCCCTGGCCCATGTTCATTGTCACTAGCCCCCAAGCAGTCCCTGAGTCCTGAGCACCTTATTAGTTTTTAGGGCAACACTTTGCTATGGAGTAGGACGTTTTCCTAGGACAGAGATGCATTTCAGCTGGATCTCCATTTTTTTTATCATAGTTTTAGAATATTCTGTTAAAGAAGTTTTTACATTGTTTTTCTGAAGTGTCCCACAGGGGTGGGTCAGTCCAAGTTTTACAGAACCCATCTTTTTATTAAGGAAATTTGTTCTGGGAAATTTAGATTCCGTTAAAGGACCAGTCTTGAGGACCTAGAGGACCACATGTAGCCTTGAGGCTGCAGATTCCTGCAGGATCAGTATGTGACCCATCTTCCAATACTTGTATTAGGACATAGTAAATTGTAGCATGGGAGCTTCAGTCTTTCCAAAGTATATGACCATACGGCAACTACAACCTGAAGGTCTAGTAGAAAGAAGCCTAGACCTGTAGTCAAGAGAATGTTCAATTCAAATCCTACCTTTCACACATATTAATTGTGTGAGCACAGATTAGGCACTCAGTTTCCTCATCTTTGAAATGGGAATAGTGATAACTTCAGTTCTTATATGGCTGGTTTATTACGAAGTTTAAATGAGATGTATGCAAAGCATTTAAAAACACAATAAAAACATGGGTGGCTGTTAGTGTTGTTGTTTCCACAATGCTAAAGCAGTTGTAAATTCCTTGAACACATGATCTTCTTATTCATCTTTTTATATCTTGAAGTATGAGGATTTTTTGGCTAGGATATTCCTTGAAGTTAAAACAGCACATCCTTATAAACATATCTATTAGGGATTTGAAATATGGGAAAGATGTAAGGGTTGGGAGCTCTGATAGTTGAAGATATACACATATGCATGAGTTCTCTCCTGGGGAAAAGTTGATAGAGCATTAATTCAAAAAATGAAGTCTAAACTTCTCAGTCACTCAAAGACTCAAGTTACAACTCCAACCTCATCTCCAGCTTCAACTTGCATAAACCATCATAATGATCAATACCTATGGATCCCTTCTCAAAATAATGTTCTTAAATGCCTAAAATAAAATATGTTGCATTACAAAGGAAACTATATTGAAATTGAAATCATATTGAAATTTTATCAAAATAAAAAAAACCCCAAGCTCATGGATCATAGGTTAGGAATCACTAATTTAGGTTATCTGGCCCTGGCTCCTTTTTTAAAAATCAACATCCAGTTCAGTGATTCTGTGATTCTAGGATTTTTTTTGAGCATGTGCTTAATTCAAGGAGTCATGTAGTACAGGGATATCAAACTCAAATAAAAAACAAGAACCACTAATAGTGACTCAGAAAACCACATATTAACATTATCTTTTTCTATTATATTTTTCTTTATTTTGGTAAATACTTCCAGATTACATTTTATTCTGTTTCAGTTGTACTGGGAAGTGTTGCCACGTTTAAGAGCCTAGCTGTGTTTGTTATCTCTTATATAATGCAAACCAGAAGTCACAATTGCTGCCCTCAAGCAGTTTTCTTTCCTATAGGAACAGGAAACAGATTAGTGACCAGCTAAATTACAAGGAAAAGGGAAGTGCCATGTGAACAGGACAGTTGAGGTTTGGGGCTTCTGAGGGATAAGAGACTACTTTCAGTGGGGATGATTAAGGAAGAATGAATAAAAATTTCCTGACCCAATAACCAATGGAAAAGTAACACACACATAAATATTTTTCTCCAAACTTTTAGTTTAGGGCTTTTATCTTTATACCATGTCCCATACTTTGAGTACTTTGGGGATTTAATCAATGTCCAACAATTTCAAACACTCAAAGTAAGGCCATTTTTCATACCAGCTTCTGCAAAAGCTGACAATACCGTTAGGTACAACAGCCAGAGAGGCCACTGGTGTAAAACCAACATTGATTAAATGAAGCAGCTTACCCTCATCTCCAGATTCTCTTGGGAAGATGTAGGGTACACATTGATATCAGCTCTGCCAGGGACTTTAAAATAAACTGGTGAATTTCACTCTGAAAAGTATCAGAGAAGGTAGAATCTATAAGCTGGTGTTCAGGGACCTTCCTGTTGTCCTCTGCTGCTGGCTGGGTGACCTGCAATCTTTTGGACTTCCCTAGGAGCTGGACTCAGATATCATTCCTATGGACAGTCCATCTAGAAAAGGGCTTCTTAAACTTTTCTCACTCATGACCCCTTTTCGTGTTTGAGCAGTGTTAGTTTCCATTGCATGGCCTGAGGGCATGTGCAGTGCAAAGTGAGCATGCTTTGTGTTCAGAACCAAGGCTACAGTGAAGATGCACATGCAACTTGGGCAAGTGCTGCCAGAATCACCTCAGATTCATTACTTGTTTGATTTTTAATTAATTTTTGATCATTACATGCTCAGAGATTTTCTACTGTTGCCAAATTTTCCCCAACCCCATCTGGGGGCCTGACCCATTGTTTAAGAAATGCTAATCTAGACCCAGAAGAGTGATTCTTAGTGCTGGTAGTGGTAAAAGAAAAAGTATAAAACCCCACAGCTCTGGTAATTTAGCTGGTCACTAGTCTGCTTCCTGTTTTGACTAGAAATGGAAACTATTTGAAGGTACGAATTCTGACCTGCTTTATGCTACGTAGGTTCCCAGGATAAGTTTTTAGGACTGAAAAAGATCACCACAACATATCCCTCCCCTCCCCCACCCCCTCACGCAAATATTTTTAACAAATACAAATACAGGCTATAAGGGCCCCTCAAAGAATCAGAGAACTTGAAGGGACCTTAGAAGTCATGTAGTCTACTCGTTTCCTTTTCCAGCTAAAGAATCTGAAACACAAACAACAAATGCTTTTCCCCTGGTCACATAGTGTCAGACTTAAGACTAGAATGCAGGTCCCTTGATGCCCAGTTCAGTGTGTTTCCCATTATGTAACACTGCTTCTCCTGAAGTGCCTCTATGTACTAGAGACTTAGTTAATTAAATTAAATACTGTCCCTTATGTACCCATTGGCAATGAAACACCCTCTCTTCCTCTCCATCTTTCTCATACTCTCCTTCTCCCTTGTTTGACTAGACTTACCATTTCATTGACACCCAGATCTCCCATTGAGAAATTTCCTCTACCATTTTACATTTGAACCTGATCTGCAGCTTACAGATTTAGAAAGGGTCAATAGCCATTATGTCACAGGTGGGATTTTTGAGCCATGTCTTCCTGACTCCCAGAGCCAGTCCTCTATCTACTATGTTGCTTCTATGTGTCTCTACTATACAAGGATTATGAATGGGAGGGGGAATCAGTGCAGATTGTGATCCTTTGTCCCCTGTCCACTCACCCATACAGTGAGTATACATAACTCATTGTATGATCCTGAGCAAATTATTTCCCAGTTTTTTTGCCTCAATTTTTAACCTATAATATGAGAAGATTGAACTATATGATTCAGTTGATTCAATTTAAAAATTATTAATATATAAATCACTGTATTAAGTGTTGGTAATATAATGATAAAAACTATATAGTCCCTGACCTCAAGGACCTTACATTCTTCTTCATGTTGAGGGAGGGAATACAATATATTCTCAAGTAAGTAAGTACAAAGTGTGTATTTTAAAAGTCTAATGTAATTTCAAGAAGGAGAGGGTGATCATAACTGGGTAGATCAGAAAAAGTCTCAGGCAAGAGGTGGCATCTGCATGGTGATTGTGAGCTCCTTGAGGGCACAGACTTTTGCCTTTCTTTGTATCCCTGGCACTTGGCAGAGTGCCTGGCACAGAGTTGTCCCTTAATAAATGTCTATTGACTGATTGCCTGACTTTAAAGTATGCTAAAGATTCTGCAGTGTGGCACTAAGTCAGGAGTGCATTTCAGATGTAGAAAAACATATTGGGCAAAAGCAAGGAGGAAGAATAATAAACATGGGGAAGATCTAACTGGACAGTGGGACTGGAATCAATCAATCAGTCAATTAATAAATATTTATTAAATATTTAGTATGTGCCAGGACTGGAACAAAGATAAAAGAAAGGGAATTCTGTGAAAGAACCTTGGAAAGATGGTAGCCCAATAACAAAGAGTTTCTAAGTGCCAAGCTCATGATTTTGTATTTTAGCATAGAGAATATAGGGAGCCATTGAAGATTTGTGGGTAGGGGACTGGCAAGGTCAGCTCTCTAAGATCTCTCTCTTAAGACTGACAAGGTCAGATACATAAGATCTTTCCCTGCTCTATTGATGTATATAATAGTATTATAATATCTTACTACTGCATATGCTATTGTAAAATGTTTCACCTTGACCATCGGTGTCTTCTCTGAGCCCTAATTTAATTTGCCCATGTTTTTACAGTTTGCATGTCAGTTTGTCCTCATCCATAGCTGTCTGTCAGCATTACCTATTTGAGACAGAAAACTCTCAGAGAACAAAAGTCTGCCCTCCATTCATAGAAGGGCATCTAATCAATATCCCTTGGATAATGATGACGATTTTAATTTTGGATCAGAAAACTTCATTGCAACACAGACATTTACTGTGAAGAAAATCTAGCCATTTTGAGGTCATTTTCACTTGAAAGGAAACACCTGCTGCCTCTATAATACTTAGAGAAGACCATTCATATTTGAGTGTAGACAAATGTTGTGCCCTGTTCGAAATCTAATTATATCTTTTGGCAAAGAGTTCCATCTACTCTCTTATCCACCTGATCTCTGGAGCAGGGGTTGTTTTCAATGGATTGTGCCCTGTTCACATGAATTGCCATGTGCAGGAGGCTTCCCAGTATGTTTTCCAAGCCAAAGCAGCCCAGCTTCCTATTGAATTGAATGACTTATCCGCTCAGTTTCAGCAAACCCTTGAATATAAACTCTCCTCTGCTTGCTAGGGAAATTCAACAGAATGAAGCAAAGGCGCCATCTGTGTTCTTAAAACTTTATAATTTAAGACAACAAAGTTCTCATCCAGTATCCTAGGAACATATGTGTCCTTTTATTTCTGTATGTAACTGCAGGTTATACACTCAGAATAAAAAAACCATGGAGGGCCATAGACGACTTCTTGCGTAGGGGCTCTTAACTTTTTTGTGTCTTGGACCTCTTGGGAAATCTGATGATATCTGTGAACCCTTTCTCAGAATAATGTTTTTAAAAGTGTAAAATGAAATAAATAGGCTTGCAAAGGAAAGTAAAGGTTAGTAAAAATAAAGATATGATTCTGTCCCCCCCATCCACCTTCTGAAATCTATCCAAAATCTATTCAAAACTATCCAACACTGAAATTGATCCCTAGACCTCTTGTCAATCCATGAACTCCAGGTTAAGAACACCTGCTTTTGTCTAACTCTCTCATTGTACCGATGAGAAAATTGAAACTCTGCAATGGAGAGTTATTCACCCAAGGTGTGTTAGTGTTCAGTGACATATTCAGAACCAGATCTCAAGCACCTTTCACTTTTCCCATTTACACAGTGACTTTAAATCCTACACTTTTATCTGTCACCCAGCATGTTTCCTGGCCATTCCTCACTTGACATGACTTGATGTGCATTGAGAGCATACCAATTAATTTTCATATTATCCTAAACAAAGCACCATTAGAAAATGCTAGATGCTCTTAACCAGCAAAAGTGAATAATAAGATGAATTGCAAAGCCAGATAGATTTTTATTCTTATTCTTATTATTCTTCCATCCCTTCTACCCTTACTCCATATTACAGATAACTGAAAGTGGCCCTGGTGTTGGAGCAGTCCTCCAGATATCAGAACCCAGTAATGATTCTAAGGTGCCTCTCATGCACACACACACACACACACACACACACACACACACACACAAAATCTCTATAGCTCATCACCATCCAAGGAATCCATAAAAATTTCAGCATATGGTGCATTTTGCTTCCCCCAAAGGCTCTTAAGCTCCCCAGCAAATATTGAGTATAGCAAGAGCATTAAAAACTGAAAAAGATTTAATAATACAACAAATATAGAAAAAGGGCTCACACCTGGGTCCATTGACAGTCAAGGAAATATCCTAATCATTTCCCACATGGCCTCATGATGTGTCCAATTTACAACAGTCCTTTTTGTGGCTTGAGATAACTAGGAAGTTGATCAACCATCCCCTACCCACCCCAAACCTGCACAGTCCATGTGACTCATAGTAACAGCATAGAGAAAAGTCCAATTTGCTCCTCAATGTTGAAATTCTTTGCCTCGTTGCTCCTCAGTTCTGGACCATCCTCTAATTCTCCATCCTGCTTGTCCCTGCTTTGCTGTCATTTGTTTGGCCTCTGGCACTCTATTTTCTGCTGCTAGTTCACCCTACACATCTGCCACGTGGTGCTTCCCTTCTCAACACAAGAGTCTTTACAGAACTCTTCCCACCTCTCCAGTCTTCTTATACCTCACTTCCCTCTCCATACTCTACATTTGTCTTCTCCCTTGTATATAATACTCCATTTCCTAACTTTGAATCTTTTCATTGACTGTTCCCCATTCATGGAATACTCTTTTTCCTCATCTCTGCCTGCTGGCATCACTTTCTTCAAAACTCACTCAAATCTCAGTTTTTTCAGTGACCTTTTCCAGTCCTGACTCACTTGTTAATGTGTTCTGAGATTACTTCCCATTTGTACTGTATCTATATCTTGTTTATATAATTGTTTGCATGTGACCTTCCCCATTAGAATATAAGCTCCTTGACAGCAGGAATCATGTTCTTACTTTTGTATCACCAGCACTTAGCACAGTACCTGATGTATGCATAGTAAGTATTTAATAAATGCTTGTTGACTGGCTGACTGCAGTCTTCTCTTTAAGTTTGGGTGAATCTGAAAGTCTCCACCTTGCAGTGATTTCCATCTACTTTCCTATGTCTTTAGGCCTACATTATATTTCTCTTTCTTTCCTCTGAAATTCACATGTCTCCTCTTATACAGGAGCAGCTTCTGCCTTGTAGATAGACCAAGATTCCCCTGGCATACATGGGGGAAGAGGCACATCCTACTTTTCTTGGCATATGAGCCCTATGTGTACAAAATTTATGATAGAGTGAGAAGTGGAAGGATCTTCAAAGGCAGAAAACATAAAATTATACTGATTTAGTTCCCTGGGATTCAGAAATCAAAGCATTTTACCCAGAGAGATACCATAAACTATCACTTTACCCAGCTCCTTAACATCCAGAAATTGTGGGAAGATAGCATAAGTCATTTACCTCCTGCTATTCTAAGTGCTACCTGGAGAATGGGCTAGATCCTAGAAGTGATCAAATTACCCTCTCTCAGTTAAGTCCTTGAGTTTTTAAGGCATGGGTAAACTGAACCCAACCAAAATCTTAGGTGTCATTCAGTTTGCAATATTAGATCAACAGAGCATCCATGCTACACTGCAAAGGTCCCCAAATTCTGACACCATTTTCTGGGTTTGTTGTTGTGGTTCAGTCATCTCAGTCAAGTGTGACTCCTCTGTGACCCCTTTTGAGATTTTCTTGGCAAAGATACTGAAATGGTTTGTGACTTCCTTCTCCAGCCCATTTTACTAGCGAGGAAACTGAGGCAAATAGGTTAAAGTGAATTGCGCAGGGTCACATAACTAGTAAGGCTGAATTCATTTTTGAATTTGAATTCATAAAGATAAGTCTTCCTGAATCCAGGCTCAGCACTCTATCCCCTGTGCCACCTAGCTGCCAAATTTCCTGAGTTACCACTTCTCAAACTTTTCTCCTTGTTACATAGGATAGAATAAAGAGCTCTGTGAGAAGATTTTAATGATGGTGATAATTTTCTCTCTAAAATATGAAATATGAAGTGTATATATCAAAAATAGTTATTGCATGCATTCATTTTTTAGTATTGGAAATATCCATAATGTCTTCTATTTGGCTTTAAAATTTTCCCTCCCTTGAATATTTCCTGAAGCAATATTTGTGGGATCATAATGTCGAAACTTAAAGGGACCAGGGAGATTATCTAGAACAAAGTTTCTTAACTTTTGCTATTATGAATTCTTTGGAAATTTAGTGAAGCCTATGGACCCCTTCTTAGAATCATGTTTTTAAGTGCAGAAGATAAAATAAATAGAATTACAAAGAAAATCAATCATATCAAAATATATGTTAAAAAGTTAAGATCCAAGTTAACAATTCTGAAATAGATGATGTCCCACATTTTATAAATATCCATCGAGATAAAGTGATTTGGTTAAGATCTCCCAAATGACTTCTTCTTTAAAAAAATAGTATTTTATTTTTTCCCAGTTACAGTTTTTAGCATTCATTTTTACAAGATTTTCAGTTGCATATTTTTCTCCCTCCCTCTGTCTCCTCTCTTCTTCTAAGAATGGTAGGTATATATATATATAATATATATTACTATATATTATATTATATATATTATATATAATGTATACATGTATAATCTTTTGCCTAGTTATATGTATATAACTAGGCAATAGATTATACATGTGCTATCATGTAAAGCATATTTCTATATTAATCAGAGTTATAAAAGAAAAAACAGATCAAAAGAGGGAAAAACATGAAAAGGAATAAAGTAGGTGAAAAAAATATGCTTCAGAGTCCATCAGTTCTTTATCTGGATGTGGATAGCATTTCCTTCATAAGTCCTTTGTACTCGTCTTGGATCATTGTGTTGCTGAGAAGAACTGAGTCATTCATAGTTTGATCATCACACAAAGTTGCTGATATTGTGTACAATGTTTTCCTGGTTCTACTCATTTCACTATGTATCAGTTCACACAGGTCTTTCCAGGTTTTTCTGAAAGCTGCTTGTTCATCAATGGGACACAACAGTATTCCATTAAATTCATATGTACCTTGTTCAGCCATTCCCCAGGTGATGGGCATCCCCTCATTTACAATATTTTGCCTCTATGAAGAGGTCGGCTATAAATATTTTTGCACATGTAAGTCATTTTCCCTTTTCCATGACCTCTTTGAGATACAGACCTAGTGGTGGTATTGTTGGATCAAAGAGTATGCACAGTTTGGTTTCCCTTTGGGCATAGTTCCAAATTTTTCTCCAGAATGGTCAGATCAATTCACATCACCACCAACAATGCATTAGTGTCCCAATTTTCCCACATGCTCTCCCAATATTTATCATTTTCCTTTTTTGTCACATTAGCCAATCTAATAGGTGTGAGGTGGTACTTCAGAGTTATTTTAATTTGCATTTTTCTAATCAAAAGTGATTTAGAGCACTTCTTCATGTGCCTATGAATAGCTTTGATTTCTTCATCTGAAAACTGCCTGTTCATATCCTTTGACCATTATTCAGTTGGAGAATGACTTGTATTCTTATAAATTTGACTCAGTTACCTATATATTTGAGATGAGACCTTTATCAGAGAAACTTGATGTAAAGATTGTTTCACAGCTTTCTGCTTTCCTTCTCAGTTACATTGTTTTGTTTGTAGAAAAGCTTTTTTTATTTTAATATAATCAAAATTATCTTCTTTAGATTTCATAATGTCTGTAACTTGCCTAACTTCTCCTTTACGAATTTGGATGCTATACCACTTGTGTCATATATGTTTAGTATTTCTACTGATACATTATCTATGGTACTTTTTAGCAAGATGTAGTTTCCTCCTTTATCTCTTTTAATTAGGTCTAGTTTTGCTTTTACTTTGAGATCAGGACTGGTACTCCTTGCTTTTTTTTTTTTTTACTTCAGCTGAAGCATAATAGATTCTGCTCCAGCCCCTTACCTTTACTCTGTGTGTGTGTGTGTGTGTGTGTGTGTGTGTGTGTGTGTGTGTTGTAGGATTCTGGTTTTCAATCTACTCTGTTATCTGCTTTCATTTTATGGGAGAGTTCATCCCATTCACATTCACAGTTATGATTACTGTATATTTCCCTCCATTCTGTTTTTCCTCCTGTTTGACCTTTCTCTTTTCACCCTTTCCTTCCTCATCAACATTTTGCTTCTGTCAAACACCTCCCCAGTCTGCCCTCCCTTCTCTCCATCCCTCCCACCTTTTACTTAATCTCTTCCCCTCCTGCATCCCTTTTGAGAAAGATAAATGTCTATATTCAACTTATTGTGTATATTATTCCCTCTTTGAGCCAATATTGATGAGAATAAGGTTTAAGTGATACCTATTGCCTACCTTCTCATTTTCCCCTTCACTTCAATAGATCTTTTGCATGTGAAATAATTTACTCCATTCTATTTCTCCCTTCTTTCTGTACCTAGTGTGCTCCTTTTTCCCATCCCTTAATTTTTAAAATATCATTTCCTCAAATTCAACTTATATCCTTACCCTCTGTCTTTGTATATTCCTCCTATCTATACTATTAGTGATACAATTTTTAAGTATTAAAGTATTATCTTTACATGTAGGGATATAAACAGTTTAGCTTTGTTGAATCCCTTGTTTTCTTTTCCCTTTTTTCTTGTTGTAATGCCAATTACAGTAGCACACCTGAGGACTGAGGGCTGCTGCTGTGAGTAATTTTAAGGGTCTAATCACATAGTATAATGAACTCTATTTATTCAGCAATAAACTAAACATTGTTCAATAAAGTAAAGCATAACATTCATAGCAACATCCTTAGGCAAAACATATCATCTAATACATATATAACGCTCAATATGTCATATGGTGCATAGTATATACCATTGTATCCCCAAAGTCAGGGGCCCCCAGATCAGGGACTCCCTTAGCAGTTTGGATCCTTAAGGGGTAGCAGAAAATACTACATCATCCACCCCTAGGTCAATGTAAGAACAATCTCCTTAACCAATACACAGTGTCCAAGTAAAGTCCTCTCTCATCTTGACTCAAGCCTGACTTCCAAATCCTACACCTCTTCCTCCAGGAGCTGACAGCTCCCAGCTCTTGCCTGGGTTCACAGGCAGATCTCTCCTCCTGCTCCTAGTCTCAGCTCTCAGGGACAATTAACAATCCAAACTCTTCCTGCTTCTGACCGACAACAGGCTGTAGCACTCCTGCCCACACCTTCTGTTTCTAGGAAAACAAAGCTTAACAGGACTATAACAATATTTATACACATTAACCAGCACCATCTTCTTATTTCACTTTAACAGCTCTTTAAAGGGGCTTAAGTTAAGCCTCCTTCCCATGGGCAGGTCTCCACTCTTCAACTCAGTTAATTCATAAAGATAAACAGACAGGGCTTCTGTCTGAGAAATTAACACAGATCAACAAAGGGAGTACCAACATCATAAACACTATGTTAAGCCTCTCTACAAATGAGTTCCTCTAGCCTGCTCATGCTCTCTTCTCTCTCTCAGCTCTGCTTCTCCCTCTACTCTCTCCTCTCCCTCCAAGCAATACAATATATACTGTTTCCAATCAGAAGACTCTTGATTCAATCAAAGATAAGACTCAAAGGCATTTGATTGCTAAAATTCAATCCAGAAAAACAACAAAAAAATCCTATTTTGCTTGCTGTTACACCTGTTTATGCTTCTCTTGGGTCTTGATATTGGAGATCAAATTTTTATTTAATTTTGGTTTTCTTCTTATGAAAGCTTAATCTCCCTCTGTTTCATTCAATGGCCATTTTTTCCCTTGACGAATTATGCTAAATTTCACTGGATAAGTGATTTCTGGTTGTAGTACTAGGTCCTTTGTCTTCCAGAATATCATGTTCTGTGACCTCCAATCTTTTAATGTTGCAGCTGCTAAATTCTGTGTAAACCTGATTGTGGCTACACAAATATTTGAATTGTTTCTTTCTGGTCACTTGCTGTGTTTTTTATCTGACCTGATAATTCTGAAATTTGGCTATAATGTTACTTGTAGTTTTTATTTTGGACTCTCTTTCCTGAGGTAATAAGTGGATTCTTTCAATGCTTATTTTGGCCTCTGGTTCTGGATATTTGGGCAGTTTTCCTTGACAATATCTTGAAAGATGCTATCCAGGTGCTCCTTGTTATTGTAGCTTTCAGGTAGTCCAATGATTCTTAAATTGTCTCTACTCAGTCAGTTTTTCAGATCAGTTGTTTTTTCCCCATGAGATATGTTACATTTTTTTCCATTTTTCATTCTTTTAAATTTGTTTGATTAGTTCTTGAAGTCTCCTAGGATCATTAGCTTCCACTTGCCTAATTCCAGCATTTAAGGAGTTGTCTTCCTCAATTAGCTTTTGTACTTTTTCAATTGTATTTTTAAAGGAGTTGCTTTCTTTAGTGGGTTTTTGAGGCTGGTAGGCTGTTTCTGCATTTCCCAGGATAAGCTGAAGCAGGCAGAGGTCTGGTCATTGGAGGTTGCCTGTTTGGGGTTATTGTGATGCATGTGACTGTTTACAGAGCTGAAGTCCACCTTGTCCCCTTGCTCTGCTGAGGCACATAGAGTGTGCCATTGTTGATGCTTGCCTGCTTCATTTTACTGAGGCTTAGGATTTACAATTGGTTTACTGAGATGAGGCTTGCTGCTGACTTCCTGGACTATACTTCTTTTTCACTTGAGTGAGACAGGTCTTTCCTGTCTATCTTCCAAGTATTTTGGGCTCAAACATTGTTTCACCTCAACTTTTTGCTGGTTTTCCTGTTCTAAGATTTTTTTGGAGTGCTATTTTATGGATGCTTAGAAGTGAATGTGGGAGAGTTACTACTTACTCTGACATCTTGGCTCCCAGAAGTTTTCAAAGACCTCACAAATGACTTCTAATGGAGATGCAAGATCTGAACCTACACTTATTCAGTACTTGCTCGATGATAACAGTCATAGCCTAATTTGATGAAGAATCCTAGAACTTTGAGAACTAGAAAGAAGATTCATGGTACTTAAAGCAAAGGAAACTGAATGTGATTTGCACCCTTCTAGATGAATCTGATGTGATTCGCAGTCTTATTAAGAATGATCGTTCCCTTTGTGAAGCTCATCATATTGTCATGTGAAGACCCCTTTCAAAGTACCCATTCTCTGTAGGGCAAGTCTACAGTTGTTCACCAGGAGTCATTGCAAGTTGATCTCCTTTTCCAGTCTTTACATATTTGATATTTGACATTTTATGTAATTGCCTGGCGATATCACCCTTAGAATACTGAGAGCTAGTTAAAATGTCATCCTGAGCAAGTCAGAGTCTCAGGTTTGTGTAGTGTGCTTAATGGAACAAAAGAATTGCCCACTTTGATCCTCTTGATCTTCGATTGTGTTCTCATTTCATGTCCCCCATCTGCTCCATCAGGGCTCTGAGGATTTTAAAATGTGCAGCTTCTTATTTCTCTTCATCTTTTATAGGCTTGTCAATTCAGAACAGAAGGGGACTTTAGAAAGCATCTAGCCCATCCTCCTTGTTTTCCCTTTCTTTGTATCCTCGGTGGTTAGCATAGTTCCTGGCACATAGTGGTCACTCATTTTTTTAATTAAATGTCAGATAAGGAAACTGAAACCCAAAGAGTTAAAGGGAAATGCCCAGAGTCACAGAAATACTATGGGAGAGGTGAGGAGAACATTTTTGAGGAAATGCAGTGTGGTTAATAATGCCCAAGGAGTTCTGTCATAAATAGTTGTTTGGCGGACATGCTATCCATCACACCACCTGGTTGTCTGAGTGTATTAAAAACTGAGGCAACTAGGGAGTGTGATGGATAGCATGCTGGACTTGAAGTCATGAAGACCTGAGCACAAGTAATGTGCATAGAACACTTAGTAGCTATGGGGTCCTGGGTAAGTCACTTAACTTCTTGTGCCTCTGTTTCCTCCGTTATACAGTTATGGAGTTGGATTCAATGGTATCTAAGATCCATTCCAGATCTATGGTCATATACTTAGTAATTATAGTCACCACAAACTTATCATTGGCCCAGAATTTACCTGCATAATTAAGCACTAACCCCTTCTGTGATTTTTTTTTTATTACTGATTCTTTGTATAAAAATAATTTCCAGGGTTAGCTTTTGTAGTTATATTTTTAAATAAAATTTTCACATAGCATTTCTTTAAAAAGGGCCTACAAAATGCAGGTGACTTCTGATTTGGAATGTCTTTAAGAATATAAAAAAATGTTTATGAGAAGAGATAGAGTAAAGCCATCTATTGAATTTTTAGTGTGAATGTTTCACTTTCAAAATTGGCATACACTACAAATCAGGAACTGATTTAATGTTTTGTTGATTGTCTATAGAAAGAATATTAATAATGCATAATCAACTTAAAAGTATGTGCTGCAGCCAGCTGTTAAACACTTAATCTGATTATGAGGCAGTGTCTTCCTGCTCTTTTCTAGTTCTAGTAAGGAGATAAAGAAAGATGTAAGTCAAGGAAGTGGTGGATTAAAAGAAGAGTTTATTGCTGAGGTCATTCAGTATTAGGATGGATTGAAGGTGGTGATGAACCTTTGTAGATCTCTGACAACAGGCTGCCTAGTTAGGCATTCCTGTGTCCTATTTTGGCTTTATCAAATGAGATGAATGTATGTCATGCTCTCAAAGTTCCGGTATCATCTCTAAGCAAAGCAGGTGTAATCTGAGGGTGTTCCCTCCCTGACTGCCCCTGCACAATGCTCATAAGTTCCACCAGTAGAGATTTATTACTTTGGCCTAAGGCATTCCATTTCAAGAAGCGTCCTTTTAGAATCCAAATGCCCTTAGGAGCACAATGCATTGACCAGTTATTTTCTATCTTATCTTAAATTCTTAGAGAATCATAGACTTAGAGATCATCTATGCCAATCCATACCTGAACAGAATAATTTCTTCCCAACAAGTAGTCATCAAATCTTCACTTAGTAGTTTCATTGATGGGGAACTTGCTACTTATTAAAGGAAGAAGGTAAAAGGGAAGAAGGAAAGGAAGAAAAGTAAAAAGGGAGGGAGGGAAAAGGGAAAGAAAAAAGAATGGAGGAAAGAAGGAAGAAAGGAAGGAGGAAAAGCAGAGATGAATAAAAGTAGAAAGGGAGGGAGGAAGGCTACAAGTATTTATTGATTACTTCCTTTATGCCACATACTATGATAAGAGCTGAGGATACAAATACAAGCAAAAAGGAAGGCAGTGCCTGCCCTCAATGACCCTGTGTTCTAGTAGGGAAAGACAATCCAGAAAAGGGAGCTGAACAAGCTGGGGTTTGGGGGAAGGGACGGAGGTACGCAGCACCAATGGGAGAAGCAGTGTGGGCTTTGTGGAACATGCTGTGGGAGTTTTAGGCTGTTTCAGGGCAAGGAGGCACCAAGCACTGAGGGGCATTCTAAGATAAAACAGCAGTAGAAGCATCCAGAATTCCAGGAATAGGTCCAAAGGGGAACTGTTTCTTTTTGGGATACCTCTCCGTGTTAGGAGATATTTTCCCCCTCTTCAGATCCATGCTGTACTCTTACATCTGCCCTCTAGGGCCAAGCAGAGCAAGAAGGCAGATATCAAAGACAATTTGGTCCGCTTCACAGTTTTGCCTAACTATGCTTACATAGAGCTGACTGTGCTCACATAATCCCAGCTTACTAGCAAAGGAGCATCTGAGTAGTCACCGGGCAAATGCATGTTCTTCTTTTGTTTTAGCATGGTAAAAATATAGTATTTGCCATAGTTTGCTAGAGCCGAATGAACTCTGGGGCTTGGAGGAAGGAGACTTTCCACAGTCATCCCATGCCATAACTTCTAGACCTTCGCTGTTATAATCAAACCATCAAAAACCACCTGTGAAGTCTTCCTTCCCTTTGCCCCTCCCACTAGAATAACTTCTGGTCCTTCCCTGCTGCCACCAAGCCTGCTAAATTTCTTGGGAGATGGATCTGTGAAAGCTTTGTCTCACCAACAGTCTAATTAGAACCTTTGGGAGGGTTTATTGTATAAGCTTCTTTCTACTTGGTATTTCCCTTTTTCTGCTAAAAAAACTCCAACCTCTTCTCTTACTTTCCTAATGCTAATTATTTATAGTTACCTCCTTTAGCAGGAATCTACCTAATTAATCCTTAAGTCTTTGTTTAAAGATCTCAACTGATGGAGAGCGCATTACCTTCAGGATAGCGGTCAACTTTTGGAAACATTCTAATTATTAAGAATTATTTACTTATACCAAAATCTGCACCTCTACAACTTCCTCCTGTGGGTCGCATTTAGGATCTTAGGATCACAGAGTCATGCTCGCGAGATCAAAGGGCGCTTCAAAGATTTGTCTGTCTCCATTATTGTATAAATGAGGAAACTGAAGTACAAAAGAAAATCAGTGACTTACTTAAGGTAACCTAGGTGGTGAGTGGCAGAGACAAGACTCAAAACAAGTCCTCTAACTCCAAATCTAACACTCTTTCCATTGCATCTTTGGTTTGGGTCCAAACAAAGCAATTCTAATCCTTATAATACAGCTAAATCCTGATTAGTGCAACTAATGAATCCCATGACTTGGTCACATTGTTTAAATCCCCCTTCCATATATTTCCATTGAGTTGGAACCAATTACCATAGTTTACATAATTATGACTTTGAATTGTGTAAATTCCAATATATACAACCACTTCAGAGGATTCCCTTACTTGCACTAATTAGGTTGTTTGTAAATAATATGACCTCTTCAGGAGATTCATTATTTGAATTAATCACTTTAATTCCATTCAATTGAATAAACATTTATTAAGCCTGGCATTGTGCTAAGTATCCAGATACAAAAGAAAAAAGAAAAGGAAAGGAAGAACAGTTCTTTCCTTCAAGGAGCTTGCAATCCAAAGAGGAGAGACGTAAAAGGAAACTGAAAAAAAGGCAGGAACCAGAGGATAACTAGTGTGAGCATGATGTTTAATGCTTTTGCTGAAACAGAGAAAACCACTGATATAAAATGAAGAGTTAGCTAGAAAGTTCAGAGTACTCTCTAAGGGAAGGCTTTGGGAGGCCTTTGGAACTCTGTTGCTCTGCCTTCCCATCTTCCAGTTGAGACTTAGTAACAATTAAAGGTAGTTTTCATGTTGTACCCCACCCTGGTCTTCTTTTCTATAGGCAGATTATCTCCACCCCATCTTCCTGCAGCATAGTTTAAAGTCCCTTCACCATCCAGGAGACCAACCTCTAAATGTGTACTTGTTTATCTCTGTCCTTGCTAAAATATGGTGCCAAGAACTAACCCCAATGAGACAATTCCCTCTCGTCATATTGTGTAAGATCCTGTCATCTGATGATATCGACCTGTTCCATATTCTTGTCACTGCTACCTACCAATATTCAGTACACTCTCCTGTCTTCCTCATTGATATTAGCACCTTACTCAGAAATGAAAAATGAAATTTCAAGTTGAAAAGAGAGTCCAGAACCAAAGAGAAAGTAGAAGTCAGTAACTGTCAAAAGGAAGAAAGTTCAGAGCCCCTGGTTAGGAGGTTAGAAGTTTCACAGAAAGTGGTGCTTGAAGACAGAGCCAGGATCAAGGTTGGCAAGCAGTTGGAGAGCAGAAGCAGACTCAATGTGCTATAAACTCATAGGCTGAAAGTGAGGGAAATTCTGCTGCAAGCAGTAACATACCTATTGTCTTTATATGAGAGTTATGAGTCGTTGACTGGTTTCCTCATTGTCATCCCCATCTCCACCTCACCAAAAGATTGACTTTTTTTTGCTTTTTTGAAGCTGTAGGTGCTCTCTCTACAAGCAAGTACAATGTGAGGCTGATAGGATTTGGGGTTTAGGAACAGATCTTCCCGAATCACACTTGATAAATCTTCTGGGCCACATCTGCAATTGATAAGGCAAATGGGCAGCCTTAGCTCCTGGTCACACCTATTGAGGAGCTCCCCCTGAAGGGGAGTCATTTTAAGCTTAGCCAAGTTCTGCTGACCCTTCCGCTTTAGAAAGGCAGTTTTTTTTTCCCCTTTGGAAAGGTGAGAGGTGATGATTGAATGTAGTTCATTACTTTAGGCCTTCTTATGTAGGTTGATATTGTTTCCTTGTCATAGATCATAGATTTAGCACTGAAAGGGATATTTGACACCCAGCCTTCCCCTTATATTTTACAGATGAACAAACTAAAGCACAAATTAAGTGATTTGCTTAAGATCACCCAGCTAGTGAGTGACAGTTAGAATTCAGATGCAGGTCTTCGAACTCCAAATCTAGTATCCTTTTTACTACATCACATTGTATGCTTTCATTGATTTCATAAGAAATGAACCTCAAATTTGGCCTGGGATATGATTGTGGGACCAGAGGAGGCAAATGTTGCAAGACAAAGGGAACCAGGGAACCACTTAATGAGACATCCATCCCAGTACGCTTTCTTTTCCTTACCCCCAAATAACACATAGTGCTGTGCTATGTGGCTACATTCTTTGAATGCTCTGCAGAAAGCACTTTCTCTATCTTAAAAGCTGTATTTCATTATCCAACCTTCAGCATCTCCCTGCTTCAGACTTGTCAAGTTCAAATGCAGTGGTCTGACACCTATCTTGAGTGTCATGACTGAGCCTGGGATGATTCTGCAGTGGATAGGGTCTCATGCTCAGGATCATTGTGCTCTGGAGCTCTGAATGACTCTGTGTATGCTCACATCTCCTCTAGCAAATATGGAACAATGAATACTTTTTTGAATTCATGCAGTTCCGGATCTATGAACATGTTTACAAATAATTGATTATAAAGCCAAAGCTGTACTTCTGAGTTAAGCGTATGACATCAAGTTCAACATTTTGCAAAAGTAAATGTAACATTAGACTGACACCCCAGGTTGGCCTTTACCTCTGTGTGTTAGATGGTCAGTTCCCTAGTGACTCTGGGTGTTGCTGATGAGGCAAGAGGCTGCTTTGGTTCTGGTTTGCTTAATAAACCAGGAGAACCTGCAGACCTTGTTAGAAGGGAGTCCACAAGAGTACCTGTGGCCATTTGCCTTCCCCCACCCCCTGCCCAGCATGTGCTTTCGTCGCTTATTTCCATTTTGTTTAAGAGCCAACTAGTTCTTTGTTGCAGGCGCTGAACCTGCAGAAGTGGAGATAAGACTTTCCTGATATAATAGACTCATGGGAAAAGAAAAGAGCTTGGTTTCTTTTTTTGGTTAAGAGAGACAACAGAAGTAGAAATGAAAAGGTTATATTGTGAGCCACTCAGTTATGGGGCTTGTCCTGATGGGAAACTTTCCCAAGAATGAACAATGAATGACCAAAACAACAGCAATGGTGACTGTAACAGGGAAGCACCTTTAATTTTCGAAGTGCATCTTTTATGTTTTCTGTAAAGCAGCCAGTACTTGTACAGCAGCACAGAGAAAACGGCAATAATGATATCGTTTCTACAGTATTGTCAGGGTCCTCTTTGCTCGATTGCCAGGTTTAGGGAGGGAAGTGGCTGTTGTTTTCCAGCAGAAATTCTTTCCATATCCTTGTCAAAATTGTTTTCCATGGAACAGAAGAACGAGCAGGATTTGGAGGCAGAGGACCTGGTTCCATCTATGTGATCTTGGGCCAATTGCTTAATCTTTCCAGGTTTTGATCCCCTTACCTGTAAAGTGAAGGAGGTAGGTGGAACTAATTATCACCTCTATTCAGAAGCCTCACACATCTATGTATCCAGCCCTCATTGCTTTTCCGAGCTTCAGTCCTCCATCACCAGATGTACTATATCCCAAACAGAACTCATTATCTTTCCCCTAAAATCCAACCCTTTACCAAACCTCCATTTTTTTGTTAAAGATATGTCTTGTCTCGTCTCTCAGGCTTGTAACCTCAGTGTTATCCTCACCTTTTCACTCTCCTTCACCCGATGTGCCCAATTAGTTGTCAGACCTTGACATTTTTACTTCTATTAGCATCTCTTGTATCCAGCCTCTTCTCTCTAAACACACAGCTAACCACCTTTGTTTGGGCCCTCTCATCTCTCACCTAGATTATTATTTTGGTCTTCTAATTGGTCTCCTTGCTTCAAGCCTCTCCCCATTCTAGTTCATTCTCTGCAGAACTGCCAAAATAATTTTCCTTAATCTATGATCTGACCATATCACTGTCCTACTTGATAAACTCTAGTGGCTCTCTGTTGGCACAAGGATCAAGTATAACCTCTGTGTGATTCTTAATGCCATCTACAGTCTGGTTCCAATCTACCTTGCTGGTCTTATTATACATTATCCTGCTTCCTGCACCGTGTGGTCCAACCAAATTGACTTTCTTTCTATTCTCCACATATAGTGGCCATCTCCTGTCTCTCTGTCTGCCATCTCTCTGACCATCCTCTTACCTGAAACACGAATGCCTTTTAACTGGGCTTCACAGAATTTCTCACTCCCTCTAAGCTGCAGCTCAGTTGTCACCCTCTCCATGAAGCCTTTTCTGCTTCGCCAGCTTTAGCACTTTCCATCTCCAAATAGTTGGGCTTTTTTATATTTATTCTGTATACAATTACATACATACGTGCTGTCTCCACCAAAATAATGTAAACCTTTTGAGAGTAGGAATTTTTTCCATTTCATTTTTGGATCTGTCTTTCCATCATTTAATATAGTACCTAGAACATTTAATAAATAATTTTTATTAAATAAAGCTGAGATCATGACTTGGAGACTGACCCTCTACTCATTGTACCACACTGCTTCTTAACTAACTGACTTAGTAAGTTAGCAAATAAACTGATTTTGTTCCTTTCTTGTATTTTATTATGCTTTGAGAGGAAGAGTTTGGGCCACGATGTCTATAATAAAAATCCATTATGTTATACTTAGAAAATGGTTCTAATATAAAATTATAGTATTTTAAAGCTAAATGGAAATTTAAGGATTAATAGGTTGCCTTAAGCAGAGATATAGGAATAAGTCCTTTTAATACTCCAGAATATTGGGGGTGGAAAGTGTTTCTCCTTTGAAAAGATTTTTTTCAGAAATGGAGGCAAAATAGTGTTTTTAAATGTTCCTTTTTTACATTCAGGCAAAAATCCTTCTGAGAAACGAACCTCTTACTTGGTTAAAGGGTAAAGATATTTGAATGTGTCCTCATAGAAGTCATAATAATGTTCTAGCTGCTTATCTTTGTAAAAATCTGTAAGGTGTCTAGATAACCTCAAACTCTGTTTTCTTGTCATCCATTATTCTGTGAATAAAGCTTTTATTGACCAGGCAAGATTGTCACTTGGCTACAAAAGCAGTTTCAGAGTCCAGCGCTGTCCCTGGTTGATAGGAGGAGGGTATAAAAGACAGAAGTGTACCATAATAGAGGATTTCTAAGTCCCATTTAGTTATTATGTGGTATTTTTTATCTTAGATTCACCGGAGAGATTGTCACTGCCATTTTAGGTGGCTCTACCTCATTATGATGTGTCCTTATTCTTTTCCTGGCCATCCCATAATGATAATGTACATCCAAGAGGAAATGAAGGACCTGAAGTCAGGATGATTTGGGTTCAAATATGATTCTTAGACACTTCCCAGCTATGTGACCATGGGCAAATCACTTTACTCTTCTGTTAGTCAGTTTCTTCACCTTTAAAATGGAGATAATAGTTGGAGTGCTTATTTCACAAACTTATTATGAGGCTAAGATATGATAGAAAAAAATCTTTTAAATGGTGAATTGTTATAGGTACATAAAACATACATACATATGTGTATATGTGTATATATATGTATGTATGTATATATATGAGAGAGAGAGAGACAGAGAGAGAGAGAGAGAGAGAGAGAGAGAGAGAGAGAGAGAGAGAGAGAGAGAGAGAGAGAGAGAGAGAGAGAGAGAGAGAGAGAGAGAGAGAGAGAGATTTGGATTTGAACTTAGATCTTCCTAACTCCAGACTCAGGGATCTAGCAACTGTACTACCCAGCAGACACTACCTAGCTTGAATTCTCATTCCAGTTCAGGCTGGACTAGATAAAATTTGAGGTCCTATCCTACTCTCATATTGTGTTCTTCTTATCTAATGTTTCAACAGTTCTTTCTAAGCTGTCTTAGGAATCTAACTACTATCAGATTTTTATTCCTCTAGGAAAATTTGCTTAGATCCTGTGCAGATAACTTAAATATGGAGGTTTAGAAATGAGTCTAATTGTGGAACATGGTAGCATGTAACTATAGTCTCTGCTACTGGGATGGTTGAAACTGGTGGGTTGCTTGAGCTCAGGAGTTCTGAGCTCCAGTAGGACTAAAGTTCACTGGGTGTCCGTGCTAACTCTTGTAACAACATGGTGAACCTGTGGGAGAAAAGGTCCACCAGGCTGCCTAAGAAAGGTGAATCAGCTTAAGCCATAAAAATAGAGCAGGTCAAAATTTCCATGTGCGGGGGAGTATGAAGATGGATCAGTGAGTGGCTATAGAATGTCCAGCCTAGATGAGACAGGGAGAACCAGTCTCAAAACAAAACAAAAAAATTCAGATTAAAAAAAATTTTTTTTCAAAGTAAAGGAATTACAGCCTCCTTACATTGAACATCATGTATAAAAAGAATACATTGCTCAAGTTTGGAAAGTATGTCCCTTAGGCTTACTTCTGTTACAGCTGGTAGAAGTTCTTGGTGAAAAGTAAGCACTCCCTTCTGCCTCTTAAAATCCTTTATTTAATTTAAAACTCAGTTCCAGGGCCAGTTTCTACTTGAAATCTTTCCTGATCTCATCAGTTGCTAAGTGCTTCTCTTCCTTCTGCTTCCCCCTCCACTTTCCATTTTTTAAATAAAATTTACTTATGTTTTTTTTATCTCATCTGAAGGAATGCAAACTTCTTGAAGACAAAGGTTATTTCATTCATGTTTTTGTATCCCCAGCATCTCGAACAATGACTGGCCCATAGTCGATGCTTAATGAGTGTTTGTTGATTGACTAAAAGTATCCTGAGCTTGAATTTGAAAGATATGAATGGTTTCTGATTCATCTCTACCTTTCTTGAAACATCACAGCTATCTAGTAGGCCTTGGTGTTTGGGCTAATACTCAGTCCTGAAACTATATAATTTTATTTTGCAATGCCATTTTGTCAAATGGTTTTATTGAATTGAAGACTGAAAAGAGACTTTTGTGTGAATGCTTTCCCAAGCTTTCTCCAGTCTACCTTTTTAGACTTATTTCCCATTACCCCCTTTCGTGGACCAAGTATTCCAGCCAATCTGGCCTACGTTCTGTTCCTCCAGTTCAGCCTCCAATTTCTTGTCTCCATGCTATTTTCCATGCTGAGAATGAACCTGCTCTTTATTTCCTCCTCTTAGAATCAGTTGGTACCTTCAAAGTTGAGCTCAGTTTCCGTCTCTTACAAGAAACGTTTCTTTATCTCCTGAGTTCTTAGTGCATTCTCCAAGAATTATTTTTATTTGCTTATATTTTTACATGTTTTATTCCCCAGTAGAATGTAAGATCCTTGAGAACAGATATTGGTTTTCATTTTTGTCTTTATATTACCAGCATCTAGCATAGAACCTTCTGCATAGTTGAATAACTTCATAAAAGTTTACTGAAATCATGACACTTATCTTCAGTTATATTTTCAACTACCTTATTTTAATGTAATGAGATATTTTAATTTACCTTTTTGAATCCATTCCACTGCTATGTCATCTAATAATCCTGTAACTATTGCTTAAGTCCTTTTTCTTTTTCTTCTCAGTGAAGGTAGAAATAATCAGTCATTCTCTGAATAGCAGTCTTCCAATATTTTCAAGACAAGTCTTGAAACACAGCCTATGGAAATTCCTTTAATATTCCAAAGGTTCCATTTTCTGACTTGTTAATCACATTTTGAATGGCATCATGTATAGTGCATAGAGAAGCAGATTTGGAATCAGGAGGGTCTGTGCTCATATCTTGCCTCTGACTCATGCTGTGTTAAGAAGGGCAAGCCATTTAAACTGTCAGTGCTCTAGACAATTCCACAAGACTTTAAATTATAGATAAGTTGACCATCTACATCTACCAATGAAACCTCAGGTGCAGATTGTGACCCTTCCCCTCCCACCTTCAACCATGGGCTAAAAAGAGAAGAAAATACCTTATGATGTTCTTCTGAGCTCTCTATAGGTCTTATATAGCAAGATCACTGTCCAGTATGGTGAAGGATATTATCAAAAAGTCCAGCATAGACTCAAATGATCAAAAGATCGTAGATTTAGAACAGGTGAAAGAAGAGGTTGGGGACCATTCAGTCCAATGAAATGAATGAAAAATAAAATATTGATTAAACACTTAAATATGTGCCAAGTACTACCATGTTAAGCACCAGGTAAGCAAATCCAAAAGAGAAACTAGTCTCTGACTTCAAGGAGTTTACTTTCTTATTGGGAAAGATAACACATATATTGGGAATTGATGGGCAGGGAGGGAATATTTTTGTTTGACTAGCAAGTAGAGTCATAAGGAAATAGAATGGCACACTTTTTCGAGGATCAATGACATTTGTTTTTGGTTGTTGAAATGGAAGAACATGGAAGATGAGAGGGATAAGGGTGCCAGCTGCCATGTTGAAAAATCCAGGGACTGAAGTAAAGAGTAGCTGGAGGCCTGGTCTAAACATAGGGGAGCTACTGAGGCATCCCCCAATTAGGACAGCTCCCTCATTTAACAGATGAGGAGCTGAGACACAGAGATGTTAAGAAACTTGCCCAGGGTCATCCATATATTAAACAGGATTACTGAGATGTAAAACTATGTCCTTTGGTAAATAGAAGGAGAGAGAGAGGGCATCATTTCCTCAAGGTCCTCTGGGCAAGCTAAGTAGCACAGTCAGAACTGGAATGAAGATTTCATGCTAATTCTATGTCCAACTCACCATGATTCAATAGACTTAGATCCTTTAGTTTCCATCTTTAAATCCTGAAGATTGAGTAATCCCTCTCCCATCACCTATTCCCTATACTCACCTTGAAATCTAGGACTTTTTCTCTTCTGTTAAAATGTAAATGAATGTTTTATTTGTGTTCTTTTGGTAATACAGAAACCTTGATTCAGAATGTCTTGAAGGACCTGAAGAAACAACAGGGAAATGTGAACAGTCTGAGTCCCCTAGAGCTGGAAAAGATGACCAATGTGATCACAGATGTCATACAAAGTTCAAATACAGAAGAAGTGCCAGGAATTATGGGAGCTGAGGCTGAAGGAGAACAAAGGGAACAAGAAATAAAAAGGATCAACAGTCCAGAAGTAAACGATTACCCGAATGGCTTGATAGTTGGAGATAATTTACAAGGTGAGAGACCTTGCTTCTTGGATTGCCTCATGAAATAAAATCCCATCCATGGTCAATTAGATTTTGTATACTATTTCAGGGGCAGGGAGGGATGGAGTTAAGGTACTGCTGAGAGATGTAAGGGTTATCTGAGACCTGAGATATGGTTTCTATTGGGGAGACAGGGATTTGTGGTAATGATTTTTATCCATTTGAACTTTGCTGCTACAAGCTCTCTGAACAGGCTAAATCTACCCAGGCAATTATGTTGAAAGGCAAATTACTGTCTCTGAGGATGTATAATTCCTTGGTGCAGAGACTGAAATTTTAAAAAATAATAATAATAGTAGTAAATGTTTTGAATTCTAAGAGTGGATGTTTTCATATATAGGAACAAAAAAAATGAAAAAGGAATTACTCTAGCTTTGGTCTTCTGCTATGGTTCCATGAAGAAGAAGTCAAAGATCATTCCCCAGACAATGGCATTCCACTTGACTGAGAAGGTCAAGTGAGATTCTCCTAGCCTTCTTTTTTCAGGACTGAACTTCCCAGTAAGTTGGTCATTACTTAGACTTATTGAGGACTGGTATCTTCTTCCACCATTGCTCTCCTCTACATCTTTTTTTTTTTGGTAAGGGTCAGGGTGTGGGGAGCATCCATGGGCTTCCCTAGACCAAAGTCAGGTTTGACTTCAGGAAGAAAATATTCTCATTATTGGCAAAGTCAGCTCCACATTGGCATAAATTTCCATCATTCAATAAATGTTGATTAAATACCTACACTGTGAATGATGAAGGAAAGGAACTCACAAGACATGGTCCTATCCTCAGATATCTTATAGTCAGCCTTGAAGAGTTTCGTTGTTGCTCAATCATTTTTTAATCATGCGTGACCTCATTTGAGTTTGTTGTTGTTTTTTTTTTGACAAAGATACTGAAGTGGTTTGCCATTTCCTTCTTCAGCTCATTTTGCAGACAAAGAAACTGAGGCAGGGTTAAGTGATTTGCCCAGGGTCACATAGCTAGTAATTGTCTAAGGCTGGGTTTGAACTCAGGAAGAGATTTTTTCCTGGTTCTAGGCCTGGCATTCTATCTACTGTGCCACTTATCTACCCCTTGTGTTCAAGAGCTAAGAGTTGTTCTTTTCACCTGTTAGTCATTCATTAAACATCTGCATGCTATTTTTGATATATAAATAGAGAGAAAATCTGGACTTTTCCCACCACGGTAACAGCTTCATAATCATTTAATTATTTTTTTGCTCTGATGTTAACATAAATATCAGCTAAAACAAGCCTCTCTCTATATAGTGAAAGAACAACAACAAAAGATTGTGCATGGAATTTCAAATCTCCATTATGTACAGCTTGCTTTTAAATATATATATATATATGTAAAATCATTTCAACAAGTAACTTTAAAGCTGTCCATCTGAAGCCTTTTAATTCTGAAAAGTCAGTTGAATAGTGCTGCATGCTTGTGCTTGGCGCTTTATTTTATTATTGAATAAATATGAATGACTGTCAGGCACTCCGGATTTTGTGCTGGTTTGGGCAGGAAGAGTTAAGATACTAAGTTGGGCAATGATGTATGACTGAACTGGATGTATATTCCTCAGCTTCTATCCCACTTGAATGAATAAGAGGACTATTTCCTGCATTCCAAGTAGATTTAGTTTATCTTTTTAATTAGAACAGTTCATTGCCAATCTGCACTATAAGGGAGAATGCTGTACGATTATCTGATTTAAATATGATATGACACATTGCTGTGATAGGAGAATGATGAGAATGTTGATAAGAAATTCCTATCTTTTACAGGTAACAGATTGCAGGAAAGTGACGATGGAATTGATGAGAAGGTAAAATCTCTCTTTTTTTTCATTGTACTGTTACATGTCATGGGGAGGTTTATTAATCCTGGGTTGTGGCTGTAAATGATATAACAATTCTCCTCCGAAGCAAATCGCTAGAACAAATTAATTCTGCAGTTATCAGTTCATAAAACCACAGAGGAAACTCATTTTTAAAAACATAGGACCAGTAAAAAGAATGAATCATTTACACAGAACTGTGCTAACTTTGGCATCTGTGCAGGACTTTATGAGCTGAAGTCCATTCAGAGAGTAATGCATTCATTTTTTTTCCTTTTGATATTCTCAAGAAGGCATTTCAACATTTTTTTCCCTTGAGGGAAATCTTTAGCAGCTGTATTTGGCCAGATAATAGAAAATGTTTAGTCTTTATCTGAGGGAAGTATTGTAGTGAGTTAGCATATATTAAACTATTACAAAAGGTAAGGACATGTGATGGACACATTGGATGGGTTCTAAAAGCATGTCAGAATTGTTGGCTGTAATGTGGAAACTTAAATGCTTTATGTTGGCTCCACCCTGGATCCTAATTTGGGCAAGTGTTTATATGAAGATGATCATTCTGCTTAATTGTCTAAGCAACTTGAAAATCCATTATTTGTATTGTGTTTTTCTCTTGTTTTATACAATAAACATGCGGTAGCACATATGGCTATAAAGCAAATCCCTGTGTTTCACTTATATTATGGGAAATGTGTTATCATGGTAAAAATAATATAAAATAGGTGATATACTGACTTAATTGTTTTTTTTCAAATGAGTCAAAATAGTAACCAACCTTGTGACCTGTGTCATCACTGGATAGCAGTAGGCCACTCAAAGCCTTTTGTGTTCCAATATAAAAAGAGCTAGTTCTCTAGTTGGAAGGACTGAGTTCAAATTCACTATTTGTTTGACTTTGTATGTTACTCAGTCTTCCTGGGCTTCAGTTCCTCATCTGTAAAATGAGTGGGTTGGGTCAGATGAACTTGGAGGGCATTCTGAACTCTAACTCTGTAATTCTATGTATTCAGGCTATTAAGAAAATATCCCCTAATCTTCTTTGAGGAAACTGATATAAGATTATAGACTCAGTTGAAAGGGACCTCAGAGTCCAGGATATAGAGCTTATGCCCAGGTAGGTTTAAGGATTTATCCAAGGTCTGCCATGGCAGACTCAAATTCTCTAAATTTTATATTTTTCTCCTGATGTTTTCTTTAGCTTCTGGATTACAGTGCTAAGGGAGCCTCTGTTTCCCCATCTGCAAGTGGAGATAATAATAACACCTAACTTCCAGGGTTATTGTGAGGATAAAATGAGATAATATTTCTAAAGCTCTTTGTAAACTTTAAAGCACTCTCTAAGTGCTAACTTATTATTCTTATTTTAATTGTTTCCTTTCTGTTTGTATTTTCATTCCTGCTTAGTTCCAGGTGAAAGATTTTATTATGAACTTCCTGGGCCACAATGGGCTGTTCTCCTTCAGGAAATTGCTTTACAATTGGATTTGTTTTTCTTTCATTTTTACCAGATAAAAGGTTTGGATACCCAATTGTTGGGCCTTGAGAATGGGCAGGAGACTCAACATCTGCCTGAAGGACCCCCTTCTGAAAAGCCCTTTAAAACAGAGACCAAGAAATCAGAAGATACTGAATCTTCCTTTTCCTCTGAAGAGGAGAATGCTGGGGTTGAAAATGTGAAAAGTGAGACCTATTCCCAAGAACTAACAGCAGAGAAGAAACCAAATGCTGACCCTGATGCCAATGAATTTGTGGAGTTTCAGGACTGGATGCAGGGTCCTCTGAAACAAGATGAAAAGCTCTCTGAAGGGCCTCCCAGAATTCCTGGAGAAGGCCTACAATTAGAAGTGAAGTCTTCTGATGAGGAAGAGTATGGCTACATTGTGACTGAAAAAGAGTAAGTAGCAAACTCCAAGTTACATATATGTGTATGTGTATAGATATGTATCTGTATATACATATACATATGTGTGGATATATCAGTATGTGTGTGTGTGTCTGTGTGTGTGTGTATAGAAAGAGAGAGAGGTCTCTATCTCTCTATAAATATATATTGCATAATATATAGTAAGCGTTCATTATGAAAAATTTGGGGTTTGTTATGTGAAGACATTTGAGCTGTATCTTTGGAGTAGGATTTAGGGAACTCAAGTCATTTCAATTCAACAAGCTTTTATTTATTAAGAATCCATTGCTTGGCAAGCACTATGCTAATTGTTGGGAATAAAGAGTACTAATAAATAGTCTCCATCCATCAAAAACTCACATTTCTAAAAGGCATGGTTAAGATGGGAGCAATATTTACACAGATAAGTAAATTCCAAATATATACATGATGATTTCAAATAATTGGTAGATTTTGTTGATTTTAGTCAATGGGTCAAGGAGGAAATGAATGCCAACAACCAGTGAGATCAGGAAAGGCCTTGTGTGGGAGATGATGTTTGAACCTCAGCTTGAAGGGAGTGAAGGGTTACACAAAGTAGAAGTGAGGAGGGAAGAGCTCTCCAAGCATGAGGGACAGCCTCTGAAGGGCACATGGATCAGAAATGGAATTCATTTGTAGGGAACAAGAAGTCACAATAGTTTGTCTGGAGTATATGAAAGAGAGTAATTTAAAATCAGAGTAGAAAAAAATAGATGGGAATGAGACAGCTAAGAGTTTTAAATAGCAAAGAGGGGAGTTATTTTATCTGAGATAAGAGGGCGTCCCTGAGGCTTCTGAAGGAAAGGAATGACACCATCCAAACCATGTTTTAGAGATATTGGTTTCACAGTTACATAGAGAATATATTGGGAGGAGGGACAGACCAGAGTCAGGGAGGTCCCTTGTGAGGCATTTGCAATAATCCAGACAAGAGGCCAAGAGGGTCTAAACTAGGGCAGAAGCTGAGAGAAGGGAACAGGTTTAAGAGATCATTTCCTTTTACCTAGAATCGTAAAATCATAGAATGTTAGAACTGGAAGAGACCCTGAAGATCATAGAGTCCAGTCCTCTCATTTACAGAGGAAATGAGAGTCAGAGAGATTTAGCCACATACCCAAGATCACACAGCTACTGAGTGCCAAAGCCCTGTTGTGAAGTCCCATACCTGAGATCCTTGAACAAGAACACTTTGTCCAGCCATGTAACATCAGTTAGATTTCACTTCCCATGGCTCCATCTTACTTCTCTGGTCACCTCCAGGTCACTGTCCCCTGGCTGCTCCACAATATGGAGTTTGTTTGGATAGTGGCTATTGTCCCTGTGTTTCAGTGGGAAAAAAAAAATGTGGTGACTGAAGCTAGTGCAGTAGGAATGTCAGTATTCAAGATGATACAGTTTCTTTTCCTGAATCCAATACCACCTTTGGTCTTGCTGGAAGTTCGCTTCAGGTAGAACGAAAATGGAAGACTTCATTACTCTGCTAGGGCTGGGCTCTGGGTTCCTTTCGGCTGAATTTTCTAGAGTTCTGGTATGTGATGCTCTAACAACATATGCTATGTATTAGTTTCTTTCCTTCCATTAGAAGACTACAAGCTTTAAATATTTGACATCAAAGTATCCCAAATAGCAAGATGTGAGTCATGCACCAGGGGAGAAAAGATTCACGTAACAAAGTGTTCCTTCCTCTGTCTCATTTTGATCTGAAAGTAACATGAATAGGAATCCAAACACCATGTACCCAACAAGCTAGAAGCAGTGGACCCCATTTTTACAGGTTATATCACTAATGAATCTGACATTTGATGTTATACTTTATTTCAAAAATATGCTATTTTCCCCTAAGCAACCAAAGCAGTATTTCAAAGGAAAAAAATACATTCAGTAGTTCAGGCATTTTTTTTCTTTCCCTTTAAAAAGTAGACTATACTTTTGTTAAGGTTGATCATCATATTGGCATTAGGGTAGATAAAAAGAGATGCAGAAGTCATTGACTTTTCAATGATTTTGAGCAATGAGAAAAAAAAGTTTATGTCAAATCTGAATTTGTTTCTCTGACAATAATCGTCTCAAACATGTTTTTTCCCTTCTCATTATTCCCAAGAAGAGTTTAAATCTACCAGCATGTGTTAGTTCTAGCTGCATTCCAGCTATCAGTAATATCATTAGTAGAGAAAACAGTTCCATACCAGAACTGAACAGAAAATTTGTTGTGGTTTGGGTTTATACCACATGGTGAGATGACAGCTTTTGCCTGAATGTCGATAGTCTTGAAATTCAAGAATATTTTCAGTTTTTGTTGATTGTGTTTTGGGAGTAAGTTCTATTGGTTGAGATGTTCAATCTTTTTTAGAAAACACATTGACTTATTTTTCCCAACAAGATCTTTCATCAAGGCAGCTCTGTTTTCCTCTCTGTTGTTAAAAAAACATGTATTTGTTTGGTGATTTCTCTCTGTTCTTGTGGTTTTGATTATAGAATTGTTACCAAATTCAATTCTCTTCAATATAAAAATACTTATTAATAATCTATCATGTTCCTGGCACTGTGTTAGACACTGGGTATATGAAAAAAGAAACTAAACATTCCCTTTCCTGGAGGAGTTTGCATTCTGTGGTGGGGACAAAATATATTCATGTGGAAGGCAATATGCAACATGTGCATAAAATACGAAGTAATTTTTTAAGAGTGACAGAAGCAATACTGTGAGAATCAAGGAAAACTTTCTGTAAGAGAGGGCTCTCGATCTGATCCTTGAAGGAAGCTAGGGCAATCATTAGGAAGAGATAAGCAGAAAGAGCATTCTAGGCAAGAACATGACTAAAACAGGGACCTTGCCATGCATTTTCATTTGACAGCCAAATCAAGTTGGTACTTAATAAGTTCTTATTGACTGTTATGAGCTATTAAAGCAAAGGTAGATTTTCATGTGATTATATATGATAATCAGTATGGAATATTGTTGTATTCGTCTTAAACATTCTTGCTTTTTATAAAGAAAAGTGTTTGGATAACAGATCTGTCTGCCTCTTAAAAATAACACTTTATATTTTCTATTGATTTGCCTACTTTTGTTTTTGTCATCTAGTCGTTGGGATAGTGCTTCTATTTTGCAGCTACAACCTGTAGCGATTGGGCTAAGAAGCCTGCTGTATTCATATGCCAGGACTTGAAGCTTGTTACTTTCTGCCTTTTTGTGTTCCCAGAGAGACTGTACTCAATGGGATAGTTGATGGATGTCAGAGGTGATTCATTCACTGTATTAGAGTCTAGGGCTGCCCAGGCTTTGCCTATGAGGCTTGAGATAGCTAGAACTACAGGTTTTACTGCTGAGATGCTGGGTTTAATTGTACCTCAAAGTAGAGATGAACATCTCCATTTAATTCTTAAAGAAACAGATTTCTGATAGTTTTAAAGACTTGTCAAAATGGCAGCTGACTTGTCAACAGAGAGAACAATAGATGACTCCCGCTGTTTGTCTAGTGACCTTTCAGAAGCTTAGAGCAAGGCAATCCATACCAATCCATACTATACATCAGGGCTAATCTCACTAGTGAAATGACAGTTTCAGTGTAGGCAATTGTCTAGGAAAGCCTCTCAGGTGCTGCTTCAGCACTTTCTGATGGAGAGAAGCCTGTCGAAATGGACTGTTTCCTGTTGGTTGCTGGTGACTTTCCAGGAGAAAATGAAGCTGTTTTTAGAATGAGGATTTCAACACATTCCACTGTTTCCACAGAGGAAATAGATCTTGGATCTGCGTATTTTACACTTAAAATATGTTTTAGAGTCAGAAAGCCATCATTTAGATTATATTGGTTTACTTTTGTTTGTTTCTCCTTTGCCTTTTTTATTTGTTTGCTGGATTCACAGTAAAGAGAATGTGAGCTTTACTTCCTGAATTCTTCTGTCGCTGGCAAAGGATGATGCTACAGCTGATGTTTTCCCATCAATGATGCCTGGAGAGTGTTGCTTTTATTGACAGATTGCTTGGCAGTCAACAAATTTAGATTTTCCCTTGTGCCAGTGACATAGACCCAGGAGCTCAATTTAAAATTATGTGGATCAAGTAATGGATTGTTGTAATAATTTGGGGTGGGAGAGAGTTTGTATAGAAGTGATTAGGGAAAGTCTCTAAGAATGAAAGGTAATTCGGTCCTTTAAAAAGAAAAATAACCAGGACCATGATTATTTAATATAATAATAATAGTACAATAATATTCATGATATTATATAACATTTATATAGTGCTTACTATGTGCCAAGCATTATGCTAAGTGCTTTACAATTATTATCTCATTTAATTCTCACAACACCCCAAGATGGTAGTTGCTACTATTAATCTCCACTCTGCTTATATGCATATTTGGCAATACCGGCCAGAATCACCACGAAAGAGGTTCTAAACCTGAAATCCAAGGGTTGACTGGAGTACGTTACATGTACCATGTATATTACATGTAATTTGTACCATACATGTAATATGTATAATAGTGTGCATTATGTTACAGTGGATTAAATTACATCTTTGTTTTCACTAATCTCTAAAACGTAGCACTTTCTTCAATTATTATCTTAAAAAGGTTCTGAAAAGGGGTCCATAGGTTTTACTAGCTTACCCAAAGCTTCTATGATGCATAAAAAATTAAGAGCATCAGATCCAGACTAGCCTTTAGAGTAGATTGTGACCTGGTCACTGGCATGTT
The DNA here is from genome assembly GCF_028372415.1 of Notamacropus eugenii. Classification (NCBI taxonomy): domain Eukaryota; kingdom Metazoa; phylum Chordata; class Mammalia; order Diprotodontia; family Macropodidae; genus Notamacropus; species Notamacropus eugenii. The sequence goes on from NC_092874.1 coordinate 86,099,238, forward strand.
CTATTTTTTTCCATTGAAATTTGGTTGGCAGAAGAATGTGTCTTATTTTTGTCAGAACATCATTTTGCTTTTCTGATATGATATGACAATGGCTTGTTATTTGGTTTAATGGTTTGTCATTTTCACTTTTATCCTCTTTATGAACTAGAACACTTAGTCAAGACTTAATAAGGAGCTGGCATTATGCTCCAAGAAGGAATATTTTATCAACCTATGTTTGAACCATTTAATCTTAGGGTGAAAGGAAGAGATCACAGGGTCGAAATGTCTTTTGAAGCTTGGAAGAAAAGAAAGGCTTGCTTTCTTCTTAGCAGAAAAGAAACGGATTTTTAATGGGATTCAATAAATCCTCCAAAAGCCTATGGCAGGGCTATTACACTCCACACATAGACCTGTGGAACTTAGTACTGGAAGGGAGGTCATGTGATATGGTGGAAAGACAGCTGGAGCTGGAACCAGATTCAGTCCTTGGTCTCAGTGCTTATTGTGACCACGGAGCCTCTTCACCTCTACACTTCAGTTACTTCCTCATATAATAAGAGGACTGGATTAGGCGGTCACTAAAGTCACCAAGTTTTGAGGCTGTATGTCTAAGACACTAGTCTTGAAGTTTGGAGGGCCTCAGCTGAAATTCTGATGGCCACTTCTTTATGTGTGAGTAAGTCATTTTAGTTCTCTAGGCCTCAGTTTTCTCGTCTATTAAATGATTTGACTCATTGTCCTCTAGTGTTCCTTTGAGCTGTGAATCTGTGACTTTTTGATAACTCCATATGCAAAAAGGTTCTGATTCTGTGACAGATATCCCACTTAGCTCAAAAGATGTACACCTGTTCCTTCTTATCCATCTGAATAGAAGACATATGCTGAGCTAGTCAGTTGAATTTACTTTGGAAAAGTGAGATACCTAATTTCTAAAATCTTGAACTTCAAAAGAGTAAGGTCAAGAAAGAGAAAGAAAGGGAGCATGGTATTTTGAACATAATGGGTATTCAATAATTCAATCAGATATAGTGTTGAATGGATGGATGGATAAAACCATATGACCTTGGGCAAGTTGAGGCACCTGAAATAGAGTACTGGGTCTAGATTTTAGAAGACCTGAGTTCATCTCTGCCCCCAGTCACTTACTACTTGTGAAACCCTGAGCAAGTCACTTAAGTTTTGCCTCAGTTTCCTCATCTATAAAATGTGAATAATAATGACATCTATCTCCCAGGGCTGTTGCAATGATTGAATAAGATAATGTTTATAAAGTGCTTTGCAAACCTTCAAGTGTTTTATAAATGTTATCTATAATAATTAATAGGAATCATTAATAATTATTATTGATAATTGACTCATATCAATTAAGGAGTTAAATAAGATCATTTCTAAAGTTTCTTACAAGCTCTATTCTTCTAATATTATATGAGACAAGCAAGGTCAGTCATGTGGAAGGAACGTATGGGTCATCCTCAGATAGGCCAGCATGTATAGATAAAATGAGCTACTGAACAAAAGGTCTTACAGTCTTCATTATTCTTTGTGCCAGTAGTGGTGCCTTCCTGTTAATCCTTCATCGGGGTCAACCCAACCTGCTGGATGTCTTCTTCCCCACGTCAGAACATTGCTAGTACAGCAGTGCAACAGATGAGCTGTATATTTCTTGCTGCTCCATCCTGATGCGTATCTGGTCCACCCACTTTACTAGTCATGCTTCCTTTATATATTTCCCAAATGCACTCCGGCTGTTTCTTTTTACCAGTTCATTCCCAAGCCCAGGCCGTTGTCCATATGCAGTTTGTACTTGAGGGGAGTGATATGAGACAGATATATTTCAGTTAGCTTGGAGTAGGAATATATGGAAAGAACAAGAACAGGGCATCTGTTGGGAAAGGAAAACTGAGAAAAAAGGTCTTGCAGAAGAACTCAAGGAAAGTCAAGGAAGAGTGTGAAAGCTAGGGGTCTTATGAGGATCTAATGGATTTAACACTTTGCAAAACTTAAAACAATATATATGCTTCCCTTCTTCTTTTCTTCCTCCTCCTCTTCTTTCTCCTTCTGACTTCTCTTTTTCATCATCCTCAGCAGCAGCAGCAGCTTCTTACCACTAAGCCTCCATGCTAATGTTGACTTGGTTCCTGGAGCCTGATGAGTTCAAGCAATTTTATAGCTCAATACAGGGATGCGTTGACAAATGTTTAACAACCAACTCTCCAGGGGATGAAAGAAAATATATGCACACAACTTTTAAGTTTTATCTGCATTATTAACATTATATTAAGTCTAGAAAATCAACAAAGAAATAAATTATGCATTATTTATAGCAATTACTGGTTTCTGAGATATAAATCTTTACAATGAAAATCTAACAATGGGTTCATTGTCTGCTCTAGTCTATCCCTGGGAAAAAGGTAAGCCTATGCTAAAAGAGAAGAAGACTGAAGCAATCTTCATCTATATCAGAGTTTTCCCCTATATCAAGCCCTACCCAGATGCCTTTTACTGTTCTACAGTTAGAAAATTAATTGTAAATTCCCTTCCTTCTTTTTCTTCATATCATCTAAGTTTTCTTCTACCTCAGAAAAGTCAATCAGTTAATTTGCAAATCATACATTTACCTTCCTAATTATCATTTATTTATTTAGTGTATGACGAGCTTTATAATATGTCATTACTGTTGTCATCTTTGGCAGCACTACGTTTTATAAGGATTTACTCAGAATACATAATTTAGAGAAATGTTATCATAAAATATCAGGCATATTCTTAGTATATGCATCACTTCAGCAAGTAGAATCAAAAGGTTTAAAAGGGACTTCAAAAATCACCCTGTCCATTCTCCTACCTCCAGGCAAAATTGCACTTAAGCTATCTGGACAGATGAGAATCTATCCTATTTTTAAAGTCCTCTAGGGAAGAAGATTGCAGAACCTGCCTTAGTTATCCATTATAAAATTTAATAACCCTTACCATAAGGAAAAGGCTAGAAAAATGTCCTTTCATGGAAGGCAATGTGTACTATAAGAGAAAGCAAATTCATCTAGGAGACCTAGCTCCTTTTCCTGCCTCTGACACTAACTTGCTGAATGACCTTGGGAAAGTCTGGGCCTCCGGATGATATTCTCATCTGAAAAGTGGTGACAAAGATACCTCCTCTTCTACCTCATGGGGAACATAATGTAAAAGCACTTTTGGAGAATAAAAATTATTATGAATGTTACACAAAAGTAAAGCAGTATTGTATTACATTTTATTTGTAGTCTTTCTTTCTTTGCAAATGGAAATCAGATTTAAAAGATATATGTGATTGAGGGGGAATATATTCCAAGCAAATATGAGACATATTACTGCCCAAACTCTCCCCCTGAGGTTCTCTCCTCTATCATACCAGACCTACACAAGTCAATCACCTCACTGAGCACCACCCAGCCCAGTCTGAGAAGGCAGAGATAAATTTATCCAACAACTCAGTGTCAGAATAACCCAATTCCTTCCATGCATATTGATTTGTGTACTTGGGGATGAATAATCACCATCCTTTTCTGTTTTTACAAATACGTATTGCTGATTATTCTATTAGCATCACAGTCTCTGAATTTAATGTTGAGAGACTTTCTTGACTCATAGGAGTTCAGTTATTTCTTCACAAATGACTCACAAATCTATATATTTAGCCATCATTTCTGTCTTGAACTTGATTTTCCATTATTGTTGGACACACTCATTTGTAAATTCCATCAGCACTTCAGACTCAAAATACCTAAAACACAGCATTCATGATCTTCCTTGCTAAACCTGTCACTCCTCCAAATTTTCCTCTTTCTGTTGAGAATATCACCATTATTCTGTTGGAAACTGGTATGTTATCTGAGAAGAACAGTGAAGAGGTCAGTGTAACCAGATCATGGAGGCAAGTAAAGTGTAAGAAGACTTATAAAGGTAGGAAAAGGCCAGGTTATAAAGCTTTTTAAACGTCAAACAGAAGACTTTATATTTGATTGTGGAGCCACTAGCATTGTAACATGTTTAGATTTGTCACTTTGATGGCTGAATGGAGGCTGTACTAAAGTAAGGAGAGACTGATAAACTGATAATTTAACAATCCAAATGAGAAGTCGAGAGGAACTGTACTGGGATGATGCAGTATCAGAGAAGAGAAGGGGGTATATAAGAGAGATGTTCTGCAGGGAGAATTTTGACAGAATTTGGCAACAGATTGAATATTGGGAATGAGAGAGGGTGAGAAGTAGAGAATGACATGTCAATTTTGAGCCTGAGTGACTAGAAGGATGGTGGAGTCCTAGATAGTGACGGCTGATTATTGTCTTTCGTTCTCTAAGTGGACCAAAATGGCATCACTGTGTTAGAATCATTATATTGTATCTGATTGTGCTAGACCAGACCAATACAAGCTAGAATGCTCTACCACAGGTCTGGCAAAAGTGGTCCATGTGAAGATTTGGAGTTGTGCATCTTGCATTTCTTTTGAGCTGTTTCAATTTTGCTTTGTTCATAGATCACAGCACATTCTCTGATGGGGATGGCATGCCATGCTTGATGGTCCTGTGCCAGTGTCTCCCATATCATGCAACCAATTGCAGATATTTTTAAGAGAAACCTTGAGAGTGTCCTTGTATTACCTTTTCTGACCATCACTTCTTCTTACTACCATGTGAGAACTTGCTTTATGTGAGTTCATCATAAAATAGTCTTTTAGGCATGTATATATTTGGCATTTCAACAATGTGGTCAACCCATCAGAGTTGCACTCTCTGCAGTAGAGTTTGATTACTTGGTAGTTCAGTTCAAGAAAGAACCTCAGTGTCTGGTATCTTATCCTTCCAAGTGATCTTCAGAATCTTCCTAAAAATAATTCAAATGGAAGTGATTCCATTTCCTGGCATGGTGCTGGTATGCTGTCCAGGTTTCACAGGCATGCACCAATGAGGTCAACACAATGGCTCTGTTTGGTAGTCAGTCTAAAACTCATCTCTCTCATACTTTCCTATGGAGTCTCCCAAACACTGAAATAACTCTGGCAATATGTGTGTCAACCTCATTGTTGATGTGTACATCCCTAGAAAGTATCCCACCAAGGTAAGTAAATTTATCCACAGTATTCAAAACTTCTTCATTTGCTATAACTAATGGTTCCATGTATGGATGGTGTGGTGCTGGCTGGTGAAGCACCTGTGTTTTCTTGGTGTTAATTGTTAAGCCAAAACTAGCACAAGCAGCAGAGAATCAATCCATATTCTGTTACATCTCAGCTCCAAAGGCTACGTTGAGTGCACAATCATTTGCCAACAAAAAAATCATGCACCAATTCTAAGGAAGTTAGGAAGAAGAAAAGGTTTTGAGGAAAAGATAATGAGTTCAGTTTTGAATATGATGAGCTTAAGGTGTCTTAGGACATCCAGTTTGAGATATGCAATGAGCCATTAGAAATGCAAGACTGGAAGTTTACAAGAGAGGTTAGGGCTGAATGAATAGATCTGAGTAACATCAGCATAGTGATTATAATTTAATTCTTGGGAGCTAATGAGATTATCAAGCAAAATGGTGTAAAAGAAGAGAAAAAGTCCTGGAACAGAGCCTTGGAGGGCATCTCCTGGACTGAGATGTGACCTGGATGAAGATTCAACAAAGGAGATAGGTAGGTAGGAAGCAAACCAGGAAACAGTGCTTCAAAGGAAGACTAGAGAGTTGAAGAGTGATTAACAGTGTCACAGGCTGCAGAGAAGTCAGGCAAGAAAAGGACTGTGAAAAGACCATTAGATTTGGCAATCAGGAGATTGTTCATAATTTTGGAGAGAGCAGCTTCTGTTAAATAGTAAGGATAGAAGCTGAACTGGAAAGAATTAAGCAGAAAGTGAGAGGAAAGAAAGTGGAGGCAAAAATTGTGGACAGCCTTTCAAAGAGTTTAAGCTACGAAAGGGTGGAAAGATAAGGGATGATAGTTATAGGAGATGGATGGATCAAGTGAGAATGTTTTGAGAATGGAGGCATGGATGTCTTTGTAGATATTAGGGAAGCAACTATATAGGAAGATATTGAAGATAAGTAAAAGCATGAGATGAAAGAGGGATCAATGTGCTAGGAAAGATGGATTGGAGGGTGATCACTTGTTTAGGTGCAGAGGTTTGCCTAGGGAAGGAAAAGGGCTACATCTTCTTGAGAGACAAGGATAAAGGAAGAGATAATGGTGGAAGGCATCTGGATAATATGAGGTGAGGAGTGAATAAGAGGAGATCTAGTTGAACGGTCTCTTTTTTTAGTGAAATATGTGGCAAGATTCTCAGTTAAGAGAATAGGAGAGGGGGAGCGATAGAAGATTTGAGAAATAAATATTTATATAACATAAAAATAATAAAATAAAAGTAAATAAAATTTTTAAAAATGATTTGATTAAGAGGGTGTGAAAATATAACCTTGCCACAGGGAAAGCCCAGTTGAGATTATATAAAATTCTCCAGATGTATTAAGCATCATGCAGATAGGAGTTATGGCAGCAGATGTTGGGAATAATTTAAGTTTGAGTCTTGATAAAACAAAATCAGTAATAAGATATGAGGCAATCTGAAGAGATGGGGAACTGAACATCATGATGGTGATAAAAAACAGGATTAAAGGTTGCAAGGCAGAGGACAATTTGGAAAGACAGCAGTTATGATCAAACAAAGGAATTTCAGGATTCATGAAGATGGAAGAAGATAATGACAGTATCAAGGGAAGGACATCTCTGTGTGTAGCCGAAGTCATGGAAAGTGAGTATATTAAGGGACTGGGCAGATAGGGAGTATCAATATGCATGTTCACATATGCTAACATGAGGGCAAGATTTAGGAAGGAGAGAAAGACTAGATTTTGAAATAATTGAGGAATGGAGATTGTCCTGGAGGTCAATAGATAATAGTTACTAGAATTTTGATTGGGTAATAAATATGGATTGAGTGAATCTTACTTCAGGTAATGGGCAATGGGAAGCAGAGAATGGAGTTCACGCGATGTCGTCTGTGGATTCAGAATCACTGAGAACAAAAGACTCTGACAAGATGGGGGATTATTACTTATTGAGGATTCATGAAAAAAGTTGATACTTTAGGCCTTGAAGGATGGATGGAATCTGCAAAGATGCCAATCATGTAGAACTGGCATTTTTAGACAGAAGAAAAGTGTGAAAAAAACTACCGAGGTTAGAAAGCTCAAGTGGCGTTTGGTGAATAACCAATGGAGAACTGATGAGAATGTAACTGTAAACAGAAACAAAAGTTTCCATCTATTAACCCACTGGGATAAATTTTTATCAGAAGTAGACTCACTTTGAAAACCATATGATTAATGGAGGGACTAATATTTTGGGTTAAGCTCAACTTGGCCTTCTTACTGATTTTTATTCTGGAGCTCTCTTCTTTTCCTCTTCAATCATTCAAATAGAAAAGTATTAAACATTTATTATACAGCACTACCAAGAATATAGCAGATGCATGAAATATAGTCCCTCCCCACTTGGCACTTGTAGCTTTGTTGACAAGACAAGACTTCAATTTATTTGTCTTTTTGTTTTAAGTTCTCCAAACTCCCTTAGGTCTCTATAGTATCAAAAGGAATGGGCTGAAAAAGTGGAAGTAAAGCAAAAGCTTCCATGTGATTGAATGCTAAACTTATGTGGTACAGATTTTTCAGTTTTGTAATGGTTCATAAGGAAGAGAGATCATTATAAGAAGTCTAGTAAGACTTTGTGGGGAAAATGGAAGATAAACTAGACCTTGAAGCTTGGGTGACAGATGCATTTACAGGTTTGTATATTCTTTTTGGGATATGGAAAAGGGAAGAATGGTCTATTTGTGTGTTTGCAGAAAGACAAAGTATTTTAGTGGTCAAGACACAATGCTAATTAAGGTAAAGAGAGGTCCACTGTGCCAAAGCAGGGAAAGGGCATGACTGTATTGTCTTTAGGGAATGGTGGGGCTCTTTCTGTAAAGAGCTATGTTCAAAACTAAGGCAAATTGAGAGTAGATGAAGTATATTCACGTGCTGTGAGCCCAGGGCCTGTGATTTTGATGGACGATTCAAGTTATGATCATGGTATGCATCCCAAATGATACTTATTAAAGCTTTTCTCAACCTGAATCAGTAGCTTTTCTTGGTGAAGCATTTCAATGTGAGATAAAATGAATCTGTCCAGCACCTTTCATTTTTTTTGTCCTGAGATTTAGTCTGTAGACCCCTAGGATCCCTTAAAACTCTTTCAGGGAGTTTGCAAAGTCAAAAATATTTTCATAATAATAGTAAAATATTATTTGCCTTTTCCAACTACCTGGTTTTACGATGCTGTTTTCTTCATATACTTCACCCAAAACAATATTGCAACAGATTATTAGCAGAAGCAAACATAACATTTTTCTCAGAAATTTTTTTTGTTTCAGAAAATGGAATTTTTCGTAAAATATTTTATTATGCTGACATTTAATGGGATTATTTTCATTTTAAGTGAATTAACAAATATTTTAAAAATTTATGTTTTAATTTCTAATATGGTAAATATTGTTAGATACAGTTCACAGAGAACAAAAACCCTGTGGGGTCCTCCGTAATTTGTAATAGCACAAAGGAGTCCTGAAAATAAAAAGTTTGAGAACTGTTGCCTTAAACTATGTACTGAGAATTTATCTTCCTCCCCTAATCCAATGCCTCCCTGTATATAAGGTGAATTTTAGTGTAAGAAAGGTGGATTTTAGTGTGTGTAAAGTGAATGGTTGTTATTTCTCAGAGTTCAGTTTCCCAAGATCCATAGCCATAACGATTAACAGTTCCCAAGTACTAGATATGAGTTCACACAGTTATGATTCAAAACATCTCCACCGTGCTTGCACATAGTTACATAATATAATGGCAAATAACATAAACATCCACTGCGACTGTGCAGTGAGATATAGGGATGGGATGATGTAAACTTGTGAGGCTATTGCTGGCAATATGCCTTCCTTGTCTGTTGGCCTATAAAACAGGTGATCACTAGATAGTAAATGGGGAACCTTTAGCATTGAAAGCACAAATGCTGTGTGTGCCTCAACTGGCCCCTATAAAAGCTTGGGGGGAATCTGTGTTTGCCTCAACTGGTCCTCATTGAGACTTGAGGGGATTTAGGGGAAGCACAAGTTATGCCTGTCTTGATTGACCCCATCAAGTGGGGGATAGTTGCTCCCCCTTCTCCCCGGCCCCTGTGAGAAAGGTGATTAGGGAATGCTGTAGGTGTTTGTGCTTTTGTTATCAGCAATCCTCTTCTCAGAAAACTAGACTAGAATAAGGTAAATTATTAACCCCCTCTTAGTGTCTTTTCTGTCTGACCAAATTAAGAGTGAACCTGTGCTAGCAGACTTCGTGTGTGCTGTGTTTATCTGTCTTACATCCGCTCAGTAAAAATCAACATTTTTCTTTCTCTTATTTGCTGATATTTACATAAAGCTTTAAATTTTCAAAATTTTATATATATATATATATATATATAAAATCTCATTTGATCCTTACAGCAATCTTGTGAAGTAAGTATTGTAAATATCCTCATGAAGATTCTCATTGTGATTTACATTACATATAATGTACACAGTGTAGGATCCTACCTCAAGTATTGTCCTCAGAATATCTAAAGGGAGAAGATTAGAATGTCTGAAACGTCTCCCAAACCTCCATCCCCACCCTTCCCTTCATTTTAATGATGAGGCAACTTGAGACCCAGAGAGGTAGAGATTTAGTTAAAGGCCCGGAGAGATATATACTAAGTTCTTCTGCCTTCAAATCCAACACACTTTCTTTAACACTCTTCTGTCCAAGTTCTGGTATTTTTGTTTAGTTGCCTTTTAAAAGTTCATTTAATCCTGTAGTTATCCATGATAGTCCAAGGAATAGACTGGTACAGTGATGAAATAGTGTCCTGCAGAGATCAGTTAAAATGTTCTCTCCGTTTCCAAAAGTTGAGGTAGACCAGGAAGCTGACACTCCAGTCACCTCAAATCCACATTTAGATCCAGCCTTAAGGTAGTTGACAATATCTCCACTCAATTTCTAAAGGCAATACTCCATATTTTTAGCATAGATAGTCCGAAATATTTAGGTTTTTAGAAGGTTCTTAGCAGCATGGTGACTTCTCTATTTTAGCCATGAAAAGGTGTTTGTGGGGTATGGTATGTTTTTGGCAGACAGTATGATTTGGTATATTTCCATTAATAGCTCTGCAGAGTAGATTTGCTTCCATTTTAGTAGTACTATCTTTTATGGTGTAGTAATCCTCAATGACCTTCTTTGCCCACTACTGAAATTGATTTTTTGCAAAGTGTCATCTGTGTTATAAATTAGTCTGGACTTAGATTGTTTAATTTAGGAGGTTTAAATTTCACGCCTTTGGGGTAAGAGAAGGAGGGAAAGAAGAGAAAGAAAAATGTGGAAAGTAAAGATTGTCTATACTGTCAAAATAGGAGTTAAGTGTATGAACATTGAATAGATAATAAGGCCAGAGAGAAGAATTGTAACTTGGTGTAGTTCAACTATGAAGTTTTAAAAATCATTACTATTGGCTTACTTGAGGTGTTAAAAATATTAGATTCTCTTGGAAAAGCTAACCTAGGTATTACTGAGTTATGATACGTGTTCACAGATCCTAATTAAATGCAAGTCATTTTGGAAAACGATAGTTTCAATTCTTAGATTAATATGTATTACTCTTTTAGCAGAATTTGAGATTGAGCCTGGAAAATATTTCATCCAAATCGAGTAAGAATCTCTTAGTGATATAAACTTAAATTACATTCCTTCAGTGATTGTTTAGTGTTTATCAAGTGTGTCAAAATCCATAAGAGCTAATCGCAAATAGCAAATCTCTCCAGTCTTTATAATAGGAGCTCTCTGTGATCACAAATTATCTGAAAGTGGAAGGCTTTGGAAATTGACTTCCCTGATAGTTTCTTACCATTATGTCTTCTTTTATATGTAGCACTGGGGAGTGTGTTACTTATGCCAAATGAGAGGTAAAAAGTTTCCATTGAAAAAATGAGATGAAAGCACTTCCTTACCCTCTGGGGGATATTTTGAAGATTTAAAACATCCATACCATATTTATACAAGACAGAAAAAAATGAATGGTGGCCTCAAATACTCTTTTCCCTAGATGAGATCATTAGTTAATGGAGCCCAAGCCAAGTAAAGTCATTGAGAAATACTACATTCTTCTCTAGTGAGAAAAATAGATCTAACCCAATGTGTTTGCAAAGATGTCTCCCTTAGAACAACATGCATCATCGAAAGGTTGCATTGCAAGGCTTGACATTATGGAAGTTGTTGTCGTAAAATATATCATCTTTTATCAGGATCAGATTATTTCTTTTAAAGGTTCTTAGAGCTGGAAGGGACCTTTGAGACCTCATGTCCAGCTCATTTAACAGATAAAGAAACTGAGGCCTAGAGGAGTAGAGTGACTTGCCTGAGGTCACCCTTAGTAACTGGCAGAATCAGGATTTGATCCTATGTCCTCTGAAACCAAATATATGAAGGAGAGGCATCTAGCCTTCACTTGAAAATTTCCACCTATGGGGAGTTCATGATCCCCTAGGACATCCCATTACACCTTTAGATAAGAGGTTAGAAAGAAAAAAGATAATCAGTCTTGGTGGAAATTGGAAAAGGCTTCATTGAGGACATGAAATTTGATCTGGTCCTTCGAAGTAGGTAGGATTTGTGCAGATGAAGACGAGTGGAAAAACCATTCCAAGTAATGGGGAAATTAAAAAAACAAAATAAAACAATGTGGTGGGGAGATAAACACATATTATATGATGAGGGATAAGTAAGTAGATCTTTCTGTGTGGAAGGACAGGAAAATTTTAATGAGTTATAGGAAATGAAATTGAAGACAGTTGAAATATGACTAGATGGAGAAAGATTTAGAGTCTTTCAGATTTTTTAGGATTCAGGCCTCTATATTTAAGTTTCAAACCACATCTCATTCCAGATCTATAGTTCTTTAGTTTTAATTACCTAATACATATCTCCATCTGTATGTCCTGGCTACAGTTCATATTTGCTGTGTCTAACATGAACTTTGAATTGTCTACCCAAAATCTGTCCTTTCTCCAGCTCTGAAGGCAGAAAGATCTGAGTTCAAATATGATACTTAATAACTGTGTGACCCTGGGCAAGTCACCCAAACATATGGAGATGGAAGATGAAGTGTTAAGTTTGAGGAATATCTAGTGGTCCAGTTTGGCTGGAATGTAGAGTTGATGAAGGGGAGTAGTATGAAATAAAGCTGGAAAGGTAAGTGGGAGCCATGCTGTGAAAGACCTTAGAAATCAGGCAAAGGAGCTTGTATTTTATCCTATATATACTAGTGAGCTACTGAATGTTTTAGAGAATGAAAATAATGTGATCATATCTGTGCCTTAGTAATATTATTTTGGCAGATGTGTGGATAGATGATGTAGGAGAGAGAGAAGAGGCTGAAAATAAGGGAATCGATTAGGAGGCTATTGTTATTGTCCAGGCAAAACATAATAAGAACCTGATCAAGGACATCAATTACTTAAGTGGAAAGAAAGGGAAAGATATGAGCAGTATTGTGGAAATACAACTGACAAGACTTGCCAACTGACTGGATGTAGCAGAGGCAGTGGTAGGGGAGAAGGAACAGTCCAAGATAACTCAGTGGTTATAACACTGTCTGCCTCTGTTTTCTCATCTATAAAATGGAGATAATAATACCAATACTAAGGAATGAGGTCCACTCAGTAGAAATAGGGAAGTTTGGAAGAAGGAAGGCATTGAGTGAAAGATAATGAGTTCTCTTTTGAATATAACAAACGTAAGATGCCATTGGGACAGAGAAGAGATATCCAGCAGGTATCTGATGATGAACTGGAATTTAGGAGAGAGATTAAAACTAAATATATAATTTTAGGAGTCATCTACATAGAGATGATAATTGAATCTTATGAGATCATTAAGGTAAAATGGGTATTTAGAGAAAAGGATCTAAGATCATTTAAGAATAATGCTAATGACATATATGTATATCTAAAATATAAATAAAGATCAAATATTTAAGTATGAGGTATTTTGGGATGGAGAATAATATCAATCAGAGGGATAAGAAGAGCTAATAATGAGGACTAGCATTTGAATAACATTTTGAGCTTCATTGAGTGCTTTACAAATATTATTCCATTTAATCCTTATAAAGAACCTTGAAAGTAGATGCTGTTATCTGCATTTTACAGATGAAGAAACCAAGGCAAATAGAGGTTAAGAGACTTCCAGGATCACACAGATGGTATCTGAGACCAGATTTGAACTCACATTTTCTCGATTCCAAGCTCTCTATGGACTGCAGCAACTAGCTTCCTCAGGGATCAAGCAAAGCTTCCTGTAGAATATGGTTCTTGAGCTGTGTCTTGAAGAGAAATATTCTATGAGGCAGAGGGAGGAATGCATACCTTCCAGGAGTGACCAGCGTAAAGGCATGGAGACAAAAAATCAAATATTACATTTGAGGAAGAGAGGAAAAAGTCAGAGTGGCTGAATTGCAAAAAGCAAAAGGGAGAATACTGTCCAGAGAGTGCAAGATAGGTTACATAATGAATAGAACACTGGGCTTGGAGTCATGAAGACCTGAGTTCAAGTTGCTTAACATCTTTTGCCTCAATTTCCTCCTCAATAAAACAGGGGTAATAATAGCACCTAATTCCTAGGGATGTTGTGAAGATCACATGAGGTAATATTTGTAAAGGCTTTAGGACAGTGCCTGGCACATAGTAGATATTTAATAACTATTTGCCTCCTTCCTTGTATTCCTTCCTTCCTTCTCTCCTTTTTCCCCTTCCTTCCTTCCTTCCTTCCTTCCTTCCTTCCTTCCTTCCTTCCTTCCTTCCTTCCTTCCTTCCTTCCTTCCTTCTTTCCTTCCTTCCTTCCTATGAGATATGTGCTATTTGTGAAGATTAAATGAGATGATATTTGTAAAGCACTTATCATAGTTTCTAGTACATAGTAAGTCCTTAATAAATACTCCTCTTCCCTTCCCTTATCTTCCTGTGAGGCTGGAAATATATTTTGGGGTCAGGTAATGAAGGAGCTTAAAATCTGCACAAAGGAGTTTATATTTTGTATCACAGGCAATGGAGAGACCCTGGAGTTGATTGAGGAGTTCAGTGCCTTTGGCAGCAGTTTGTGATATGCATGGCAGGGGCACCAATTAATTACAAGGCTGTTGCAAGAATCTCAGTGAGAGAGGATAGACCTGAATCGTGGTTGGAACTGTGTGAATGGAGAGAAGGGCTTGAATGCAAGAGATAATATGGAGATAGCAAGGGCAAGGTCTAGATATTTGGGGGTTAACACAAGCCTTCATGTTTCTCAGTAAAGCTGGAGACAGTGGGATGATGGAGGCCTTGGGAATTAGAGGAGGCAAGGAGGTTTGGAAGTCAGGTACTATTAAGTACACCTCTCCCATATTTCTTACATCTTTATGTTCCTTGTATGTAATTGCATTCTTTCGGAGACTCATTTGCTTTCTTATTTTTATAATGCTGCTCTAGCTGGAGAATGAAATCAGATTTAAACTCAGATATTTAGGATTCAAGGTCTAGCTGTCTATCTACTGTACTAACTAGCCTCTTCAGAAACCATATCCACCAATCCTCTACCATTTCGGGGAAAGGCCTTTTTAGCAATAGCTTTGCATTATTACGAGCCGGTCAGCTTCAACATTTAAGCACCTATGTGCCAAGCACTATACTAAACTCTGGGGTCACACACACAAAAAAGCAAAATATAATCTCTGCCTGCCATGGGGCTCATATTCTAACGGAAGAGACAACATGCAAATAACTACATGTAATATGTAGATTAAGTAAATGGAAGGCAATCCCAGCAGTAAGGTTCTAATAGGAGGAAGGAGGGGGAAGTAGGGAGGAGAGAAGATTCTTTAATTTACTGGCTTATTTAATTAAACAGTAGTCAAAGGTGAGATTATGAATATTATTTGCTTTCCTTTTTAAAGAGGAAAAAATTTTGATAAAGAATGTCAGAAAAAAATCACCACAGAAAATAAATAGCTTAAATGTGAATGAGGAATGTAGTCTTGTCATGGATTTAAAGAAAAATTATTCGATAGGATACAATGAATTATCATGCACTGTTACTTCTGTCTGTGAAGAGAGGCTAATAGTGGGTTATTCTGTGAACGTATTGTCTTGATTACTAAAAATTATTGAATACTGTTGAAACCTTTATGAATTTAAATGTATTTGTGGGCTATGAAACTGGAGCCAGCAAAATTCAACCTGGGTAAGAGAAAAACAGTGAAGCCACAAATAAGTCCAGTGACTCAAGTTATGAATGAAATTGTGCTTGATTTGAGAAGCAGCTAAAAATAAGTTTTCCTCAAGCATTCTTCAGGCCTCTTAGATTCACTCCTGTCAGATTCACAATTATCCTACCCTCAAGAGTCAAAAATTAGCTAGTGGAAAATATTGTGTTCTAGCAGATATTTAACACAGTTCCAAAGGGGGAAATATTGTTTGAAGTTACCATCCCCATTATTTTTTTAACTTCATATAATATTAGGATAGAAGGATAAATGAGATAGCTAATGTAACTGAAACATAAGAAAAGCTTAATTTTAATAATTAGGTTCAAGTATCTCCTTCTTCAGAAGTTTTACTAATAGTGAAGTTGACTAACTTGAGTTTCTTTCGATCTGTTTTGTTTCCCACTTCATGGTGGAGGTACTAATGAAGAGTGAAGTATCTGAAAGGCAGGGAATGAAAAGAAAAGGAAAATGACCTATTTGATCAATTTCTCAATAATAAAACATTAACTAAATATCTATCTCTGAACTGAAAGGTCAAGCTGGGAAACTTCTGTCTCATAAGTCCAGCAGATCTAGCCTTCAATATGATTTTATTTGAACCATGAAGCAAGAAATAAAAGCATCAAGGCAATAAAACTATGAAGCAAAAATAAAAGTCAGATTATATTTTGAAGGTACACCACAAAAAGTTAGTCTTATGGGAATTTTAAATAAATAGCCTAGATGATTTCTGGCATGATTAAAAAGTTATTGAGATAGACCTCTCAGAAACAAAGCTTTAGGCTTGTCGTCTTTTGATCTTCTTGTCTCTGCAATGATTAAGTTTAATTTCTTTATAGTAATTTTTTCCTGACAATTATATCTCCTTAAACTTCTCACTTTCGGACGCTTACCCACATTATCAGATATGGGCAACTAATAGGTATGTATACATATTTTAAGATGACTTTGTAATTCTTGGCTCTCCTACTTCCATTGTAACATCATATTTAAGAGACATTAAACAATAAGGAGCTAGTGATTTTGATTGGATGCTGTACTTTGGGGCTGAAAAGCTGGAAAAATGATGGTGTTAACATTATGTACTTTAGAAAATATTTTCTGAAAGTCTCAACTAGTTAAACTTTTAGACTCAAAGCTAAGAGCCCGTCTCTCTGCACTTGGCCTTGGTCCTGACCTGCTTAAAGTGCTGGTGTCTATCTTCCTCCTATGGCTGCATTAGGTGTCTAGGTAATGAGGGTGACAGCTGTCACAGAGAGACAGATAAAATTGTACGTGCTGTATCCTGTTATTGATTTTTGAGATTAACTCCAACTGCTTTCTAAGAAAGTTCAGAGCATGAAATGATAGATGATAGCTGTGTATTTTAAAAATAAAATAGAAGGAGCTGCATGCTCATTTTGTGTGCAATCAGCACCATCTTATTTGTTCCACTTACTGTATGTGGACAATCAGCCTTGTGGGGAGCCATTTGTTCCCCCTACCTGAAGCTTGTAGCAATTCATGATGGGTGAATGGTAAAGCATACTCGTTCTTGCTAATTTGACTGCTTGTGTCATCTGGAATGTTTAGTATGTGAAGGCAGACAAATTGACTTAAAAATATTGCAGGCTGGCAAATTTTGGTAGTTATATGCAAGGTTGTATTATAAAAATGTGATGAGGATGATCAATGATTGATAACTCCTTAAAAATATGGGTAATAATAGAACCTACTTCACAGGATTATTGAAAGATCAAATGAGATAATGTATTAAAAACACTTTGCAAATCTTGAAGTGCTATGTAAATATTAGCTATTATTATGATTAGAATCATTGTTAAATTGCTTTGATTTTATAGATTTTAATAAAAGAACAGGAAACATACCATTAGACAACACATGTTTAGTATCAGAGAAGGAACAAGAACAGTGCCAGTTCAGATGAGTTCCTACTTGAGTAACCTGCCCTCTTATGCTTTTATAAAGTAAAGAAATAAGTCTTATGATCCAGGAGTTAATTCAATCAATCAAATGCAAGATAAGCAAATACTTGTTGAAACCATCTTCTCTATTCATCATTGTGCTAATATGCTTTGGACAATGCTATATATATATGTGTGTGCATGCACATGTGTACATACAAACATGTACATATGCATTGTGATATATAATGCACATATATATATATACAAACATATTTTCATATTGTATATGTGACAAATGATCCCTTTCCCTGTGAAATTTACATTTTTCTGAGTGAGATTGTGTGTGTGTGTGTGTGTGTGTGTGTGTGTAAAGCAAATAGAGAATAATTAAATAAAAATAAATTTTATGATGCCATCTACAATACAAGAAAGCTGGATTTGTAGTTAGAGGATTAGGGCTCAGATTCTGACCACCATTACTCTCTGTGTGATCTCAGGGAATGTAAATTCTCCAGGCTTGAGTTTTCAGCTTGATTAGATGACCCATACAGTCCCTTCTGGGCAGCTAGGTGGCACAGTGCATAGTGCAGTGACTTGAGGATCAGGAAGACTCATCTTCCTGAGTTCAGATCTGGCCTTAGATACTTATTAGCTCTGTAACCATGGACAAATCACTGGACTCTGTTTGCCTCAGTTTCCTCACTCATAAAATGATCTGGAAAAGGAAATAACAACCCACTCCAGGATCTTTGCCAGAAAACCCCAAATCATGTGACAGAGAGTTAGACATAAATGAAAATGACTCAACAGCAAGGTCCCTTCCAGTCTAAACTGTTGAGTCTTTGAAGGGAGATTATTATGGACTTGAGTAATTGGAGAAGACTTCCTTGACAAGTTGGCCTCAACAGACAAATAGTATTCAGATAAATTTTGAGAGGAGGGGAAGGTATTCCTCATGAGGAAAACAGGTTGAGCAAAGTCATGAAGATAGGAATAGGCAGGTCCATGTAGGGAGAAGACTGAATTGACTATAGAAAAGATTGCTTTTTGGAGAATAGTGGGAAATGAGATTATATGAAACATTTATGAAGTCTTAATGCTATGATTAGCCTAAGTTATGGGACCACAGATACAAAAGCAAGAGAGTCCCTGCCAACACATACGGGGAAAATAGCACATATGAGGAGAGGGGTAACCTGGGAAGAGTGTCTTGGTTTGGGGAATCTCAAGAAGAGTGAGTGGGGCTATATAAGAGTCAATAGACATGCCCTTTCCAGCAGCAATGGCAGTTTTGAGGTGATCACTGTCTCAGTACAAAAAATCGAAAGTGAAAGGGTAGTAGGGAAGGTGTGTCAGAAAGGTGAGGAGTAGCCAGAGGACCAAAGCAGATGATTAGATGTGATGTGAAGCATGGTGTTCACAAGTTAGATACCACTGGCTCTTTGTGTTTATGCTGGAGAATGCACCAATCAGGATAACACGGTCTCAAGCTGAGGGTTCAAAAATGGAGTAGATTCGTCACCTAATTCTCAGGTGATTGATTAATCCAGAAGAACTAATAGCAGGTAAACTGGCAAGGAGATGGCCAGGGTGAATGTTTGGGGTGGCTATGAAACAAAGATAGTACCAGCCTATAAAATACCATTTCACAGACTGTTTTGCTTTGGGCTATAAATCTATCACTCCTTTCATTTATGTGGATGTGGATGTTAGATTTACAGTTTCTTAGTATCTCTGTACATGTTATCTCACTTGTGTATCCATACAGATGACACACAGGCTTCTTCTCCTAGGGCCACTCCAAGTTTCTGTTTTCTTTCAAGGACCACATATTCCATTCTTAGGCTACCTTTGCCCCTTGAAGTACAGACCCTATGCAAGTTCATATCTTGTGTACCCAGAAATGTTTTTAATTCCCCTAGCACAACATGTCCCAGATGACTGGAAAGAGCTTAGTAATACTCAATCATCATGGAAAATGAGGTCATGCTGACTTCCTGGCCCACTATCATTCTTAACATTCCATCAAGATTTAACTTAGACCACTAGAGTGAGCAGGAATGATTATCTAACAACTGAACACGTACAGCAAGAAATAAAATTTAATGGGAATGGTAAAAACCAGTCCATTTTTTTTTCTTGATATTCACAGCGAATATCTCCAAAGTCTCTATTTATTCTCTCAAGGAGTCACCACCAAGTAACCTGTTGTTTCTTGGAGCTGAAACTAAGTACTTTACATTCACTGTCCTGTCATTTAATAGTGCAGCTCCCTGTAACCAGTTCAAACCTTTTCAAACCTAGAAAAATAGAACTGAAATATAATGCAGCATGAAACCACAGCAGAATATTTCTCATTTTTGTACTCAACCCTCATACTTCATTCCATAGCTAATAGTGAAGCCAAAATATATTTTTTAAAAAAGATTTTTCCCCCAGGGGCTTAATTTTCTCTCCTCCTCACCCTCCTGGTAATCCTGGATGTCCCCCAGGGATTCTTGAGAAGTCAGTAGAAATTCCAAAAGAAAAAAAAAATGATACCTATGGAAGAGAGGGTAGGGGAATAAGATTGAGTAAGAGGCAATTAGCTAGAGTAAATGTTCACACTTCATTGGTCTCTCCTGCCACTCTCCTCTAATTTCCAACCTAATGTCACCACATGAACTATCCCTGCAAATCTACTGCACACAGTCTCTGCCAAGTGCAGCTGCAGGCAGGTTATTAAAGTTCCCAGTGCTTCTTCTGTTTCCCAATACCTTCCTAATTTATAGGGCATGAGGGCAAAAGCCCACTTGTCCCTTTATGGATGAGTCTTTCTACAGACTTGCCCTTTGGACTGCAGAGATATTCTTAAGAAGAGATATCCCTTCAGTCATATTTGTCTTGATTTCCTTGAAATCCCCTTTCTCCTACCTCCAGCCCCCTTATATCCTGGTCTAAACCTGGTGATCAATTTGAAAGAAATTACAGTAATGAGTGACTTCCCTAAAAAAGGGAGATGTGCATGTGTATGTGTATGTGTGTGTGTCCGTGTCTGTGTGTGTGTTATAAAGGATCATGTCTGATGTGGGCATGTGTTCAATATGATTGCACATGTGTAGCATATATCAGATTGCACGCCATCTTGAGAAGGGCAGAGGAGGGGGAGGGGGGGAAAATTTAGAACTCAAAATCTTATGGAAGTGAATGTTGGAAATAAAAATAAATAAAATTTTAAAATAAAATAAAGGATCATGGAATTTTCTATTTCTGTAATCATCTAGTTTCTAATCTAACTATTTTCCCATATGAAGAAAAACAGGCTCAGAGAGTCTAAGTAACTTGCCAAAGGTTCCAAAACTAGGAGGTAATGAAACCAATATTTGAAGTCACTTAAATTCTCTTGGGTCTTAGTTTTCTTGTTTGTTAAAGGAGGGGGTTATACCATAAGGTCCTTCCTAGGCTCTAAATCGGTGACCCAGGTCCACTGATTCTGAATTCATTGCTTTTTTACTATACTTTTATGTATCTATAAGATGTATAAGAATTCCTGTTGTGCATCAGATCTGTGATCCATCCAGCCCTGGATTCTATACCTGGTCATGGGAGCAAAGACATGTGATAGGGTTACATGACATGAACCTAACAATTAGGTCTATGCTCCTGGCAATCCATTATGGACCTGAGATTTTCAAAGAACTTCTTTAGGCCTGTGCTATTTATTGGGATTATGCATTTCAGAAAGTTGCTACCCATAGTACAATGTAATGTTCCCTTTCATCTGTACTACATTTGGGCATTTTAAACTTTAGAAAGTTCACCTGTTTATGGTGTTCCAAGAATGGGCGTGTGGCCGCGCTCCTCCTTACCATCCCTCTCATCGTATTCCCAACTTAACCATCATCCTTTGAGAATGAAGAGCCTTCATCTTAGGTATCTTCATAGGAAAACTTCTCCCTTCTGATCTTCTGTCTAGTGCTTCTCTGCAACTTTGTTTGCTCCATTATATCTTTTTTGGGGGGCAGTAACTAACACTGTATGCAGTTGTCCAGCTATGGGCTTGCCATCATTTTGCATATGCATAGATAATAACTCTTGCTTTGTGTGTGATCACAAGACTTTGATTTTGCATAGCATTTTTAATTTTTCAATGCATTCACCTACTTATTTTAGCCATAGTAGCCTTCTGATATATAATGCACTTACTTAAATAAATGGAACTCCCATTGAAAGGATAATATTCAATCCTGAGGTTTCTAAGGGAGGACTGTGCCTAGGGCACTTTGACCAAGATGGCAATCATGGAAAAAATCACAAAGGGACTGTAGTCAGGGAAACCAGTAACAACTCTTGATCCAATTGGAATGCCAAGGTTTTATCTTATTTCCTTCATCCTATGGAACTTCTGTACATCTCCATCTCTGGTGGGAGGACAAGAAATCTAAGAGATACACCCAGCCTCTTTTTATTTCTGTCATTCCCATTTTATTTTAATTAAGGCAAATTTCCTCATCATGGACCATGGAGAGAAGCCCAACTTTACCATCTGCTTTTTCACTCAATGGACTGATTTTTCATAATTGTATTATGATGTTATAGTACTCTCTGTCTCTCTGTCTCTGTCTCTGTCTCCCTCAGAATTCAGTGTTTATACATGCAGAAATTGATGCAATAGAATAATGTCTTCTCTACTTGGTAGTCCTGTAGCTACCAATGTCACCATCTGCTTCTTCTCTCCCTTTCCTTCTACTCTAACCACAGGCTTAACCTTATCTTTCTTTTTAAAATAAAAAGAAATACTTTTGTTTTATGTAGCAAATACCAACAAGCATCAGCATTTCAATACGTAAAACAGAAAAGGGGATTTTATATAAAGCTAAATTTCTTAACTATACAAATTGATGTGTTTAAAAGTATATTGAATTTAACATGATAAAACCAACACTACTGTTTCTGGACTTCTATCTACTCTCTTCTGTATATATTTTAAATGTTTTTGCATCACTGTAACTAACTACAAGCTCTTTTTATCCCCCTCCCCTTGATGTTCTCTCTTATAATAATAAGAATAATGAAAAACAAATTAATATTTTGGCCCTATCTGAAAATATATGTCTTATTTTGAACCTCTAGTTTGCCAAGAGGTGGGAAGTTTGTTTTCAACATCAGTCTTCTGAAGACATGATTTGATTTACACTTTTCCAGGACCTTAAAGAACTCAGAAAAGCCAACACATGTGTTCTTTGTCTTCTGAGTCAGCAAGCATTTATTAAACACTTAGTATGTGTCAGGCATTGTGCTAAGCTCTAGAGATGAAAAGAAAGGGAAAAAACTATTCCTTCTATCAAGAAGCATACATTCTGTATTTATTTTTAATTCTATTTAATTTTCATTTTGTTTACTCTCTTTTGTGACCCCATTCCCACTATTAAGAAGGCAAGAAAAATAAAACCCATTCAAATATATGTAGTCAAATAAATTCTTACATTAGCCATGTCTAAATACACAGCACACAAATATACTTATATATACACGTGTGTGTGTGTATATATATATATATATATATATATATATATATATATATATATATATATAATGTGCATGTATGAATAAAATTTAGTCTGCACTCTGACTTCATTGCCTCTCTATGTGGAAATGAGTAGCATGTTGCTCAGGGGCAGTTAGATAATGCAGTGGATAGAATGCTGGGCCTAGAGTCAGGAAGTCTCATCTTCCTGAGTTCAAATCTGGCCTCAGACATTTACTAGCTGTGTAACTCTGGGCAAGTCACTTCTCCCTGTTTGCCTTAGTTTCTTCCTCTGTAAAATGAGCTAGAGAATGAAATGGCAAAACACTCTAGTATCCCAGCCAAGAAAACACCAAAAGGGGTCTTGAAGAGTCAGACAACAGAAACATGTATCACGAATCCTCTGGAACTGTGGCAGACTCCATTGTGTTTGTCAGAGTTCCTAAGCCTTTCAAAGTTGCTTTTCTTTACAGAATTGTTGTTATTGTATGTATTGTTCAAGGAGTTAATATTCTAATGGAGACTACATACACATATATGGAATATAGGAAGGTAATCTGGGAGGGGAAGGTCTTACCAGTTGCAAGGACCAGGAAAAGCCTATGATGGAAAGTGAGATTTGAGCTGTCTTGAAGTAAGCCAGGAAAACTGAGAGATGGAAGTGAAGGGGGCAAATAATCTAGGGGAACAGGGAGCACAAAGGCCGAAAATAAGAGACAGAGAATGCCATCTTCAAGGAATAACAAGCCCATCTTGGCATATATGAAGGGGAGTAAAGTGTAAGAAACCTGGAGAGGTAGAAAGGGGAAAAAACAGGAGGGTGTCTTTTCAATCCTGAAGGTAGTAGAGAATCATTGAAATTCCTAAGAAAGGGTGGTGGTAGTAATGTGGGGGGGGGGGGGGATGGTGGTGGCATGACATCTCCTCTAAAATTGCTATCATCCTTCCTCTAGCCTGCCAACTGAGACAACAGCTCAGTTGTACGTGTTTCTTTGAAAACAGCATGAATTCTTCTCCTAGTCACTGCTGCATCACTCCCTCCTTTACCAAATGAAACATTATCAGTGTATTTCTAGAACCATTCTACCAATAGGACTACTGCTACCACCTCCCCGGATCCCAATCAAAATTCAGTCTTTTCATTGTAAGATTTTAGCAGTCTCAAGGATTAGTCTCCACAGGCATAATATTTCCTATCTCCCAATCTTCCTTTATAATCTGTTTTGACTGACCCATTCTGACTTGAATTCTGCATACTATAAAAGCTTCCCTTTAGAACCTTACAGGGGAAAAAAAGAGTGGGGTAGGAAAAAAGAAAAGAAAAAGAAACAATGATATATCTGAAGCTTCCCTTGCAATTTCTAGATAGTAAGGAGGAAGGAAATATGTTGTGAAAGACTTGGGGACTAGAGAGGTAGAAGGAATAAGGAAGAGCAGTTATGTTGTCTTAAGTTGTCAGCCCAAGGAAGTCCAGAATTTGGCAACTCACTGCCACTGCTCATCTGGGGTTTGGACAGAGAGAAAAGCTTTTGGGCCAAAAGGCCTGACAAAAGAGGCCAGGGAGGAGGCTACAACTGGGGTAAACAGAGATTGAGAACACCCATTCTCTGCTTCCACATTGTCCCACTGCCAGAAGAATCCCAGAAAACTCATGCATTTGAGGAGAGAAAAACTGATCCCCTTACAGATGGCTTAATTGTTCGCGTTGACCAGGCTTGTTCTCTAGCCAAGCTAGACTTGGACAGTAGCTCACAGTTGGCTGTGTCAGTTCTCATCCTCCAATTTAGAAAAGAAAAATATTCTTTCAGAGGCCTCTAAGGGAGTACAGACCAAGAGCTTCCACCTCTACCTTCTCCAAACCTAGATATTATTTATGCTTTAAACATTATCTGTACCCCACCACCTGGAAGGGGCTGAGAATTGTAGAGGTGCAGGCCCAGGGCAATACTATTAGTGCATGAAAACAGCTGTGGACAATAAAATTCTGAGTATGTGAATTGACTACCACCAGACTAGAGCCTGGGTTCTTACCCCCACCACACCAGTAACCTGTGATTCACCAGCATTTGAACTGTAAGCTCATCTCCTAATGTTTCTCTTCCCTGGATCCCAAGATTAGACACCCTAACCCATTGCCTTAGTTCTCACTACAAAAAATATCCTCCATAACTCAAATTCTTTGATATTATTTATTGGCTCAAAATCCTTTTATTTTCATTGTCAAAAATGGACTTGGCCCAACAGGCTCTACCTTCTCTCCAGGCCCCAAGATCACCCTCAAATCAGAAATCTCCATATGACCCTATTTTTCTGCTTTATTGACCAATAATAAATGCCTTTCACATGGCCATTCTTTGGTCCAGTCAATGCTTCACTCTTGCTGGTTCATCATAGCCATTGTGCAGTAAGTATCCTTTTTATACAAAACACATCCTTAAGGTATAATTTGGGACTGTTGTAATACCATAGAGTTATGGATTCTGAGCCAGTTCTCTCAGATTAGTTAAAATATATCAGTGTCTGTTCCTACCCAAATGAGGAATAATCTGATAGTATAAGACTTTAGCTGACATTACCCACTCTTATAGCCCAGTGAAATCTGAAGAAAATAAAATAAATTGAATTGCCTTTTTTTGTAACCTCCTTCAAGAAATGGAATAACTTACAGGTAATCCCTTTAATTTCTAGTTGGAGAATTATAGAAGAAATTGACTAAAGGAAGTTATATGTGATAAATCTCTCATGATATTTTATCTTTAGATTTCAAATTATTTTTTTCACTAGCAAATTAGTCAAGAAAAAGATATGTTAGTAGGCAACATTTAAGTCAACAACTAAGTCTTTTAAAATTCACCCTGCCTCACTGATTTGATATGGGTCTACAGATTTAAAAAAATTATTTAATGGGTGCTAGTATCTCCTTTCTGAGAGTTTGAGGTTGCAAGTTAGATTGAACAGTTCTTAACAGTTATCAACTGTAGTTTAGATAGAAAAAGCTTAAAATAGGAAACAAGAAGTTCAAAACATTAAAGGACATGGGAAACATTATGTTTTGTCTTGTTTTTACTTTCCTAACTGCCATTTTCTTAGATAACTTAATATTGCCTGACTCATATATATGAACTTTCCCTCTCCCCCTCCCCTTTCTGTCTGTCTCTGTCTCTCTCTCTTTCTTTCCCTCCTCCCTTCATCCTTCTCTCCCTTTCTCCCTCTCTCCTCTCTCTGCCTTTCTCTTTCCCCCTCTCCCTATTCCTTAATCCTTCTCCTTCTCACTCTCTCTCCCTCTATACACACATATTCTTATAATATATACATACATAGACTCAGAGGATAATTAATTTGTCCTCAGTGGTCACCCAGTCCAACTCCTTCATTTCGTAGGTTAAGAAAGCAAGGCACAGAAGAGTTTAATGACTTAAGATCATATAAATAGTATTGTGAGGAATTAAATTCAGGACCTCTGATTCCAAGTTCTATCTCAACTCCATTGTACAAGACAGCCTTCTTTGTGTATGTTATATGTCCATATGGGCTTTTGAAATGTAGAATACACCGTATGTGTACCTGCATACATACACCGAGAGAAAGCATGACAATGTGGATGGACAACTAGTCTTAAACTAGTCTTAAAATCAGGAAAAGTAGAGTCAAGTCCTCCTCCTAGTCATTATTACTTTAGTGACTTTGGGCATAATTACTTAGCTTTGTAGTGGCCCAGGCAACTCTTTAAAACTATCTATTATGGGAGAGCTGATGATAGCTTGGTGGAAAGAACATTGGCTCTTGAATCCAAGGTCTTGCATTCACATTTCACCTCTGATAATTCCCACCTATATGACCTTTGGCTAATCGTATAATTTCCTTAGATTTCAGATTCTTTATCTAGAATATAAGGGCATTTGAAAGAGATATGTTTGAAGTCTCTTCTATTTTCCACCTATGATGAATTAAGGTAGGGAACTTCCACACCTAGAATTTCCCATTGGGTTGAAGTCACAGGTCTGAATCAATATATATGTATATATTTTATATGTGTACATATGCATAATGAGTTTTTCCATCTCTTCCCCCTCCCATTCCTAAGTATTCATAGATATATTTCTGAATTGCTCACTAACTGGAAATATTTAAGTAGAAGGGTGGGAGTAGGCAGCAAAGGTGAATTTACATTTTTCATAGATGTTTATGCTCAATAATTTCTTCTTATTGTATGAATGGTCTGGCCAGGATAATAAGTTAGGATAACATTTGGCAGATCTTTCTTATGACCATGTTGGCACATCAGTACATGGATAGGGGATGGGAAATGTAAGCATATGATTTGATTGTGGTTTTTCAACCTTGATCTCTTTACTGTGGCTACTTGCGTTCTTCAACTTTTGTCTGAACCCTGATGGAGTAGTACTTCTGTCAAAGCATTTTGGGGGAGCCAGGTAAGGGGAAGCAGACCTCTGTATCTTGGATCAAACTTATCTCTTCATAGTGGTAAGAAAGAGTGGATGGTGACACTGAGTAGAATGAAAACATTGAATGAGACTGGTTGATGTTGGGAAATGGAGCTGTAAGCACCCATGGTTTTCTGTCCTTGATTTGTCACCCCTTACAGCATTATTGGTGAGGTGGGGGTGATCATAGCTATCTATGTCATTCTAAATAATTGGTTCAGGTTGCTCCAGAGCCCATATAGAGTACCAGAATCTAAAAAGTCAGTTATCATGAATGCTGTGGTCAAATTCACCCACAAGTTCCCCATTTGAATTGTGCCAGCTGAGTGTACTTTCAGTTCTCCATTCCTAGAGAAGGGTGCCTGACAGTAGATGGCAGTAATATATAATAAGAGCATAGAGGGATCGTTCTGGTTTGGAACAGATAGGAGAGGTTTGACAGAAGCCTTAACAGAATTTTTGTTTAGGATTGAAGTTGGATCTTGAAGGTAAGATAAAATTCGAATAGATGGGGTTGGAAATGTTGTCTTTCTACAGACATGTCTGACTATACCATCATCAAAACTACTGCACATGACCCTATCATTTCCTTAAGCTATCATTCCATATCTCTTCAGTCATCTAGATTGTCAGTGTATGGAGAAATGTGGAAGAAAGATGGATTTCGCTGGAAAGAGAAAGAGTTCCATTTTGAGTATATTGAGTTAAAGATGCATTATGGACGAATGATTGAAAATGTACAAGTGCTTGATGCTGTAGGTCTAGGAGTTACGAGCACCTAAAGATAGATTTATAGATCTGTAAACCATTTACACAGAGATAAGAATGGAATCCATGAGACCTAATACCTTAATCCAGTGGTCTGTTCTAGTTCCAGTGTGTCTTTTTGGTCTTGGTATTCTCTTTTTCCTCAAATTTTATGCCATTGCTTCTTGGTTTACATTTTATATGACTTCAGTGGAACAGAAGCTTCTTGAAGACAAGACTGTTTTTCTTTTTGTCCTTGAACTCCCCATAAGCCAACACAGTGTCTTATGTAAAATAGAAGCTTAATTAGGGATTATTATATTGGATTGGTGGGTTGAATGGCAGGAACAAAACACAGTAGAAGACTGGTCAGACTTCATCAAAAGGAGAAGTTCATGAATAAAATGAAGGGAGATACTGCTGGAAATATAGTAACCATGTTGTGGAGGGTTTCTGCCTGCATGGCAGAACTAATTAATGGCAGAATTAATGTCTAATGAGTTGGATGAGAAGGAAGAAAACAATTTTCAGGTCTTTTTTATTTCCTCTATGCACCTTGTAAGACAAGTGCAATCAAAATTTTGAAATCAGATTTTTACAGCTAAAACCCCCTAATTAACAGATTCTTCATTGTATCACTGACTGCCTGGTTTTCATGATGCTTGGAAAGATTGCCGAGTTCTCACAAACCCCAGAAATCTTTCCCCTTTCTCCACTCTGTGCTATATTTCTCCCACTGAAATGCTCAGATCTTTTGATTATTGGACAGGTACATCTTCTTCACAGTGCCTTACAAAATACAAATGTATACATGGCCTACGGGGCTACATCTGTTTGTGTGACAGGGAATCCCTGGAGCATTTGGGGTTGGGACTGTAGGAGTGTGATAGCCTGTGGAATGTTTTATGTCCCAATCAGATTTTATTTAAATGCAGATATCCTTGGGGCACTAGATAAATGGATGAAAGAAAAAAATGATGAATTGTGGTATCTGAACAGACAAGGTATAAAATGATGACAAAAAGACAAAAGTTATAGTTAAAATTTTTTCCACAATTACCTAGAATAACAGAAAAGCCCAGGTCTGAGAGTTAGTTAGTTGAAAGACTGGTTTGTTCGTTAGTCATGTAGGAAAAAAATAAACTCTTGCTTCTCAGCAGTAATTGGGGGAACAATATAAGAGCACAGGAATGAAAGTCAGGAAGCTTTTGCTTCTGTTGACAACTAACTCTATGCTTCTGGAGGAAGTCTTAAACCTATGGCAACTGGATCCACCACAAACTAATGTTGCTTTATGTTAACTGGGCCCTCACTGTTGCATGGAAATCTATTCTTTCTTGTTTGGAAATCTATGACATTCCCTACACTGGTTGTTCTAAATCCTCTCTTTTCTCTTACACCTCCCCTTCCACTTTTTTGTCTGAAGAGAGGACCTTGCTTCTTGCTTTACCAAGGAAATAGTTACTTTTGTTGTATTTCATCTTTTTCATTACATCTCAAAACCTTTATCATCACGCCTTATTTTCCCTTTCTTTTCCCCAGTCTTAGACAAAGAGTTGGCCTGTCTTCTTTCCAAGATGAAACCCTCCTCTCAGGTCCTAAATTTCAACATTGGTAAAACTGGGTGATTTAACAGATAGTCTTTGATATGCCTTCCATATTTAAAGTTTCATGAATATCTCATTCTATGAAGTATTCTCTTGACAGTCTTTTCTACCAATGAAACAAAAATGTTGTCTAATTGTATTATTATCCTGATTAAGACATGCAATCTAGCCTGTCTTCCCAAATTTTAGGTCTTTGAGAACTTTCCTCTGAGAGGTATCTTATATGTGTATTTTATTTAAAAAATAGTTATTGAGGACTAACATTGTGTGCCACGCTCCTACAAGTGTAGAATTGCAAGCAAGAGAAATTTTGGAGGTAAAATTAGTGGGATTTTGACATGGAATCAAGGAAGGGATAGAGAAGTTTCAAAGATAAATTCAAGATTTCAAGCTTGGAGAATTGGAGAGTGGTGTTACGATGGGACATCAGAACCTGGTTTTGTAGAGACAGTGAATCCCTTTGGTTTTAAATGTTGAATTTGGGATTGCATCGACAGGTGGAAATAGCAAGCAGCTATTTTGAGACAAGTCAGAAGTGTGTGATCATATGTCATGGGAAAAATTAAGCCTGCAGTTGGGGTCATGTAAGATGGGGATGATGAAGTCATATGAATGGATGAGACCTCGTGGGAACAGGGTAATGGGAACAGGATAGCTTGAAGAGTTCACTTTTTTTTTTTTTTACCAAAATGAGAAATATCTCTTTTGAAAAGACAAGGAAAGTCAGTCAATCAGTAAATATTTATTAAATGTCTGCTTTGTGCCAGGCAGTGAAGACTTATCTTCCTGAGTTCAAATCTGGCCTCAGATACTTACTTAGCTGTGTGACCATGGGCAAGTCTCTTCATCCATTTACCTCAGTTTTCTCATCTGTAAAACGAGTTGGGGAAGGAAATGACAAACCACTCCAGTATTTCTACTAAAAAAACCCAACACATCAAGAAAGAAAATCAAATGGGGTCATGAAGAGCTGGACACAACTGAAAAAGCAACTGAATTGTGACAGGCACTGTGCTAACTGATAGAGATACAAAAAAAGGTAAAAGATAGTCCCTGCCCTTAAGAATGAAACTGAAAAAAGAAGGTGAGATCTCTTTTGAAAAAATAAGGAAGATAGAGAAGATGTTGTACGATATAGCTATAGGGATGTGTTAAAGAAAGGATAGTGGGACGGATATTTTGCTTTATTATCTTAATGTTATCCTTCAAGAGTTCAGGAGCTTAAGAAGCTTTAGAATAATTGTTGTGGAGAGATTCCCAGAGAATCAACAAGAGATGAATAAGAAATTGCAGAAATGATTGTGCGGGTGAAAAGAAACAGCATTTGTGATGGGTCAGGTCAGCCTACTACCATGATTTTCTACAAGTTGGGTGGAGTAATGGAACACATACTGTGGGCCATCAAGAATCAGCAGGAGGTTCAGGTGACCTATGCTGCTACTCATGGAAGTGGGGAAATGGCCTTGACTGGATAAGGATAAAAGAACAGGTTAAAAAAAAGGACCAGTTACCAAGTTTCAGACATCCAGGGATTTGAAGACCTACTGAAGATGAATATATGGGTGAAGTTTGGGAGAGTGAGCATGTAGAAGGTAATGGAGATTGAGTATATTTCAAATTAATATTTGGAGTTAGTCAGGTGACTAGCATTAATTAAATCATCTCCGAGATGCTAGGCACTGTGCCAAGCACTAAGGATACAAAGAAAGGCAAAAGACAATGTCTTCTATAGAGGATCTCACAAGTTTGAGATTTTGATTTCTTGTCAGCTATGTAAGTAATATATAATGGTGCTGGAGGTGTGGACAGACAAGGCAATGAAGAGCTAGGATAATGCTATAGAGGACAGCTAGACTTACCAAAGCATTCACTTTGACTTTTCAGATATCTAGTCCTTTTTTTTACCTCTACTCCTTTCTTAAGTAATCAAAACTGCTGGAGTTAGTTAAAATGCAAATTCCTGGATACTCAGTTGAAAACTAATGTTTAACTTTCCCTTATACCCCTGCGACACAAAAGATTGCATCACTTTTTTTTTGTTGGCTTATTTTGTTATATTGTAGGGTTTTTTTGGGGGGGGGGCATAATGTTGTGAGGTGTGTGGAGCTATTCGGCAACTGAGTGATAGACCCTTTACAGAACCAATGGCAGCATTAATTTGGATCCTATTCCTAGAGTGAGAAGTAGGGGTATGAAGAGAAGAGGTAGTCACGTAATGGATGGGAAGACATCCAAGAACTCTAACAATGCAGATCAGCAGCTGCTCTGGAACTTAAGGTCTCACACAGTCATGATGTGTGACAGACAAGACTCAAACCCAGATCTCCCTGACTCCAAGTCTGATTTTCCCTCCCTGGCCACAGTGCCTATTTTCTATGTGAAGTACCATGTAATTAGGAAGTCAGCTAGGTAGTGCATTAGCTTCGAATCAGGAAGACTCTATGAGTTCAAATCTGATCTCAGACACTTATTAGCTGTGTGACCCTGAGCAAGTCACTTAACCCTGTTTGCCTCAGTTTCCTATTCTGTATAAAGAGCTGGAGAAGGAAATGACAAATCTCTATTATCTTTGCCCAGAAAATCCCAAATGGAAGAATCATACAGGAATGAAATAACAGAACAAGTAAACTACATAAATTGGTACCTGATTATACATTCACTGTTTCATGAGCATCACTCATCAGTTAGACTTCAAGCTCTTAAAGGATAAGGGCCACCTTGCTTTTTGAGTACATCTCCGTACCTCACCCAGAACACATAAGAGTGCTGACTACACAGTGAAAGTTCCATAAGTATTTGGTGGTTAATTAATTAGAGGATGGATTGGTGGGATACAGCTTGCACAGCAGCTATCAGTATAGGTGACATGCATTTTTTTCATTTTTATAAAGACCATATGAGATTAGCCAGTTAATGAACAAAGTAAGGCTATGTGAAAGATATGTTATTCTGGAAATGTGGAGAATTCCTGGTGTGGAGATTTCCTTTGCCAGCTATTTTCATCAGCTATTGTCTGTATTTAAATACTAGGGAGTTGTCAGAGACACTTCAGGTAAAGTGAGTTGCCCAGAGTCATGTACCGGAGTCAGGTCCAGTCTTCTAGATTCTAAATCCAGTTCGTTGTCTAGAATGCAGCTGCTAATGCAGTGGATAGAGTGGTGGACCTGGAGTCAGGAAGACCTAAATGCAAATGTGGCCTCAGAATCTTACTAGCTGTGTGATCCTGGGCAAGTGATCTAACTTCTGGTTGCTCAGTTTCCTCAATTTCAAAATGACAATAACAATTGTGCCCACCTCCCAGGGTTGTTGTGAGGATCAAATGGGCTATTTGTAAAACAAGCTTAGCACGTATACCTGGAGCATAGTAAGCAACATATAGATGCTTCTTCCTTTCCCCTTACCTATCCATTGCACTATGCTTTCACTAATTATATTTTATTCTCATTGTCATAACACTGAACTAACAGATTGAGTATAGCCTATAGATGATACTAAACATCTCCCCTTATGTTTGCCAAACTGTCCAAATGGGTTTTATTAATACATATAGATGAAATTCTGTCATAAATACCAGTATAAAAATAATCTCTTTTTACCAAAGAGATCCTCACTTCCCAGGAGATAACCTTCTTCATTTCAGCAATCTGTTATACAACACCTGCACCCTTAAAGTTATTTTGATTTGTAAAACTGCTTGTGGCACCCAGCACTTATTAATGGGAATGATACATTTACATTAGACTTGATTGAACCCCAGCTTCAACACAATAAAGCAGTTCTATTTATGTAAATATGGTCTTTATGTGAGTCACAGAATATAAGGCCATTGTGTCATCACAATACATAGACATCTACACCTCTGATCTCTTGAATCACCCTTCCTGGACTCAGCTGTCTCCTTCTATTGTTTACTCTTAAATACGTAATATTTGGGTGTCCTTTCAGCAGGCGAGGATTCATTTCAGACACTAATGAATTTAAAAATATGCTTTTGCCTTGTCCATTTGATACCCAGCCCTGCAATTTGACTTTCAGCATTTGTTTCTATCTCAGGCTCCCATCCTTCTCCTTCCTTTCCCTTTCTTTCCTCCCCTCCCCACCCCCTTTATTATATTTCTTATTGAAGGCTGAGATGAGCCAGTTGCTGCATCATGGGCCCATTACACTTCCTAACAATTCCATTTGCACCTTATTGTTTGTCTTATTGCTGGAAAATTCAGGTGATTCATCATGCCTGAAGAAGCACCTGATCCCAATTCCCCTGATATCATGATCACTATGTGACAGGAATTCAGTAGCAGTGGTGGCTTTCAGAGTCTAAGAGGCCAAGGTGATAACTCTTTGGGGACTCTTAGGCTCTCAAGTATTGATGAGTTCCATTTTTGTAACAGTGTGGTTTTTTTCTCTTCCTCTCCCTTCCCCTCTTGCTTCCCTTCAACAGCCCCCTGAGTGTGGAGAAGGGGCAGAAGTTGATCAAGGAAGTGGCATACCTATTGAAGTTGCCCCCAACCACCATTGTGGATGTCAGGTAGGTACCTGAAGGAGGGGGCTGTTCTTTGATTGCATCCTTGCATCACATTGCCGTCAGTTTCACAAATCAAAGCATGAGAGAAAAGCGAGGTGCTTGAATTTTTTTGTTAATTATGTCAAAGAGAATCTGTTTAGAAAGGATTGAAGAGGAAAATCCCAGTAGTTCGGGGTAAGTTATTTAAATTGTAAGTGAAACCTGAGTTTAATTATGAGACATCTGAAATAATCTCCAGAAGGAAAGATAACTCAGCTAGAAGGTATGAAATGAGATGGATGAAAAGAAGGCAGCCAGTCACCATTTATTAAAGCCTTTGGGGGTATACAGCTTTTGACTTGTCACTAGCAAACATATAAAAGATTTAGCCCAATTGATTCTTTTTCCTTAGGAGCTTACAAACTACCTGGAAACAGGATGTACACCCAGGAAACAAATAAGAAACATGTTTTTGGATTGGCATATCAACAAATAAGCATATTAATATAATATTACCCAAGCATATAAGTGTTGAGGAGAATGGATAGAAAAGGGAGAGAGAATCATGAGAAATCAATTGTGGAACTCTTTCTGGAGAATATGAAATTTGAAAGAAGGTCTGAAAGGAGTGGAGACATAGAAGGTATGAAAAATGAGCCAGTCTGACTTAGTGATGAGGAAGTCTGAGACTCTCAGAGGCTTAATGCCTTGGTCACATTCATAAAGGCAGTAAAAGGCAGACCTGGAATTCAAATTGAAAATGTCTAAATCTGAATGGCAGACATAGAATTTGAATACAGCTCTTCTATTTCTGAATGCAGCTCTCTCTCTTCCTCTCCTCTTTTTTCTCTGCTCTTCTCTCCTCTCCCTCTTCATTTTCTCTCTCCTACATCAGCTTACAGAAGGTCAAGTGTTAGAGACAGGAAGACAGCACTGAACTGAGCATGTAGAGATGTGACTTACATCTAAGTCTTTTGTTCCTCATTTACCACAAGAAGGGAAATGGGCTAATTACATAGTTGCTGAGATCCTTTCCACCTTTAAAGTTAGTATCTCTAAGATCTTCAGTA
Source organism: Notamacropus eugenii (assembly GCF_028372415.1). Classification (NCBI taxonomy): domain Eukaryota; kingdom Metazoa; phylum Chordata; class Mammalia; order Diprotodontia; family Macropodidae; genus Notamacropus; species Notamacropus eugenii. Next base: position 86,134,364 of record NC_092874.1, read on the forward strand.
TGCCCTTTCTGGGGTTTTATGATTTCTATACTCCTAGATGTGGCTTTGCCATTCTCTTGGATGTTTACTTTTTTTTTTAAAAAGACACAGTCAAAGAGTTATACTGCCAGATCATGGGCACAAATGACTTCATGGCAGAGAATTGTGGCTTTTTTTTTAACATATTTTAACTCAAACGAGATTCATTAACAAACATGAGCATCTCTTATAATTGTGTGTAATAGGATGGTAATAGATAAAGTTATTTAGGAGATATGCAACACCGGGTTTGTGCCATGACAGCTTTGGCTGTATAAGTACTCAGAGAATCTCATTCTCCCTCTTGTACTTGACCATTCATTCTCTCTAAGTTGGACTCCTCTGGAAATATCATTTGCTCTTTCAGGCCAAGTATTTTACTGATGTAGAAACAAATTCTCTCCTAATGACCCAAGAGAGTTGACACAATTCTGTAAGAGTCCGGAGTCTAATTCAGAAGATTATTTAAGGAGTCTTGTTTAGTAGGGGTTAAAATAAGACTTAGTTTTTCTCAAAAACTGAAACAAAGAAATTTTGACTTTGATAAAAATGAGCCTGAAAATATGATTAATCTTCCCTAGCATTATGAAGGGATTAGTTCTGTGGCCACTTAAATCTCTATGTATATACTCCTACATGCCAATTAATAAGTTATTAAGCTTTTATTGACCACTTTCCTGAGAGTCAGTATATCACAATTGTTCTCAAGTTGGCCTTGAAGTCAGAAGACCTGGATTCAAGTCCTGTGCTGATAAATTTTAGCTGCCCTACAAAAGGCAAACCACTTGAACTTTTAATGGTAATTTTATAATTTTGCAATTATTCCCTCCCATAGGTGGTCCTCATAAAGGACTTTAGAAAACAGTAAATGTCTGGTGAAAAAAAAATCACCCCTGAGTCTTGCTCTCTTCACCATCTGGCTTCTTTTAATGGACTTTTTATGAATGAGTATTCCTCATAATGAGATTTTGTGGGTTTGTGCATATGGGAGTTTTCTGAGACAGGCAAGGGGGATTTCTTGAACAGCTAACCTTGTGCCAGAATGGATCATAGTGTTACACTGATTTTTTATGCAATAGTAATGGCTATAGCTGTAGTAACGATTCCCTGATGACTTGGAAAATCCTTCCCAATTCAACTCAGCTCAGATATTGAAACTGTCTTCAATGTAATTTTTAGGCAAGGCAGACCTAACTATATTTTGGAAATTCCTATTCTTGAAGCATTGTCATCTTTTGATCTTTAATTGATACATTTTAATTTGACTTTGTTTTGGAAAAAAAGGGGAGTCATAGAAAAAAACCACTTTACCCATCAGATTGTTGCAGATCTACTAAAGGACTTTATCTATTACCATCCTATTACACACAATTGTAAGAGATGCTTATGTTTGTAAATGAATCTCTTTTGAGTTAAAATACGTAAAAAAAAAAAAAAAGCAGTATGCTTCCCTCATCAGAAAACTGAAAGCAACCCAATGAAAGAGATATTTTTGATAGATTGTATGATTTAGTTAGACAAACTTATCAGACTAGTCCTTCTTTTTGAGGAGCCCTGCATTACGTGATGTACTTTTTTTTTGCTTTTAGATGGAATTGTCATGTTTGAAACATGATAAGTCTTTAATTCTTCACTGCACTGTTTTCTTCTCTTTATTAGCAAAATGTATCCTCTTCTTCATTCTAATAAATTTTCACTTAGTTTACTGGCTCCAGTAAAATTCCATCTATCCAGAACTCTATGCTTATGAAAAAGAAACAAAAAATGAAGAAAAATGTCTCATATCAGTGATCTAGTTTTGTTTTAAAAGAAGCAGCTCTCATAGCGTCAGGAAAGGTCCAATTACTGACACCTTTTACATGTACAAGCTGTACAGTGATAATTGGTGTTCTGGATGATGACTCCCACCCCTCCCAGGAACCCTGTGAAGTGTGAAGTGTCTTCTCATTTACTCTCCAGTGTGATCCTTCTAACCATACTGGGTCTTGGCAGCATCAAACCAGAAGGCATCACTGGGAGTCTAGTTTGACCAAGACAGTTTGATGAATATTGAAGATCTACGTCACAAGATAGCAAGGGGTCTTGGACAAGAATTCAATCATTAGAGAAGGGTGCATGGGTGCCATGATTCCAGGTAGGGAATTAGGATCTTGAATGGGAGAAATCTGCACAAGCAGGAAGGAATAATAATAATAATTAATAACTCCCATTGTGTTTGAGGCTTTCAGAAGCACTTTCTTTACAGTAACTTTGTGAGCCAGGCAGACCCCAGAGTTCTAAGGAACTAAGTTCTAAGTTCTAAGCCCCCTCCACCCCAAAATTAGTTCTTGATCCCAAGGATCTCAAATTCTAATGAGGAAATCAACATACAAGCAAGCACGTAGAAAATATATATAGTATAGATGGAAGGTGATTTTTGAGGGAAAGCAGTAAGAACTGCAGTAGGGGAGCTGGGAATGGTGATGGTGGCAGTGGTAGTAAAAAAAAAAAACTCAAAGAAAATCAGATCTAAGCTGAATCTTAAAGGAAAACAGGAAATCTAGGAGATGGAGATGAGGCAGGAGAGCATTCCAAGTAACAGAATAGCCAGTGAAAATATATGGAGTCAGGAAATGGAGTGTCCTATGAGAGAGACTGCTTGTAGGACAATGTAGCTAAATCATAGTGTGAAGTAGAATAAAGTATAAGAACATGGGAAAGGTAAGAAGAAGCCAAGAAGACATATGGAATCCAAGCCCCAGGAAATTAGTCAATAGAACTCTATGACAATAGGACTCAAGAACCCAAATATGAAGGAAATCTTTAATAGTTGTTGAAATATTCAGCACAGGTAGAGATAAACAGGTCAAAATGAAGAACAGTAGCCAAAGCATTACCAACTATCATGTTTTGCGCCCTGATTTAAAATTCTTTTGTCTAGTGTGGATAGTAATGGTCAGGTTTACTCTGAATCAGAGTGTCATGACTACAGTTTTTAGATATTCTGGACGACAGCAAGGTTAGAGAGCAAGACATCCTTGGGCATTCTTGTGCCAACTCAGCCATTTTCCTCACTGTGGGATGAACACAATGTGCTTCTTTGATTCTGATCTTAGGTTTATTCTCAAATCCTAAGCATTTTCACATTTCATTTATCAACCCTTCCTGTTTTCCTCTCCATATTTATACAAATCTTATTCATTCTCAAGGTCCTGTTTCTTGCAAGTCAACTTTATTCAACCCCTGGATAATAACCCAGATGATCAGTCCAATCTAACAAACATTTATTGCACCCACTCCAGGCAAGTCACTATATCTTAGGGACACAAAGGCAAAATTTAAAAAATATAGCCCCTATCTTCAAGGGAATTTACATTCTACTAGTGGGAGTGATATTTCTCTTCCCTTTCTTTGAATTCTTATAGCATGTATTTATTACTTATTTTGCCTTTAATAATTATTGCTTCACCATCCATGTATATTAATCAATTAAAAGTAATTTGTTAAATGCTTACAAGATGCCAAACACTGTGCTAATCCCTGGAGATACAATTACAAAATCAAAGACAATTCCTGCCCTCAGGAATCTTGCATTCTAGTACAAGGAGATAACGTATATGTAGGTAAATGATGACCAGACCAAGTTATTTTTATTTGGAAAGTTGAAGTGATAGTGAGCGTAACAATGCACCCACTGTAGAATGAAACACCCTTGTCAGACTGACACATGACAATGTCCATACCAATTGGACTTGCTATGGGCTATACAAAAAAAGAACAAGAATATCTCTATTCTTGTAATCGAATTGGTATAATAATGTTAATACTATTGACTGGTACTTACTGTAAAAAAAGCAGGGGGATGTGACATAAAAATGATAAAGCAGGTTGGACCCAACCAGATTGTACATGACTTGGATGCAAGAATATGATGTTTGGACATTATTTAGTGGACAAAAGGGAGTTGTAAATGTTTTTTGAGCAGGGATTGACAGGGTCAGCAAGAGAAAGATTAGTCTGACTTGAGACAGGGAAAGTAGATAGGAAATTACCACATTAGACCAGGTAAAAGGTAAGGAGAATCTGAACTATTTCAGAACCATGGAAAAGGAGATTTTGCAAAAGTGGAATCAATTGGACATGGTAACCAATTTTATGTCAGTTAGGGGTAGACAGGGGAGGGGAAGCAGAGAGTCAGGAGAAGTCTCTGCTTCCTGAGGTCTTAGCCTTGATGACTGAGAGGAAGTTAGGAATTCTATTTTCAATAGAAATCAGAAAGTTCAGAACTATAGCTGACAGAGAATACAATTCATGTTCTAACTAAACTGGCTAACTTACTAATACCCAAAGTCATTATTCTGTCTTTTTTCTCTGAGCTTTTGCAAAACTTTCCCTCATACCCATAATGCATACCTTTCTTACCTTTGCGTCCCAGAATCCCTGGCTTCCATCATGGCTCATCTGCCATTTCCTACGGGACGTCTTTCCTGATCTTCCCAGTTGAGAGTGTTCTGTCCCTCCTCATATAGCCATGTGCTTATTTGTCTATTTATATGTTTTATTTCTCTCCCACAACCTCCTAAGTAGAATATAAACTCAATGGGGGCAGGGACATTTTTTTTTGTCTTTGTATCCCAGTAACTTGGACATAGTAGGAGCATAATTGACTTGGATTGGAATTCAGTATACTATCTGAATAGTAATGACCTTCAGTTGCTAACCAATTTTGAGAAAATTACCTGAACTGAGAAAGAAGGTATATTATAAAATTAGTCTTTGGGTCCAAGTTGCCTGTACACTTATTGGAATGGGTAAATGGAGATCAACTGCATTACACCAAGTACTATTTAAAAACTGTCACCAACAATGTGGCACTGCCCTGTCATTCAAGTTTTATGTGCCACAGTAGATCCAATGCTGTTAATTGTTTTCATTTTAGCACATATAGAGTGCATTTATACGTAATTGGTTACGTGCTTTCCATCCTATTAGACTATGAGCTCCTTAAGAACAGGGACTGTTGTTATTTTCCACCTTTTTATACAGCATCAAAACTAGAAGAGAGGATTGGTCAGATAGAGAGCTAGGCAGCCAAGTGGGAATGTAAGAATACTGAAAGGAAGAAGGAGAGAGACAAAATAGGATAGAGAGACTCTGAAAGGGAAAATAGGAGGGCAGGCCCTTACATATAGTAGGCACTTAATAAAGGCTTGTTGACCCTCTGACTGACTTCCATTCTCTAACACTTATAAACTCTATGACTCTAGACCAGAGATTCTTAGCTTTAATTTTTATTATCGATCTCTTTGAAAGTCTGGTAAACTTATGATCCCTTCCTCAGAATAATATTTTTAAATGACTAAGATAAAATTCACAAAATTATACAGGCAGCCCATTATATTAAATACAGTTATGAAAATATCTAAGAAAAGTAAATTGATGGACCCCAGGTTAAGAACATCACCCTAGACAAACCATGTTACTTTGGGTTTCTGTGCCTCAATTTCCTCATCTGTAAAACTGGGAAAGTTTACCTGAAGGTTTGAAGTTGTAATATATAAATATATATCTTTATGCATATTTACATGTAAATATTCATCCATATAAATATAGACATACATGTCTCTACATGTATATGTTTATATGTGTGTATTGCATATATAAAACATGTGTGTATGTATATACAGACACATGTATACATGCATGTGTGTACCTAGATTAATTTGTATCTGCACATATACTTTTATATGTATGGATGCTATATGTGATTATGTGTAATCTTCATAAACTTTACAGTACTACACAAATATTAGCTGTTATGATTATCCTTACAGTATTTATTCAGTGTGCATTGACCTCCTGCCATTTGCAAAGGCCTGCGGCAGGTGCAGTGTGTCATTCCACAATGGATAGGACGTAGCCCCTGACCACTTGGTGCTTATCATCTACCTTCACAGATGTACATATTTCATTTCTAACTATATGATCACTTCCTGGAAGCCAAGGATCAAGTCAGATATTTCCATTATTTTTCTGAAAGTTTAGAACATAGCAGTTGCTCAGTGGATACCTAATGAAGATAGGACAGCTATATCACCTCTGACCCAGGCCTTTAAGGTAGCTGTCAAAGCCTTGGAATGGGTTTTATGGAGGTCATTATAGATCAACTTTTGGCTCAGAATGAAATAACTTACTGTATGTGAGTTAGGTTAATTAAGTATCACGAATGTCCCTGCTCTGGAAACTTCACCCACAGGTCCATCTCACCCTCTTGACCAACAGTAGCTATGGAGAAGAGCCCATCACCTGGTTCAGATGTGTCATCAAAGTCAACAGCAAAACCAGTCCCTGGTCTCCTATCAGCCTCAGCCTTTACCTCCAAACATCCCATGTTTCTCATAGAAGAACAGGCCTTAATTAAAAATAAGGACTTTGGGAGAGTCAATTGAACTGAACAGTAAACTCAAGGTGACTGGGAAGGGGGCAGTGCTCCAACAAAGAGGCCCAAAGCTTGTCCAGGGCTTGTCTAAACAGTATTCAGATGACATTATTACTGCCTAATAACAATGGAAAGCAGGGGGGAAAAAGAAACCAAACAAATTTTGAATTAAACCTCCTCCAGCCCACCAGGAGCTGTCCATATTGAATTTCCATTCCTATAAAATAACTCCCTCTGTGGTGATTTTACAGCAGAAAAAATTCAGTGATTCAAGAGTGTGGGAGTCCTTTATGCTCTCTGCTGTTCACCTTGGGGTGGCCTGAGTCGTTTCTTTTCCCTTCCCATTACCCCTTCTACATGCATTGGTTTTCATCATAAAGTCTCAATTATTTTTCAAGTGGGAAAACTTCCAGAATGGGAGAATACCATGTACTCCTAAATGAAGATCACAGCATAGCCATATGGAAAGGGCTCCCATTTAGGGAAAGGGTTTTAATCCTTTAAAGTCCAGGAACAATTTTCCATTAGAAGGCCAGGATATAGAATTAAAATGCACCTTAGCCTCTAAGGTGGCCTTAGCAGTAATAAATAACAATCTCATGGAGTCTTTCCAGGTCTAGCTAGGGGAGGGGAAGTAGTTAGGAAAATGAGTGAAATGGGTCTTTGTGGTCCTCCAATGTCTCCCTTCAGAATTTTCCTATCTTGGTTTGTCTTCCTCCAATGTCTTCCACTTCCAGAATTCTCCTCCACATGCCTTTGACTGCTCAGGGCCTCCTAAACAACTCACCCCATCTTCTTGTCTTCAAGGAGAGGTAGTATTCTGGATCCAATGGCAAATTGGTAAAAGAATTACTTTTGGATGGGGTGGGGAGAAGTCTTTGGACTACCAATAGTCACACATCCTCATTTCACTTTCTTCCTCTTATCCTTCATCCCAAGCACCGATTTTCTATTTTACTTCTTATTCCATTTCCCAAAGCTTAAATTGGAACACAAACTTGCCCAGTGTTTCTCCAGTTGTTTAGCAGGTTTCACTGCTGTTTACAGTGGTGTTCCTCATAATCCTTCATAAGAGTTGAACCCTGAACTTTCCAAATGAACCAGCTGTGATCCTGATCAGTGAGCCTTAAAACTACTTGATCCTGTTTTTCCCATCAGCATTAACCTTCAGTGGCTCCCAATTTCCTGTTAAGTAGGAAAATTAACTAGTCTCTCAAGGCCTTTGATAATAACCCAACACATCACTTTTACATTAATCAAGCTGGCCTCATTGACTCACTGCATATGCCATGCATGGTGCTACCCTGCCTTCATTTATTTTGATTGTCTGGTTCTCTTTTCTTCCCTTCTCTTATTAATTCTGCCCTTCAAAATAGGCATCAAGCAGGGCATGATGACTCATGCTTGTATTCTCTGCTACCAGGAAGGCTGAGGCTGATAGATGACTTTAGTTTGGGAGTGCTGAGCTGCACTGAATTGTCAGTCAAGGGATTGCACTAAGCCTGGCACCAGTATGACAAGCCCTTAGGAGAAGGGGGCCACAAGGTGGATAGAAAGGTAAACAGGTACTAGTGAACAGCTGCTGTACTGCCACCCTGGGCAAGATAACAAAAAAGATGCCCATGAAATCTCATGTCCCATGTTGTCCATGGGGTTTTCCCTGAATATCTCAATCCATTGTTATCTCTCTTATTTCCAAAGACCTATGTGATTGATCATCTCGACTACCCTCCATTCTATGTTTCTTTCCCCTACCCCTTCTGTTTCCTGTGTGTAAGCTTTCCCCCTTAAAGGACTGGGAGCATGGACTAGTTTTTCAAATGCATCCACAATGCCTGGTATTCTGCAGAACATATAGTAGAAATTCACTAAATACTTGATTCATCAGTTCATTCACAGAAAGCATTTCATTCCTGTTTTGAGGGCAGCTAGATATTGCAATGGATGGAGAGCCAGACCTAGAGGCATCTTCCTAAGTTCAAATCCAGCCTCAGACACCTACTAACTTTGTGACCCTGGACAAGTCTTTAACGCAGTTTACCTTAGTTCTTCATCTGTAAAGGGGGCTGGAGAAGGAAATGGCAAACCTCTCCAGTATCTTGGCCAAGAAAAACCCCCAAATGGAGTCACAGAGTTAGACATGACTGGAAACAGCTGAATAACACCAAACCTATAGTGAGAGGAATCAGCACTGAGGGGATCCTTATAAAACTACATCATTATTTGGGGGGGGAACCCACATGGTAGCTGCCACTTTTAGACGCTGCCCACATTTTTACGGAAATGCTAGTTACGCTTAATCTGTTTTGTTAATGGTTATGTCGCTGTCAAATAAATTCCATTATTTCTTATTACATCATTAGATACCATTAAAAGGACATTAGCATGCTGATGTAATTATGCCGACAGACGTAAAATGACTACAGTTATGATTTTATAATCTAATTATAGGTGTCCACGGCCACTGCTGATTGATTGTGGAATTGAGGTAGGCCATATCTCATTCAGGTGAGCCTGGCTACCAGTATGAACAATTTTAAAAATTTACTTTCCCCTCCCTGAACAACATGGATTCTACAGCTGTTTGGAGCAACAGCACCTATACTGCTCCCAGATATATTTCAGCCTGAGCTTCTAAATCAGACACATAAAGTATTGGATCAGCTGAGGGCATTATTGGGAGGACAGTCTAATTCTGTGATCAATCTTCATGTGTTTTCTTGATGCAAGAAGCGGTTTAGCTTTGCATTTGTGTGATTTACTGAATTGATGACTACAGTGTTCTCGGGTCTCACAATGGTTACTAAAGAAGCAGCGATGGGAATTTACCACACTGACACTTTTCATTAGGATCTCATAAATGCAAGAAGAGGAAAGGAGATGCTTGGACTGGTATCTCAGGTAGAGTTTGTATTCCATTCTCAGGAATGGAGGGTTTGACCTGGAAAAGACCTGGAAGACTGACTAATTCAACCCCTCTCACTTGAGAGGTGGGGAAACTGAGGCCCTTACCCGTAAAGTGGCTTGCCCTAGCTCACCTAGACTGTAAGTAGCAAACACAGTTAGAATTTAAAACTACAGATTCTGACTCCAAATGCACTACTCTTTGTACCTTATCATCTTGCCTCATTGACCTCTAATGAACGTCCCTGTTTGAATGATCTCTTCTCTTGATGTCAGAGGAATAATTTTCTATGAAGCACTTGGGCTGTTCTTCAAGTGAATGGCCTCCTTATACAACCAGAGACTTGGTCAGAAGCATGCTGAAGTCAGCTCAAACTTGTTCTCAAGAGTGGATTTTTAGTAATTTTCAGTGTGAGTGTTTGTACCTTGGAAATGGGCAAATACTACAAATCAGGACTTGATGTATTGATTTGTTGGGTCTAGGCTTAAGAAAATAATGAAGAAAATGTTAAAAGTGCAGATTAAACTCAATAGTGGATTGTATACACTTTTTTCCTCTACCTGCAGAGGGATAGTTGTTAAACATTAACACAGATAGTCTCAGTTTTAGGGAGGATCTTAGAGGTCATCTAGTTTTATCTAGTACCAGGGATGGGGAGCCTGCAGCCTCAAGGCCACATGTGGCCCTTTAGGTCCTCAAGTGCAGCCATTTGACTGGATCCAAACTTCACAGAACAAATCCCCTTAATAAAAAGATTTGTTCTATCAAGTTTGCACTCAGTCAAAAGGCCACATCTAAGGTCCTGGATGGCCACATGTGGATTCAAGGTTGCAGGTTGCTCCCCCCTGATCTAGACCTAACTAAGAATCCTCTCTACAAAATCTCCAATCAGTAGTTTAGAGCTTCTTGTGAGGGGACACCTTCTATTTTCTTGTTTTTGTTCAGTCGTTCTTTAGTCATATCTAATGCTTCATGACCCCATAATTTTCTTTTCCAGTTCATTCTGTAGATGAGGAAACTGAGGCAAACAAGGTTGAATGACTTTCCCAAGGTCAGAGAGAGTAAGTGTCTAAGGCCTTGTTTGAACTCAGGAAGATGGGTTTTCCTGACTTCAGGCCCATTCCTCTCTCCACTGTGCCATCTTGCTGTTTTGCTGTCTTCTTAGGTAACCCATTACAGTTATCCCTTCTACATTGCAACTTTCCCCATTGTGGTTTCGATATATCATGGGTCAGCATAAGGAATTAAATGGAAATTTGGAGGGAGATTTTCAGAAGCCATAGACAACACTCAAAGGCCAGTAGATGACACAGAGCCTATAACCAAACACAACACAAGGTTTACAATAAGGTACTATAAAAACCCCATTAAAGAAAAAAGAAAAATTTCGGACTGCTCTACTATGAGGGGAGGAATAAAACTTTTACCTGCCTTTTCGAGCTCTCAGGAGTGCTGCTCCCCTGGCCCCATGACATGAAAAGGATAGCTGTATATGGTTGAACAGATCATTTAGAGAGGGTTTGGGCTTTCATTTTTGTCCTTTGAGCCAAAATCTGCCTCTCTGTAACTTCTATTCATTGTTTCTAATTTTATCCTCTGGAGTCCAAACAACACAAGTGTAGCTCTCCTTTGACTTGAGAGATTTTCAATACTTGACAAAAACTGTCATAATCTCATACGTCTTCTCTTTTCAAAGAAAAGTGTCATCATTGCCTTGCATCCTTACATGGCATTGTCTCCAGTCCTCTCAGTGTCTATTTGTTGTCTTTTTTTGGATGTACCCCATCTCATTTGTATCCTTCCTAAAATGTGACTCTAGCACTGATCATGGGATCTGAACCCTATTCTGACTCCATCCCCTTCTTAATGCCAACTAGGAAATACTACATTACTTAAAAATTTTTTTTTGACTGCTTAGTCATAACATTGACTCAAATTGAGCTTGTAGTCCATTAAAATCTCTAAATTTTTTCCATCAGAATTTTTTTCTGTTGACATTTCTTTTGTATTAAAGTAATGAAATTAATTTATTTTTAACATAAGTATAAAATGTTATATGTATCGGTTTTAAATTTGATGTTATTCTATTTGACCCATTGATTTATTATGTTGGATCTGAACTCTGTCGTCCACTATTTCAATATTTTGTTTAGTCTAGAATTTAGTTGCATGTCATCTGAAAATTTGATAAGTAGGTTTTCTGTGCCTTCTGTTGAATAAATAATCAATGTTATTAAGAAAAAAAATGTTCTTGAATCAATAGTAGATCCCAAAGGCACTTCATTAGAGACCTCTTGCCACGGTGACATTGATCCATGAAACTATTCACTGAGATGGTAGATTTAAAGATGAAATGGGTTTTAGAGGTCATGTCATCCAATTCTTTCGTTGTACAGATGAAGAAACTGACTCCAAAGCCAGTGTTTTTTTTTTTTTAACATTGAGAGGCCTTGCAGATTGACAAGTTTATTTCTATTTATAATGATAACATCAGAGATAAATCACTGGTTCTAGGAAGTAAAATCCTATGCTTTGGTATCATGCTTAAGCTAATTGCATGTTAAACACAGAGTTGATATTTACTAAACATGTTTTTAATTGGATTGGTTATCAGTGCCAATGTTTTACACAGAAATCTCTTTCTATAGTGGAATGTCATCATTTAATAAGTCTGAGTTGTTAAGACTAACTCTGTAGGGGCAGATTATTTCTTTCTAAGTCCTGTACCTGATTCGACGTAGTTACTGCCAGGTGAATGGTTCTTCCTAATGATTAACTGCCTAGAACAGATGATTAGACATTCTACAGATGGGATTAGCTGACATAGCATGAATTAACATCTCCTTTTCTAATGATCTCAGCATTTAATTACTTATTGTAAAAACTCTACAAACAAAAAGTGAAATAAAAATTACGGTACAAGCTAAAGAAATGTGAAAACTGAGGAACAACTATGATCACAACCAACAAACTCCAATTGTTATCTGTTACTGATAGACTTACCTCTTATTTTTCTTGTCAGGATTTAGCAGAGAACAACTTTCACTCAGTTTTAATCCTTCCCTATGGTCAGACATGATCCAGGCCTTACCTCATGCCACCAGGCCTTCAAATTTCAGTACTTCTTTTCATTGAGGTTGCTGCAGGCAGTCCTCTAACATGGCAAAATTCATGTAAACCCATGGAAGTCTGAAGTGATAGCCATTCCCTGACAGGCTTACAAAGTCTATAATAGAAGTAAACTAGTTAGTTCAAATGAATTACTGAACCTGGCATTGGAAGTATAAATACAACCCTACTTTCACTCAACAAGCATTTATTAAGCACCTACTTTTTGTCAGGTATTCTGCTAAGAACTGTTTATTAATTATTATTTCCTATTTTTGATATTAGCCTGGGTTTGATATTTACGTGTTTGCGTACTTATATATGTAGATGCATGAATCTGAACCTGTGATTTTATTGGCATAGGGGATTCCCAACAGTGCTAATAAGCAAATGTTTGCAATTTGTAGTCAGAGACTTGTCTGTAGGCACATAATTATTGAATTATATAGTATCTTCAACCAATGTATATCAAACCAAAACTTGATCCCAGGCTTTCCTGACTCAGATGCCTTGCTCTCTATTGCCATTCTACCTCATAAACATTGTGTTAATATACATATATTTGAATGTATGTGTGCATATATACATATATGTATGTGTGTTTGTCCTTCGTTGATGAAGAAGACCATGCCATCTGAGAAACAGTGACATGATTTGCACTTGACTTTGTTTTTTTTAAGTGAGGGAGGGCTGTGCAGGTCACCAGCCTCACTTCTCCTCCAGAGCCATCTGAATCCAGTGACCAGATATTCATCAGGATGCCTGGAGATGAACCAGGATGAGGCAGCTGGGGTTAAGTGACTTGCCCAAGGTCACATATGTAACAGTATAAGCCAATATACATTTATATGTTTTTATTTTAAATATGTACGTGCTATATCATATATGTATATTGTTATAACACATACACACTATGTGCTATATCATGTATGTGTATTGTTATAACACATACACACATATATGGTGATTATCATATAGAGAGTTCCTAGTAGCAAAGTATTAGCCTGTTTTTGCTTCAGGTACATAATCCAGAGGAGATGGTATTGTAAAATGATTTTATAAAGATTTTTTTAAAAGAATCAAAAACACTTAAAATACAAAGCTATAATATAAATACTAAATGATCTGCCTTTCTTCAAAATCTTCAGGAAAATAAAAGTGTGCTATGCAAGGCAATCCCTAATGATAGAGAGGTAGTCCCAAATTACACATAATCACTAAGTAATTGCAAATAAGATAAAATCTGTATGGCAAAGCAATTTCTCATCTCTTTAAAGAGATAAAGAATAATCAGTAATTATGTTTTGGTTAAGTTCTATGTTATGTTAAATTATCTTACAATAACTTTAGAAGTCTTTGTTTCCTCACATATTCAAATAGGAATTGAATTCTTTCTCAACCTTTCTTACTATGCAAGCCATCAAATTAGATCTGCTTTAGAATATTTATTGCCCAATGTTTGGGAAAAGGGAATTCAGTTATCTATAGTATAAAATAATGAAAGATATTCCTAAGAAATATGTAAATTCTTATCTGCTTAAAGTACTCATTTTTGTCTAGTGGGAAACAAGTAGCAGAACATGATGGTCTTAACCTCCTGCCTGATTTTGTCAAAGCTCTGTGGCAAGTTTTTCACCTGTGAAAAAAGTCTTAGGGGGGAGGAGCAAAGATGGCGTGGTAGAAAGACACACATATGCTAGCTCTGAACCCACAGCCCATAAAATATCTGTAAAGAAGAACTCCCAATAAATTCTGGAGCAGCAGAAGCCACAGAACAACAGAGCGGACGAGATTTCTGTTCCAGAGAGACCTGAAAACCTGATGCGAAAGGTCTGTTGCGCACTGGACCTGGAGCAGAGCCCAGCCCTGCCTTGGCCACACAGCACCCAGAGGAGCAGATCCAAGCAGGCTTCAGGGACAGAATCTCCAGTGGCCGCGCAGCTCCCTCCACCCACAGGCGGTGGGGGTGAGTAAAATAACACCTTGAAAAATAGGCTAACTCAATTGGCAAAAGACGTTCAAAAAGCCAATGAGGAGAAGAATGCTTTCAAAAGCAGAATCAGCCAAATGGAAAAGGAAGTTCAAAAGCTCACTGAAGAAAATTGTTCTTTCAAAATTAGAATGGAACAGATGGAGGCTAATGACTTTATGAGAAACCAAGAAATCACAAAACAAAACCAAAAGAATGAAAAAATGGAAGATAATGTGAAATATCTCACTGGAAAAACAACTGACCTGGAAAATAGATCCAGGAGAGACAATTTAAAAATTATGGGACTACCTGAAAGCCATAATCAAAAAAAGAGCCTAGACATCATCTTTCATGAAATTATCAAGGAAAACTGCCCTGAGATTCTAGAACCAGAGAGCAAAATAAGTATTCAGGGAATCCACTGATCACCACCTGAAAGAGATCCAAAAAGAGAAACTCCTAGGAACATTGTGGCCAAATTCCAGAGTTCCCAGGTCAAGGAGAAAATATTGCAAGCAGCTAGAAAGAAACAATTCAAGTATTGTGGAAATACAATCAGGATAACACAAGATCTAGCAGCTTCTACATTAAGGGATCAAAGGGCATGGAATAGGATATTCCAGAAGTCAAAGGAACTAGGACTAAAACCAAGAATCACCTACCCAGCAAAACTGAGTATAATACTTCAGGGGAAAAATTGGTCTTTCAATGAAATTGGGGACTTTGAAGCATTCTTGATGAAAAGACCAGAGCTGAAAAGAAAATTTGACTTTCAAACACAAGAATCAAGAGAAGCATGAAAAGGTAAGCAGCAAAGAGAAGTCATAAGGGACTTACTAAAGTTGAACTGTTTACATTCCTACATGGAAAGAAAATATTTGTAATTCTTGAAACTTTTCAGTGTCTGGGCAGTGGATAGGATTACACACATACACACACGCACACATACACAGAGACAGAGAGCACAGAGTGAATTGAATAAGATGGGATCATATCTTAAAAAAATGAAATTAAGCAGTGAGAGAGAAATATATCGTGAGGAGAAAGGGAGAAATGTAATGGGGCAAATTATCTTACATAAAAGAGGCAAGCAAAAGACTTTTTAGTGGAGGGAAAAAGAGGGAAGGTGAGGGAAAAACATGAAGTTTGCTCTCATCACATTCCACTAAAGGAAGGAATAAAATGCACACTCATTTTGGTATGAAAACCTATCTTACAATACAGGAAAGTGGGGGATAAGGGGATAAGCAGGGTGGGGGGGAGGACAGAAGGGAGGGCAATGGGATGAGGGAGCAATTTGAAGTCAACACTCTTGGGGAGGGACAGGATCAAAAGAGAGAATAAAAGCAATGGGGAGCAGGATAGGATGGAGGGAAATATAGTTAGTCTTGCATAACATGACTATTATGGAAGTCATTTGCAAAACTACACAGATATGGCCTATATTGAATTGCTTGCCTTCCAAAGGGAATGGCTGGGGAGGGAGGGATGAAGAGAAGTTGGAACTCAAAGTTTTAGGAACAGTTGAGACTGTTCTTGCTACTAGGAAATAAGAAATACAGGTAAAGGGGTATAGAAAGTTATCTGTCCCTACAGGACAAAAGAGAAGATGGGGACAAGGGAAGGGAGGGATGATAGAAGAAAGGGGAGATTGGTGATAGGGGCAATTGGAATGCTCGGTGTTTTGGGGTGGGGGGAGGGGACAAATGGGGAGAAAATTTGGAACCCAAAATTTTGTGAAAATGAATGTTAAAAGTTAAATAAATTAATTTTAAAAAAAAGAAAAAAGAAAAAAGTCTTAGTTTTTCCTGTCTACCCTAATTCCTGTCATCATCCTAGAACTTAAATATTCATGTTGAAAAATTCTCTAAAACCTCCACCGCATAATTCTTCACTTTCTCTTAATGGTGGCCTCTTTCCACACCCTACACACACTGCTCTACAACTCTACAACCTTAGGCCTTGACACCTTATGGAATTGCATTATCTCGGAGATTTTGAACTTTGAAATTCAACTCACAGACCATCACATCTTATCTTTCTGCCCCCACACTTATCACCCTTTCCCTCTCACTCTACATTTTCTTATTGCCCTCAGTGTGGTTTCCGTCACCTCTTTTAATTATCATTCTCTCCATCGATCTGGCCTACACAGTTGATCTTGACCCCATGATCTACTACCACTGTCTTGATCTATTAACCACCATCTTGGAAAATGTCAACTAACATTTTGAGTTTACTAATTTGTTAATACTTTATTTCAGGAGTTTTTAATATTGTGTATGTGTGTATGATGGCAGTGAAGCCCATGGATTCCTTCTCTGTATAATGTTTTGAATGTAAAAAATAACATATATATGATTAAAAAGGAATCCATTCACACTGAAATATAGTTATTAAAAATACATATTTAAAACAAAGTTCATAGATACCAGGTTAAGAACCCCTGCTCTACCCTGAGTAATCCCTATCATATTATTTCATATCATATTGTTATCATTATATCATATTACATTGCTATTTTATATTATCATTATATCACATTATTACTCCAAGACTTTTGGGCATCACTAAAAGAAGTCACAAAATCAGTGATTTCTTTTCTCTTTTTTCGCATTATGAATGCCAAACTTCTCCTTCTTACTTTAGATCTTTAACTGTCTCTTCATTTGTAGCAAATTAGTCTCCTACTTGACCTTATCAAGATTAAGACCATACAACAGATAAATGTTCTCCATATACTCTTCCACATCTTAAAACTCCATAGTATCATTACCTTTTGTCTCTTTCATCCTTCCTATTTTAGGGAAAGAAAGATCACTATCCCATTTTACCTATGTCCTTTTCCCATCCCTTTCTATTCTTTTACTGCTTTGCTCAACTATTTGTTGTGTATTTCTCTGATGATCACAGACTTAGAATAAGAGGAATCTTAGTTCGTCTAATCCAGTTCTCTAATTTTGTAAATGAGAAAACTGAGGCCCATATTTTCTGATAGTCATTCGGTTACGAAATTTCAAGACTTATATTTAAACAAAGATTCATTCATGCCAAAGTCAGTACTCTTTTTATTGAGCTATGATGAGGTGTCAGTATTTGGAGATTTGAAGTTAGCACAATGTCTTTGATTAGCAAATTTCTTTGATTAGCAAAATGTCTTTGATTACAATGAAAAGAACATCACAATCAACAGGAACTCCTTTTGTTTTGAATTCTACCAATTTTTTTTTTTTTGGCAAAACATGTTTCCTTTTTGTTGCCCTTGGCTCCCTTGTCTATTTCTTAAATGAATTAGGTTGGGTTTACTTTAACCTTACTAAGTGTTTTCTCATCTGATTACTTTTTTCTAATCTAGTATTGACTTTGACTTTTGCTTTCACTGGCAAACAATCTGACTGAACATGGACATCAGATTCTGAATTAACTGTTACTTTTTATATATTTAGACATAGGTAATTTCATGTTTTATATTGTTGTATGGTGTTCCTAACAGTAAGTGCCTTCCAGTGTTCTTTTCAAAGAAATTATCATGACTTATGGACACAGGGCTTCTGGGAATTCTGCAGTCCTCATTCATTGCTTGAGTGCAAATCATACTTTTAAACATAGTTGTGATTTTTAAAATTGTTTTTCAGTCTTCCTCTATGCTTCCCTTCACATTAAAATCAAAGACATTCAAAATTTACACTGATTTCTATTGGCAAGTTTTGTCAGTATCAGCATGGAATCTCTCTATTTCATCATTCATTCTGGTACATGAAGAACAGTTTTCTTTATTGTCGATGGAAGCTCATTATTAGCAATATAAGGAGATATGATCAAGTATACCAAAAATTTTTGTTTGTTTTTGTTATTTGGTGCAAAATGAAACCAACTTCACTAACATTTTTATTAAGGAAAGAACAAAGGAAGGAAGAAAGAAGGGAGGAAGGATGAAGGGAAGGAAGGAAATAAGCATTTAAAAAATATTTACTGTGAGCTGAGTATTATGCTAAGCACTTTACAAATATTATCTTATTTTATCTTCACAACAACCTTGTGTGGTCGATGCCATCATTATTCCATTGTAAATTTGAAGAAGGTGAGGCAGAGATTAAGGGACTTGCACACACTCACACAGCTAATAGGTGTCCAAGGCGGGATTTAAAGTTGTCTTCCTTATTCCAGCTCCAGTGTTCTATCCACTGCACCATCTAGCTGCCTTACTTTTGTGGAGGTGACTTACAAGCTATCCATTCATAGGGCTATAACTTCCTGGTGCCTTTTGATTTTATTTTTAGCGATAGCCTCAATATGGATGTGGTTAGGGTCTTCTACTGCTATATCAAATTGTTGGCCTGAAGGCAAACATGGCTAACAGAGGGCACAAACTGTCAGATGAATGTTTATAGTTGTATGATTTTTGGGCCTTTCTGTTCTTTTCCCACAGTATTCTTCTACTACCATTACGACAATGGAAGTAGGCCATAATAAGTCATGGCAGGCCATTTTGTGATTGTTAGTTTCATCAAGTGGTGAACACCACTACCAATTCCACCTCACCAAAACGAGTGATTCATCACTTGAAAGTCTGCTTCTACTGAGGAGACTTCTTGCACTTAGTTTCATTTGTTCTTAGGTAACAGACACAAAAGCTCTTGCTGGGTTCATCATCAGTCTTTTCTATATTGACGGAAATCCCTCATGTTTGGATTTTTCTCTCACTGCCTTCAGAAATCAAGGTCACCTCCATGATGTGGCAAGACATCAGTATTGAACTTTAATAGATTTTTTTTCTCATGCTTTGTTGGTTGTTGTTCAGTTGTTTCAGTCATGTCTGACTCATCATGATCCCATTTGGGTTTTCTTGACAAAGACACCAGAATGATTTGGCATTTCCTTCTCCAGCTTATTCTACAGATGAGGAACTAAGGCAAACAGGGTTAAGTGACTTGTCCAGGGTCATATAGCTAGTAAGTGTCTGAGGACAGATTTGATTTCAGGCTGGGCATTCTATCCACTGAGCTACTTAGCTGCTCCATAGATTATATGTTTGTATGTATGTATGTGTGTATATGCTTATATATTTGTGTATGTATACATGTATATGTATACATTATAAGGGATGATTGAATTTTGTTTCCACAGAAATTATATGAGACATAATTTGTAAAACCTAAGAAGTCATGCTGTTGGTAAACTGTACTGGAGGTCAGTGGGGGAAGTTGGTGGCCTGTTAATCTGCATATCTAAAGGCAGACTCCTTTTGTTCTGAAAAGTCCTTTCTCCAGTGTATCAAAAAAACTGCCAGACCAGGTGTGGTTCACCAAGGATGAGATCCATTGAACTTGACACTGCCTTAGATAATGGGACTCTTCTTACGGATATCCTGGGCAGAACCTTTAACTCACAGTTTTTGTCAATTCTTTTAGCAATTGAGAAAATTCATTTCTCGTGCTATGGAGATCAGGAAATCTGATGTAGACAACCTGGGATGAGACTAAAAGCATTTTATGAATTTACTTCTCCTTTACTAAATAAAGTATAAAGTATGAGGATGAAAAGGGGGGAGGGAATTGAAATAAGAAATGTAATCAGGGGTAATGACATACATGGGGGTGGGGTTTAGGTGTTTTCTGATAGGCTAGGTACCCTGAAATGCTTGTCCAATGGGATACAAGGGGGAAATTCAGATTGGATAGACATGATAAAAGGGCTTTGTACTTCTCTTGAAGTGTACCTAAGCCTGCTAAATTAGCCTTTTCCACAAGGGGATGAAGGCCCACATCACCTGTCCTAAATGACATGAAATAATAAAATCTTTCCTTAATTCACTGAGGGCCATGTGGAGTTTTATTTTTGGTAAGAATTGTTTCTCACATCCATGTATATGCATATGTGTGTATATTTTTTCCCTCCTACTACATCCTGCTAAATTTCCAAGGCTAGAATCAATATCACAAATATTAATAGAGATCACTTAATGATCAATAGATTTAAAGCATCTAGTGCTATATTTGAAGACCTCAACCACACTTCTTATCTCAGTGGTCAAAATAATAGCTCAGTTGCATGTGGGAGTGGTTTTAATCATTTAAAAAATTAGATCTGATTTTATTAATAGAGGGAACACTTAATGAGGAAACTCCTTCTACCAATGCCTATCAGCACTTGCTGCATAATTTACAGGCTTAGGGAGTTGCTTTGTTTGTGGAGAGACTTGGCCAGGGTCCCCTCATTCGGATGTGTGAAAGGCTAGGACTCGGACCCAGCTCTTCATGCCTCTGAGACCCCCTCTCTCTATCAGCCATATTACAATACCTCTTTTGGCCAATTAATAATTGTAAATGTGATATTTTGAAAATTCTCCATGACAAAACCCTGACTCTGTCTGTCTAGGTTATGCCTCTGTCTTCTCTATAAAATGAAAAAGCTAAATTCGATGATTTTTAAATGTGAGCTCTGATAATCTAGGATCCTATGGGCCTGTGTATGAACCAAACATACTCATTTCTCACATATTCTGATCCTGACTTTTCCACTTTCAGTCCAGCAGCCTTCCCAAGCTGGAGATACCTCTGTTGGTGTGGCCTCCTTTTCTAGCGAGTTCTTGCCCAGAACTTCCATTTGAGGAAGGGCCTGGGTAAGCCATGCTACTCCTTTCTTGACTCTCGGGCTTTCCTACCTTCCTGCTCCCCTCATCCTTGCCCCTCTCCTTCTTTTGCATTCTTGTTATGTCTTTGAAAGTAAACTTGTTTAGGGTAGGAGCTTTTCTTCTTTGATTGTATTTATACCCCCAGGGCTCGACACACTCAACTGACATAGTGAACAGAGGGTGTTTAATAAATCTTCTATCCCTCCTTCCTTCCTTCCTTCCTTCCTTCCTTCCTTCCTTCCTTCCTTCCTTCCTTCCTTTCTTCCTTCCTTCTTTCCATTTCTACCTTCCTTCCTCCCTTCTTCCCTTCTTTCTCTCTCTCCTTTCTCTTAACTAGCTAGGTACATATCATTTATGATTCCTTCATCTTACATGTAATATAAATGAGAAATTACCACAAAATAAGTATGTAGCTTATGTTCCTAGGTTTGATTTATAGATTACATATTAAAATCTCTTCCCTTATACACATATTGAACAATTTTAAACAAAACAAAACGTATCTTGTGTCTCATGAACAATTATTTCTTTTACTTAGACTAAAAAAACAATTCAGGGTGACTGGATATTGTACATGTGGATTTCCCCCTCTCTGTTGTTTCGTCATGGCATTTCTTCAGCCTTAAATAAGTCTACCTCACTTTTTAAATGAGTTTGATTGGCAAAAATTCAATATCTTTGCAGGAGCAACACAGAAAACCATGCCTGTTCTTTCCGATCTAAAGTAATTCTCTCCTGGAATGTGACTTGTCCTTCAGTGTTACCACTGAAACAGTGCTTTCTGAATGTGTCCTGTTGTTAATGTTTATAGACTGGTCCTAATTTGTAAATCATAAAGTCCCAGTATCATGGAAGAATCTCAAGTCCATTTTATCCATTCTTTTGTATTCTATTAAAGATAAAACCAAAATATTCAAGGGAAGACTATCACAAATACACATACTTATAGGCACATATACGTACATATATATATGTATATACACAGGCATAGCCATATGTTCATATGCACATATTTAGTTCTTGTATATACTAAGATCAGCCAAGGTTTAGATGGCCCCTTTATTTTACAAAATACATTATTTCACTTAATGTCAAAACAGTGAGGCACTTTAAGTTTCCTAATTCTTATTTTTTAATAACATATTTATTTTTTGCTTTAAACTTTGAATAGCTCTTTATATTGTCTAGGTTGAACTTCACAAACTTGCTATATAGTGGCATTATTTCTCTTTTATTGGAGGAAACTGACGTGCAAGAAAATTACATGAGTTGCCCTAGGACACATTTCAGAGACAAGATTTGAACCCACACCTTTTTGTTTTTGTTGATATCATTCTGTACTCATTTTTGTAAGTCTTCCCAAGTTTCTCTGAAACCATCCTTTTCATCATTTCTTATGGCATAAAATACCATTCATTGTGTATGTAGGCCAAAATTTATTCATCCCTTTCCTCACCGATAGACATCACTTGGGTTTCTAGTTGTTTGCCATTTCAAAAAGAGCTACAATATTTTTGTTTTAACATCTGGGTCCTTTTTATTTTTTTGTCTCTTTGGGGTATTGCTGGGTCAAAGTGTGTGTGCATAGTTAAGTCATTTTCAGGAACTGGTTCCACACTGTTTTCACAATGACTGAGCTAATTCACAACTCCACTAAATGTGTGTTAATGTGTTTTTTTTTTTTCCCTTACAGCTCCTCCAGTGTTTGCCATTTTCCATTTTTTGTCAGCTTTGATAATCCAATAGATGTTAGGTAGCACTTCAGAATTATTTTAATTTGCTTCTCTCTAATTTTTAGTAATTTGGGGCATTTTTTTACGTAGGATTTCTTTCTTAGAAAATTTCCTATTTCTATCATTTGACCATTTATCAATCAGGAAATGGTTTTTATTCTTATGAATCTGAGAAACTTGCCACCAAGATCTTTTTTCCTTCCCCAATTAATTTACCCCCTTCTAATTTTAATTATATGGTTTTCTTTGTTCAAATACTGTTTGATTTTATGTAAGTAAAGCAGCTTTTTCTCTTTGGTGATTTTCTTTATCCCTTACTTGATCATTAATTCTTCCTCCATCTATAGCTCTGAAAGGCAATTTATTTTTTGCTCCTCTTATGTGTTTATGATGTAACCTTTTATATCTAAGTCACATATCCATTTGGATATTCTTTTGGCATATGGTGTGAGCTGTTGACTTTAACATAATTTCTGCTCAACTGGTTTCCAGTTCTCCCAATGGTTTTTGCCAAATAATGAATCTTTAAGTAGCTGGGGTCTTTGGGTTTATCAAGTAGTATATTTCTAGGTTGCTTTGCTTCTTATACTGTGGACTAATTTATTATGCTGATCAACCTCTCTGTTTTTAAACTAACAACAAATCATTTGGATGATGACAGATCTGATACTTCCAGACCCTTGTTCTTCCCACTTTTCCTTTGATATTCTTGACCATATATAGTAATGTTTCATTCTGTTCCTGTCTGGTCATCCTTCATATTTTCTTAGCATTTGAATGGAATGTACAGTAGTAGATAAAAGACCAGGCTTGATCTAGTGGGAAAATGACTGGGCTTGGTGTCAGATGGTTCAATTATCAGCTTACTACCACTAAACTCTATGACAATAACCTAATTATTTTACCTTTCAAAGACTCATTCTCCTTTTATGTAAAACAAAAATAATTCCTGTTCTCCTTAATTGACAGAGTTCTAGTGAAGATAAAATGAGAGGTATACATAGTGTTTTCTCATTTCAAAGTACTATCTGGATGTGAGCTATTGTGATCAATATTGAATACCACTGAGTATGGTTATAGAAGAGAGAATGAAGGAAAAATAGCACTACTATTCAATAAGGATATATATGTACATGTGTGTTTGTATGTTTGTATATACATACATATGCATACATATACATATATATCCCAAACAACTCATCCAGTAATAAATACTTATTCTCTGTCGAGAATGGAGAAATGCCAGCTAAAGACAACCATGGGTTAGAAAACGTCTGTTTGTAAAATCTTATGGAAGAAGAAGGTAGAAGTCTATCTTAAAAAGCACCAGATTTTAGATGGAGAATGGCCAAGAGGTAACAATGTTTGCAGAAAGCTTACGAGATGACTCAATTCAAATACTTTTTAATGAAAGTAGAAAGTGACTAACAAAAAGATAAAAAATGGAGCAGATATTTGCATACTTCTATAACAAACTTTTATTTATTAATAATAGTGAAACCATTGCACCTGAACTGTGAACTTCTTAGATGCTTATCTGGTTACTCAAGAAAATAATTGAAATGGCTCAAAAGGTAAAGTTGGGATTGGTACTGAAGAAGAATAAGATGGGAAAGAGTTGGTGGGCCAGCTCTGGCCAAGAGAACATGTGCATGACATAATTTTGGAATTATGGAGGATTGATGCTCTAGAGTTCCCCTGAATAAGGGGAAGCTCCCCAGTGACTGGGGGGAGGGAGCTAAATGAAGAAGAGTGTTACTATTTCCTCAAAAAAAAAGGTGATTAAAATAATACATAATTATCAAAAGCAACTTGGTATAGTAGATAGAGAGCCTGAGGGTAAGGAAGACCTGTGAACTTCTACCTCTGATCCATATTACCCATATTGCCCTGGATCAGTTGCTTAACTTTTCAATGACCCAGGTAAATCCCCATGACTCCAAGTTATGGAACAGTATCTCATTCTGTATTGATAGAGAGAATTGCCCTCTGAGAGTTTCTTATACCAATATAATCACAGGTCTGTTCAACCAATCAGTAAACATTTATTAAGTACTTACTATGTCCTATGCATGGTGCTAAGCATATAAACATATAAAGTATAGCTCCTGCCCTCAAGTAGCTCATGATGTAATGGAAGAGAAAGCATTCAAACAAGCTACATATGGGGTAGATATCAAATAAATAAGAGACATAAGGCACTAGAATTAAGAGGGGTTTGAAAAGGTTTTCTAGAGAAGATGGGATTTTAGTTGGAACTTAAAAGGAAGGCAGGAGGTAGAGGTGAAGAGGGATAGCATTCCAAGCATGGACAAACAGCAAATGCCCAGAGCCAAGAGACAAGGTGACTTGATGGTGGGATAGCTATGAGGACATTATCACTGGAATGAAGAAGGTATAGCAAGTAATAAGGTGTAAGAAGACTAGAAGAGTGCAGAGGGAAGGGCAGGGGGGAGTAGGTTATGAAGGTCTTTGAATGCCTAACAGAAATTTTGTAATTGATCCTGGTGCTGATAGGGAGCCACTGAAATTTGAGTAGTGAGTGACACGGTCGAACAGTCTATTGTAGTGATCCAGGGATAAGGTGATCCAGAGCCTTCATGAGAGTGGTGCCAAGGTCAGAAGAGAGAAGGGGGTGTATTGAGTAGATGTTATAAAGGTGATTTTACAGGCCTTGGTAACAGACTGGATATGGGGGTGACAGATAGTGAGGCATCAAAGGTGACTCCTAGGTTGTGAGGCTGAGAGGAGGATGTGACTTGTGGGAGGATGGTGCTGTCCTCTACAGTAAAAGGGTAAGTAGGAGGTTTAGAAGGAAAGGATGAGTTCAATTTTGGATGTGTTGAGTTTGAGATGTCTAGTGGACATAAACATGTCTGAAAGGCAATTGGATGTGTCAGATTGGAGGTAGGAATAATGATTAGGGTAGGTTAGGGAGATTTGAGACTTGCCAGATGAGAGATGGTACTTCAATTCATGGAAGCTTTTGAGATAACCAAGTAAAGCATTTTAGAGGGAATACAAGAAAGATTTCAGGAGAGAACTCTGTGGGACACCCATATTTAGAGATCATGATCTGGATGAGGATCCAGCAAAAGAGATCAAGGAGTGGTCAGATAGGTAGGAGGAGAACCAAGAGAATGGTGGCCCCAAATCCTAGAGGGAAGAGTGTATCAAGGGGGAGAGGATCCTCAAAAATAAAAAAACAATCCAATGAAGTTACCAAACTATGTGACTACATTCTCTTCACTACAAAGTATGAGATGACACATCCATATATGAATGGTATCCTTCATGCTAATATAAAAAAAGGGATAGTCACACTTTTAAAAGTAATATTCTGCAGCAGTCCCTTTACAATCTGTTTTAAAGGTATGAGGAAAACAAGGCCCCATTGTGTTTCTCATTTATTAAATTTTTGTTTTTGTTATTAGTGTTTCTATCATACCAGGAATAAGCAGATGGGATAGGGTAAGTAGGATATATCACATTAGTAAGAAAAATTTGGCTGAACAAATTGTACCTTTAAAGAATTGCCTCCCACAAGGAGTCGCCTATGCATATGTTAAGATCATACAAACATGTGGCGAGAGTGATAACTCTGAAGATACTTAGTGTATAATAACTGCTTATTCAGTTAAGTTGAAATGTATCCAACAGATACCACTCCGATTACCAATATTAAGTACAGCATAAAACAGGAATCATAACAGATATTTGTAACATTGTGGATGATGTCCAGTGCAGAATATAAATGCAAGAATTAATCCCTAGAGGTAAGTAGATCAGCCAGATGTTTCTATTTGTTGATAAAATGGGGCTAATTACATGAAACTCTGAAATACTTCAGTTTCCTAAATGAAGTACACAGTCACTCGAAAGAATTTGGCATAACAATCAGCCTTGGAAAAAACAAGTGGATGAAGAATGTCCGCTGTCCAGACTAACATATGCTGTTGGACGGGCAGTCCACAAAAGTGGTCTATTAGTACAGCTACTTGCAGATGATCAATGAGCTGCACTTAGAATAGAATAAGATAAAGAGAACAAGCTGTATTGCATCTGGGAAACTGCAAAGTTCTTTCAATGATCCAAAACTGTTTCTTGAAAAAAAAATCTATTTTCTTAATATTAACTGTATCCTGCTGATATTAATGACTACGCATCATGGACTACCACAGTCTCTAAGGAACAAAAAAATGGTGGTTACACAAATAGTAATGGAGAATATAGTAGACATATGTAAACTAAAGTATAATATTAATTGTGGAATGTAAAAGAAGCAGCTTAAAATATATCATCTTTGATATGTAAGATAGCTCTGTAGTCAGAGAGGCAGATTACCCATTAACAGACTGACTGCTGGTACCCACATAATGTTAAAAGGCTTTAGGGGAAGATCTCAACGTGAGAGGACATGAAAATGAGTCATCAAGGATGGATGCTGAATGCATAGAGAATACTCTGCCCCATTTGAGGTAGTGCCTGCATCATAGAGATCATGTGTCAATTAAGTATTGAAATGGAAACCAATCAAACTCCAAGTAAACAATGCTAACTATCTAAAGTACAGTTGCATGGACATTAGAAAGAGATCATTAAACGATGGTTAAATTAAAGAAGGAATCATAAAAATGATAACATATTACCTTAATGATAATGACACAATACTATCAAACTACATGGGATGTAACCAAAGCAGGGGAAGAGAGACAGATGTATAGCACTGAATCTTCACATTAATTAGCAAGAAAAAGAAGAACTTAATGAGTGGAGACTGCATTTAAAGAAATTACCAAAAGAATAAAGTAATACTGCCAAGGAAAGCAGAAGAGAGGTTATTAATATGAGGACAAAAATTAATAAAAGGGAGAACCAAAGAACAATTGAAGTGAAAAATAAGAGATGTTATTGTAAAGACCAATTAAACTGATAAACAGTTAGCAGAGGTAATAAAAAAGGAGAAAAAACCCCTCAAATTACCAAAATTAGAATTGAGAGGGGTGATTACCCTAAATGCAAAAGAAATTAGGAAAATTATCAAAAATTACTCCATATAGCCTTATGTTTCTAAATTGGAGAAAATAGAATAGATGGATATCTACACAATGGCATAATGGAAATGTATAACCGAAATAGTCTCAGTAAGAGAAATCAGCTATACTGTTAATGGTTTGTATCATAAAAAGTAAACAGATACAGAAAGATTTACAAATAAAATGTTCCAAACCTTCAAAGAATCAGTAAACCTTGTAGGCATATATTTTTTAAGGGTAGAGAAAAAAACATTTTGCTTCCCAATTTTTCTTATTCAATAAAGATGTTTTTGGCACTCAATTCTGGTAAAGATAAAACTGCAAAGGAAAATTGTAGGTCAATGTTATTAGTGAATATTGATACAAAAAAATTAAAACATCAAAAATGATATAATAATTTATATAAATTATTCACCATGATCTTACTAGAAATGGATGAGGTCCTCCATTTGGAATACTATCAGTAAAATGAATGATATCAATAAGAAAAATAATAGAATCATACAACTACAAAAATAAAATCAGAAAAAGATTAAATGGTGGTAAAAATTTAAGAGTATATAACTAAAAATATTTTCCTTATTATACTTTAAATGTATGTATTTAAAACCAAGAGTTAACATTCTATATAAGGGAGAAACAGAGGTATACTGAATAAAAAAAGGTATAGTGCAAGGTTATGTAATGTTATTCAAAATTGCTTTTAAAAAAAAGTTAGCCATAGCAATAAAGCATCCTTCCCATAACCCCCCCCCCCAAAAAAAAAAAACTAAAGGGAAAAATAAATTAAAAGAAACAACACCAGTGATTAAAGAAAAAGACATTTTTTTCTGCTGGAGACAAAATATTGCACACGCAATCCTAGATAACGGCACAAAAAACATACAATTGAGGTATTAAATGATTTTAGCATTTAGCATAAGATATACTCAATAACTTTTTTATTTTTATTTTTTAAAATTGAATTATTTTATTTGTTTTCAGTGTTTGACAGTCACTTCTATATATCTTAGATTTTTTTCCACTCCCTCCCTGTCATTCCCCCCTCCCTCCCTACTCCCTCCCTAAGAGGGCATACAATCTTATATAGGTTCTGCACACGCATTCCTATTAAATGCATGTTGCACAGAAGAATTAAAATGAATGGGAGAAACCATAAAACAAAACAAAGCATAATGCAAAAGAAAATGGTCTGTTTCTATCTGCGATCCAATTCCATAGTTCTTTCTCTGGATGTGGAATGCGTTTTGCCTCTAGTCCATTAAAATTTTTTTTTAAGTCCATGCATTTCAATGAAGTACTAAGTCTACCAGAAAAATTCCTTGCACACTATGGTTGTTGCTGTGTACAAAGTTTTCATGGTTCTGCTCCTTTCACTTAGCATCAGTTCATATAAGTCTTTCTAGGCTTCTCTAAGGTCTTCCAGTTCATGGTTTCTCATAGCACAATAGTATTCCATTACATTCATATACCACAACCCACTAACTTTTACACACATTAAGAGTTATATTCACTTTGATGTTACCAACCAAATCAGGAAAAATGGATAGAAATATAAATACTATTTGTTATGCAAACCAAGAGGCATTCTCTCATTTTGAGGCTTTGTTATTGTTTTACAAAGCAAGGAATATGAACAGGCAAGCCCTTAGATTTGTCCTTGAAAACCAATATTTACCAAGCTTTTATTTATATGCAAAACCCCATGCTAAGCACCTTTTTACTGGATAAAAGGGGGAAAAATGACAGTCTGCTATCAAGTATCTTACAATCTATTTGGGGAAACATTATACATACATATACGTAAATATGTATATAAGCTTCCAGTTCCTTTATGAAACCTCCTTTCCCTGTTGATCTATCCTCCCTCTTACCTATAAGACTGACCATACCAAACATAAGGCACTTCATATAGGTTAACATTTTATAATACTATACAGTATGCAATATATTCAGTACTTTGCAAACTTTTACGTGCTACATAAATTACATATCTATATACATACATATATACGTATGTACATATACAAGAAAAAATAACTAACGTACACAAGAAAACATAACGAACGATGATAATAGCTTTATATAGCAATTTAAAGTTTGAGAAGCACTGGACAGATGTTATCTCACTTAATCACTATAATATAAATCAACCTTTGCTATATTTCTCATGGACAGACCTATAGGAGGTCAGAGGAAGGTGAGATCATTGAGGAGAGAAGGCTTCATAAAGAAGTGGAATTTGAGTGGGACTTTACTGAAAGAATGAGACTTAGATGTGTGGAAAAGATACTATTACACACCTGTGTTGATATGGGAGTGCCACAGAGAAATAAATGCATAAGGAAAACTCTTAGACACTGATACACTGGCTTGGCTAAAGCAAATGATCTGAATAAGGGAGCAGGGGAATTCTGAAAGATAGTTATTATCAAATATATTGGGACTTGCAGTTGCCTGAAAAGGTGACCAGTAAGAGCCCTTCTACCATGGAATTAATATACCTACAAATTCCCAGAAAAGGATGGCAGATTTTGGGAGAGTCCAGCTATTACTGAGGATTGGCACCTTCAGGCTTACTCTAGAATGTTGCTTACTATTCAGTTGTCCTTTGCTTCTCAACCATGGCTTAATTACGGATCCCATGTGGGAAGTCAAAAAATGCAGCCCCTCCTTCTGTTTCTCAGGCTCTTCCCTTGCCAAAGAGCAGGGATGGGGGCCAGAGGTGATCTTAAGAGCCAAGGATGCAGTGTTCAACTTATGGAAACACTCCTGGAAATTCATACCATTTCTGGGATTTTATTTCTCAAGAAGCTGACAGAATTTTAAAAAAATACAACTAAAAATCCATGTTTACAGGTATAAAGGAAAAATTAAATAATTGGAAATCTACTCAACGTTCTTGGCTGGGCTACACCAGTCAAATTAAAGTGATGATCCTTCTATTAATCTTCAGATTTAGTGTTATACCAATCAAAATACCAAAGACATATTTTATAGAACTCATCAAAAGAATGAATTCATATGGAAGAATAAATAAGACAAGTTTTTCAAGGAAAATAATGAAAATAAGCAGAAATGAAGGCAGTAATGTGATTACATCTCAAATTATATTGTAAAGTAGCAATTTTCAAAATTATTTGGTACTTGTTAAAAAATTGAAAAGTGGGTAAGTGAAATAGACTAAGATCTAGACACAAAGGAGTAAACATTTTGGCATTTATTGGATTAAAGAATACAAACTGCTTTGTGAGGGGATTCTTGACTAGACAGAAATAGAAAAGAAAAACTAGAGAGCAGTATGGTGAAAAGTTGGTTTAAATAAAGTCTACAGTTTGTGCGATATACCACAATTAATTCCAAATGGATAAAGTACTTAACTATAAATGGTCACAATACCAAAATGATAGAAGAATGAATGCTCAAATCATTTTAGCTACATATGGCAAGAGATGGATTTAGGAGCAGACAAGGGAAAGAGGATTAGAAAAGATAAAATAGATAATTTTGATTCTGTAAAATTAAAACATATAGGTGGGAATACAGTCAATCTAACTAGAATAAAGAGAAAAGTTATGGGTTAGGGGAAAAGACTTTCAGTAGATAATTCTGATAAAAGTCTGTCTTCAAAATCTATAGTCATACTACTGGACAGTTGCTTCCTCAGTCCACATTAGAAAATCAGTCAATGAAAAAGAATTAAGATTTTCTGTTTATTATATATGTATATATATACATATCTATTTTGTTTTTTTATTTATTAAATATTTTATTTGTATGAATTATATATCATATATAACGTATTAATTATAAAAATATAATAAAATATATTAATATTTTATTAAAATAATATTTTAGTATATATGTATACATATATATGGCACTAGAAGAAGCAGTTAGGATTCTTCACATGGAAACTTTTTCTCTATGTTGATCCCATTTTTAAAAGGAATACCACAGTAATGTATTTTTCCCTGTTTAAATGTGAAAGTGACCATCAATTCTCTATTGAGAACATGGGAGGGTCTGTTTACAAATAGAGAGTGATGGACATAATTTAAGGATGGGGGAAATTTTTTTGAATAGTGCAGGGTATTCAACACTAGATTGTTTTATTGAGAATTTTTATGAAAAACTTCTTTGGGAGTATTTTAAAATCCCTGGAATTATTCTCTTCCATTTAAGATGATTTGGCATAAAGATTGGGAGATGGCCTGGATGGTCTTGCAAGATACTTTGAAGTATTAGAATTGTATTTTGTATTCATACTAGAGGAGCATTCATCTTTTAGGAATTGGCATCCCTGATAAATAAAGCTTTGAAGCCTTCTTTCCTTCTTTCTACACTGGGAAACCTGAATGGCATTGTACAACTTTGCTTTGGTCATAGCTGTAGGAGAGAACTCTTAAAGACATGCGGTCAGAGATCCATTTGAGTATTCAATCTACATCTGTGTATAATTGAGTCAGTGTTCCATGATGGATAGCATGCTGTGGTTGGGGACAGAGTTCATCCTGCTTGTGACACTTTTTAGCTCTCTGACCCTAGGCAAGGCACTTAACTTATCTGCACCTCAGACAACTCCCCAGGATTTATCTAGTAGGTCACCAGTTCTTAAAGTGTGATCCAGTGACCACTGGATGGCCCTTGATATCCTTTCAGATGGTCCATGAGGTCAAACTATTTTCAAAATAATGTCTTAACTCTAATATGATAAATATCAATAGATCTAACCCCATAAGCAAAAGTTCTTTGGAACTTTTTAAAAATTTACTTTTTGAACATACTCAAAGGCCAAGAAGTTTCAGAACCACCATACTGCTATAGATCAGTTATAATCTGCTTCACTGGAATGAGCAATGGCAGTGAGAGTTCTCCCTCCTGGAGAGCTCACAAACCCTCCATTTTTCCTGTAGTATCATTTGGTACTAGGATAGTTTTCAAAGGAATTAAATTTAACATTGAGTTACTAAAAAAGTGATAAGCACTGAGAGGGATACAGTGACGCCAAAGACAGGTCTCTTGCCCCCAGGCAGCTTATAATCTAGTAGGGGGCATAAGATGTGAATAAATATGAAATAGCAGGTACCAAGCTGAGTATGATAAAAGTATTGGGTTTAGAGAGAAGAGATCATTCCAGGCTATAGGGAATCAAAGAAAGCTACAAGAAAGTGGTGGAACCATGAATGATGAATAGGATTCACAAGGTCATTATATGAGGAATTAGTGTTTTAGATATAGGGAAGGAAATGGATAAATCCTATATTTAGAGTTGGAAGAAATCATGGGGATCAATGAGTTCACTTTCCTCAAGTTATAGATAAGGAAACTGCAGCTTAGAAAAGTTAGGGATTTGCTTGTGGTCACCCAGCTAATAAAAGGTCAGGAGCAGTGTTTGAAACCAGGTCTTTCTCCATTCAAGCCTAGAACCCTAGCCATTGTACCACATTGTCTTGAATGGACTTAAAAAACATAAGAGTCATGTTTGAGGTAAAGTGAATAAGCCAGTAAGATGGGAGCTCTGGGTACCTGAAAGGAGTGAATCATTACAGGATTGGGGGTAGGACAGTTATATGACAAACTTTTCATTAGGAAGTTTAATACAATGGTGTTGTAAAAAATGAGGTGCTGCTGGGGGAGTGGTGGGAGGAGAGCCTGGAAATGGAAAGACTGATTAGGAAAATATTACTGTAGTCTAGGCTAGTGGTAATAAACTCTTGAAACAGTGTGATGGGAATGGGAATAGATAGGAAGGAGTAGGAGCATCAAGACGTAGTCTTGCGGTAGAAGCATCAGGGCTTATAGATTGATTGGCTGTTGGACAGGAAGGACATGATGAAACATGCCAGTAGTGCTTCCATTAACAACAGCCAAGTCAGAATGATGAGAAGTAATTTAAGGTGTGGGGAGTGGAAAAAGAATTGAGTACTTGGGTATTATTTTGGTCCACTTTTGTTTGCGGGATGTCTTGTTTTGAATATTTTGAGATAGCTATTTACTTTGATGGAAGTTCAGTTACACACAAACACACACACACAAACACACACACACACACACACACACACACACACTTGACTATGTCCAGCTCTCTAGGGAACATTTAGAAAAGTGGACAGCATGGTCCTGGTTATGAAAGAAAAGTAGCATGGGCAAATGGAAAATGCTTGACCTGTAGCCAAGCAGACGTAAGTTTGAGTCTCACCTTTAAAATTTAGTATAGAAACCAATGCTTTAATTTCCAAATCTCAACTTTTCTACTCTGTTAATACCAGGATAATAATACCTATGATTCCTTTCTATTTGAATTACTGTGAGGCTTACATGAATAATCTATATAAAGAGTTTTTGTAAACCTTAAAGTGCTCTATAAATTTTTTTTGGGGGGGTGGTGGTCTGATGATTTCATGGCTATAAGACTCTCCCAAGGAGCCAGTTTCTTATGCCAAGGCAGATATGCACCTGTACTACAAATGGTAGAGTTGCTGGGGTAATCCTGAGGTTATGTGACTTGTCCAGAGTAATACAGCCAGTATATGTCAGAGATGGGATTTGAACACAGGTTTTCCTGATTCTGAGGCCAGAGTTCTTCCTATTACACTACATTACATTATCACTCTTGGAGAGAGGGGCATGGTTTGTGTCTTGAGAGTCAAAACCAGATTCTAATGTTCCCAGGGAGAGTTCTGAGTAGGAACAAAATGATTTATGGAGTTATTATTGAGAAACCTTCAGTACTGAATCTGGCGCATATGATCCTAGATATTATTAAGGAGCTTAAAAATATCTTCTTTTAGGTGAAAGAAGAGAAGTGCCTATATTCATGAAAATGTTAGAGAACAGAAGCAATTTGTTAATATAATTCTAACAGGTAGCCCATTATCAAAGTTCTAGGATCATGTGGATAGATTTCGTGTTGAAAGATTCTCAGTCAGTCATGAGAATCTTCCATCTCTGCTCTCAGGCTGCCAAATTTGCTACCTAGCACCTGAAAACATTTGAATACTATAACCTGAGGGCATTTAACTTAATGCATGTGTAAAATTTCAAAGACACATCCCTGGGGCTCTCTGGAAATCACCAGCATTTCCCTGCCTATTACACTTAAAGCCTGTTCTAGGCTGGACTTAAAGGCCACCTCTTCAGGTAAGTAGACACCCAAAAACTCGAACAACCACCCCTATTTTTAAAAATTATTGTTATTTTCTACATGAT
Source organism: Notamacropus eugenii (assembly GCF_028372415.1). Taxonomy (NCBI): domain Eukaryota; kingdom Metazoa; phylum Chordata; class Mammalia; order Diprotodontia; family Macropodidae; genus Notamacropus; species Notamacropus eugenii. Next base: position 86,169,400 of record NC_092874.1, read on the forward strand.
TAACCAGTTTATCCCATAGATCTAGCCTATGCCTTCCAAATCTGAAGAGGGAGGGGTCTTTCATTTCTCACCAGTCCCTTTATTTTTAATAATCTCTCTTTTCTTCTCAGAATTAGGCCTCAGGCTGTTTATAGTAAATCCTGATGAGAAGAAGTTAAACTTTTAATTTCTAAGTTCCCTGTTTTCTAGGTATCTTTCTAGGGATCAGGACTATGTCATATTAGGCAGTTTCTTTGACTTCTTTCCTGAAAAAGCACTGTATACACCCACCCTCCCCAGGAAAGCTAAATCCATGTGCAATTTTTTTTCCTTTGGTGCTTTTGTCACAGTGCACAGTCACTGGGAAAATCAAATGTCCTTGGTGAGGATACATACTTTTTAATGTATTTGCCTTCCAATAACTAGGTAATCATAGTAACTACTTATCACTAATACACAGTTGCATATTCAACTCACTCTTTACTTGCTGCTCTCGTGATGTTTACAGGCTAACATACTGCTAATGGATGTGTTCCAGATCTCCTTTCCTTACCACCCCCCCTCCATATCCAATATAAAAAACATTTCATATGAGACCCAAAACACAACCTGCGCTTCATTACGTAAGCTCGGTGCTCACACAGACCAAGTTCAGTCTTAAAAGTTTCCCAATAATAATTCTATTACTTGGTAGGCCCCCTACCCAGAAGTCCCTGGGGGAACATAAAACAGATTTTGATTCATTCCTCTCAAGGTCCTGTGCTCCTTCAAGCAACCTTAGCTCCAAAGGCATTAATTTGATATAGGTTTATTATTTTTTTATGGCCAAAATGTAAATGACAGAGAAAGAATGAATGCATTTGCTTAGTTAGGAAAGATTTGGAGATCAAGTTCTAGGGAGCATGCGTTCCTCCATTTCACAGGTTCAGGAGTTCATTCACAAAGTTCTTGCAAATTACACGTCACCAGTGAGTTAAGTCCCTCTGTGATGCACCCCTGTTGTGGGTCCTGGGGCCAGGACAGTATCAGTTGTTCTTTCCTGACTTTCTACTTGTGTTCCTTTTACACCACCATCTACTTTTATCCTTCCTGGGGTCACTACTGCCTGCTCACTGCTACTATCACCATCTTTCAACTCCCCTGTGGCTGATTATAAGCCATAGGCTCCTCCATTTTTGGTGGTGTTCTTGTGTTATTTCTTTCTTCTTTCTTTCCTTCCTGCCTTCTCTCTCTTTTTGTCTGTCTGTCTGTCTCATCTGTCTCTGTCCCTCTCTTTTTGTCTTTGCCTTTCTCTGTATGTCTGTTTTTATCTGTCTTCCTTCTCTCTCCCTCTCTCCTTTTTTCCTTCTTTATCTCCATCCTTCTGTCTCTGTTTTTCTTTCCTCTTTCTTTATCCTTTCCTCCCCAATTCTCAGTTGTTTTTTTCAATGTGCATGTACCCAAGGGATTTTCTTCTATTCTGTGGATAGGAGGGAGAGGCAGAAGGGATGCCTAATCCTCTCAGAAATGATCTGACTCTGTTAGCATGGTGCTTCTCTGTGAATGCCCTCCAGTTGGTATAATTTACACATTTCAACACTGGAGGGGCCCCACTTATGTAACCACATGTAAAATGTGGAAGAAATGCTTTGACAGTTTAAGGGGTGCTAAGTTTCTCCTCAAACAATCAAACCAAAAAAGAATCTCTGAGTTGTGCTATCGAAAAGGGCCACTGCTGAGGAACTTGAAAATGGGCCTTGAGATGAGGATTTTAATCTGGTGTTACTTTGTTTACCCACTGGACTGATTACATTTGACTTAATTAGTGAGTCTTGGAATACCTTAGAGAGAAGACCTCTGGGAGAGTTCCAGGCTATCACCAAGGTTACTCTTGAATTCCAAAAAAGACTCCTGATGATTCTTTATGCTGTTTTTGCATTTTTTTTTTTTTTTTTTTTGCTATCTGTTTGTTACCTTTGGGTAGTTTGCTACACAAACAGATTTGCTATCTGTTTGTTACCTATGTATAGTTTGACTAAGTAAGGGTGACCTCATAAAGAAGAAGTCACATAGCCACATTCTTCTCTTTTCTAAATCAGCTTTTTCTTTGTTTAGATGTTTAGATCTAAAGAGAGAACCGATGAATTAGTTGAAACAATGCTGAAAGATTACAGAGTAAGGTAACCTGATAATTTCCAGGCAGCTTCTGCTTCCCTCCCCCAGAACATCAACAGTAAAATCATCATTTTCTCCCTTTGACTTTGCTACTTTTCAGTAATGATTCAGCCAATCTCTCGATCCAATCAGTTCACAAGTCCTCTTGCGTCTGATTTAGAATTGTTTGAATCCATGACTTCCTTACCCATTCCTGCAGTTTACAGTTCCCTAAAACTACTACTGTAGTTTGCCAACTAGTCTTTCTGCCATACTATTTTCCTCAATTCAATTCCATGGATATTTAGTTAGCATAATACCCTGTGCTAGGCACCACATGAAAGCAGCATAGTATGGTGGGAAGAAGATTGGACCTGGAGTATAAGAACTTGAGTTTAAATCTCAGTTCTGCAATTCACCTTCCAAGAATTTGGTTCTTCATCTATAAAGTGAGAGGGTTGGAATAGACAAACCTCATGAGTCCCGTCCGTATTTAGATCTATGATTCAGTGAACTCATGAAGATGATAAGTAACTCAGTTAGAGTGGTAAGTATGTTATTTAATGATGCATATGTAATATGGCATCTATTTACCATGGATGACCATGCAAACAACTAGCACTTCTGAAGCACCAAAAAAAGCACTTGCTACTAGCATCTCATCTCTGCACTGGTCCTATTGTATTTTTAGGCTTAGATGAGACACATTCAAGATGGAGAAACACAAAGTACAACCATTGCATTAAATCTAACTTTCTTATATTATAAATATATTTTGTTGTTTGTATGGTCAATAGTAAATAGATTACATATTACATACGCATCATTAATATAATTATCATTCTAGCTGAGCTACTTATATCCACATGAGTTCATCAAGCCATAGATCTAAACATGGAAGGAGACAATGAGATCTACAAACAGACTTGCTTTAATGCATTTTCTAATTCCCCCTACTCCCTTGTTCTCATTGGGCATAATCTGAATGAATTTTTTTCCTTTTTCATATTGTGTTCTTTTGTGCTAACTGTTATCTCAGTTGTACCTTGTAGTACTTGTTTTTGGGTCATGTCTGACTGCATGATACCATTTGCAATTTTCTTGGCAAAGATTCTGATGTGGTTTGCTATTTCCTTCTCTAGATCATTTTATAGATGAAAAAAGTAAGGCAAATGGGGTTTTGTGACTTGCCCAGGGACGTATAGCGTCTGAGGCCAGATTTGAACTTATGAAGAAGAGTCTTCCTCATTTCAGTCACAGCACTCTATAAACTATATACGCTGTCTCCCCACAAAACAAATATGGTCTACCTTACAATATGAGATTTGATGGAGTCATTGTGCTTTCTTGACATTTTTCCATCTGAATAGGTCCAAACCTAAGCCTAAACACAATGCTGTTCATTGGTTCATTAATAGAACCAATGTAGAGATAAGATGCTAGTAATGAGTTCTTTTTGGTGCTTCAGGAGCTCAATCGCCTTGGACAGGGTCCAAGACTAACTTGCCTCATACTGAGTTCCACCTTCTAGCAAATGGTGTTCTAGCCATACTCCACTGTACTTCATGTGACTTGGAGCTCATTGTTTTTAATAGCCCAGTAATGCTCTCTCAGAGAAGCATTAAATGAGAATAGTGAATGTGGATGTGTAACTTTAGTCCTAGGTGTAGTAAGCACAGAATGGTGCGTATGCACCTCAAGGCGTTTGTTCAAACCTGCTGCACATTCACAAAAACAATTATCTCCACAACTAACAAATTTTACTTGGCTTGATTTTCTGGAACATTACTAATGGTTTTTTTTTTTAACACTACATATGTATGAGCACACACGCATGAGTAAACACAACAAAAGGATGCATACATACACAAATAAATGTACAGTGTGTACTCGTGTGTATACTCACATATATTCACAGAAATGAATATTCCCAAACAGTTATGCATCACAACCTACCCACACTGGTGAGATCAGTTTGAGAAAATGTTGCTCGTATCAATGGAGCCTATACCTTAGAAAAGACAGACTCCCAGTGATGGAGAGATCCATCCCATCACATCCCTGAGCCCAGTATCTGTCTCCTCTTTGCTTCACACTGGCACTTGTTTCTCAAATTATTTTCCACTAGGGGGTATGGTAGACTGCAACTGTATTCCACTGCAACCTGCTATGTAATAGAGTAACATGGGAGAACACAGAGCAGAGGAAAAACTGGGGACTTGCTCCAAGCTTGGAGACTGCTTTTGTAAGGATTGAAATCCTGTCATTCAGAAGCATCATTTTGACCTAGGGCCCACAAGTGATGTGGACACCAGGCCAGCTCTCAGGTGGCTTGCCTGCCAGCTGGGTCATTGTCTTGTTAATAAGCAGGACCAAAAAAAAAAAAAAAAAGCCTAGGAAGCAGTTTGAGAAAGGAAATAGTTCATTCCTCTTCTCTCCCACCCTATCTAGGCTTTTCCTCCTCAGCCCCAGGGCCCTGTCTGCTATACTTAATGGATGACTTGAGGCTCTGGGCAGGGTGAAGTTGGGGGTGTGGGTGCCAGTGTCATTACCTCGACAATCAGCCTTCAAGTTATTTCTGTACAAACACTGTAATTACTTCATCTCTTGTAAACAGAATCAAAAGCTGAGGCACATAAGGGTAACAATTTGCAATATGCTGCAAATGTCTTTGTAGGGGGAATAGACGATGACTTTATGGCTGAAGGCAACATTATTGAAATAAGAAAAAAATTACCAGCAGAAGTTCTGCCATCCAACAGAGGGGGTAATTAGTCTGTAAATTTCCAGTAATATATTTAGGAGACCATTAAAGGAGACGTTCCCCTTTGCACAGGGATTGTTCCTTATGTGCTCCTCACCAAACTAGATTTTGCTTACCTTTGCTGGAAAAGGAGGAAAAAATCAGCCAAAGTACAATCAGCCAGGATTAGTAGGAGAGATGGACGTGCAGGATGATTGGGTTGACAGGATTGAAAAAATAATAATGGTACCCCAATCATTCCTCACCCCTGTCTCTGAAACTGTCCAATATTTCTCTCTGCAATTATATATTGAAGGCTAAAAGAACCACCCCTCACGGTTTAAATATTGCTTCCAGCAGAGGAGACCCAAACTTTCTTCACGTTGCTTTGTTTGATGTACCAAGCTGATCAGCCTTCCCTACCCCTCACCCCATTGTATTTCATCCTTCCAACATGACAAATGTGATTGTGATGTAACCTAACCGTTAAAGATGGAGAACGTGCCATAATTAGTGACATCTCTAGGGCTTAGAGAAAGTTGTTTATTTGCACCAAAACGCCTGTAAACAACCATGCCATTGAAGTAATCTCTATTTAGTGATGTAAAGACAAATGCAGTTAATATTAGCTTGGCTCCAGAGTACTTGGCAGCATCATTTAAAACAAAAAAAAGAAGAAAGCTAATCCCATCTTGATCCTTGCTAACTAATTTTGAGTTCTTTTGTCATGAATGTTGTAGGCTCGTTTGTACAGCTTACGCCCCTTTCAAAGACTGAGTCACCCATTAGAGCACTCTTAAAAATATTTATCAAATAAATTCTCATTTTATTTAGGGGTCTGACACATTCCAGCTGAAGATATGCAGTACCGGAGTCCCTGGGGTTCAGTCACTCTCTCTGAAATGTTTATTTATTGAGTGTTTTATGCTAGGAAGCCCCTGGTGAGATAGCTTTTTTTCCCCTCTTTTATGAGCTTCTTGGCACGAGCAGCTCCTGTGCATCCAGCTGAAATGCCATTGGGGAAAAGTCAGAGGGCAAGTGTTGGCACTTTGTGAAGGGGGTGGCGGTCAGATGTTTGGGTGGCCCTTTGGAGAGGAATGTGGAATATCATCATTGGCTGTGTCCCTAGGTGATTTCTGAGTGTCTGACTTGACTCATTCTTACCCATTCTCTCTGTTTAGCATTCTGTCCTCATGTTTGTTGCTTCCTTCCTTTCTCCCTTTTCGGATGCAATTTCACATCCACAAGAGGATCATTGACAATATGTTAAAATTGGAGACTGAGCTGAAGAAATCACAGATTTAGAAGGGGATTCTGAGATTATCTAGTCCTAGAATCTTTCAAGGGTTGATGAAACTGAGGCTTGGAGATGAAGAGACTTTCCTGAGGTCACACCACTTACTAGAGAAAAGGCTGGACATAAAGCTCTACTCTCCAGATGTAAGCCCTTATTATGTACTTTTCCTCTGAGAAAGATCCAAAGTCTTGATCATTCCATCAATTTACTTCACCTCATCACCACCCTCCACCCTCTCTTCACTTTAGGTTTCAGAGGGCAGGGAGACAGGGGAAAGTAGTGGGGTGGTGCTTGAAACACAAGTAAGTCAGTTTGAACCCATCTATAAGAAAGAGAGTAGATTTCAGCTTATGAAAGAGAATACAAGGCACTATCCAACCTCCATCCTACCCCTCGTATATACACTCTCCTCTCACCACCAGTTTATACTATGTTATTGTTGTTCAGTTGTTTCAATTGTATCCAATTCTTGGTGACATTGTTTGAGGTTTTCTTGACAAAGATAATGGAATGACTTGCCATTTCCTTCTCCAGCTCATTGTATAGATGAAGAAACTAAGGCAAACAGGGTTAAGTGACTGACCCAGGGTCATACTTAGTGTCTAAAAGTGGATTTGAACTCAGGTCTCCCTGACTCCAAGCCTTGCTCTCTGTTCATTCTGTTACCTAGTTGTACACACACACATACACACACACACACACACCAATTTTGTGTCTGTGCTTGCTCCCAAGTCATGACCCCACTTGAATATTTCAGTTTTAATAACTATATTATAAAATGGCCTATTCCACTTTTGCACAATTCCATGAGGAATTTTTTTGTTTTCTTTTCTGTTTCAATCTGCCTTGTTGCAACTTTTACCCATTATTCTTAGCTCTGCTCACTGGGCAAAACCAAATAGGCTTGATTCTTCCTTCATATGACAGCTCTTTAAATGCTTGAAAACAGCTATCCAATCCCTTCTAAATCCTCTCTTCTCAAGGCTAAACTTCCCCAAGTACTTCAGCTGATCTATGTAGGGAATGCTATCTCTTTGCCTTTGTTTATGAGTGGCTCTTTGCCATCATAGTTGACCTCAACTGGACATTCTTTGGTGTCCTTTCCTAAAATGTGTTGTTTTGTTCAAAGTGGTGCCCAGTGGTACAACTGCAAGCCTCAGCTGTCATAAGACCAGAACAACAAATAATAAGATTATTATTTCTTTCATTCTTGATATTATGTTTCCATTAAAATAGTCTAAGAGCAATATTTTTAATTTAAAAAAACTGGCTACCATGACACTTTTGACTACTGTACTATACATGGACCTTTTATTTTTCCTTAGATCTTATTTTATAAGCTTTCATCTATACCAACAGTTCTCAAAGCACAGTCCATAGATACCTGGGGACACCCTTTCAGAGGGGTTGAGAGGTCAGAACCATTATCACATTTAGCCTTTCATTTGTAGTTTCTAGTTACTGAACACTACGAAGACATTTGGTATCTTTGTTAGAAAATCATGTTATTTTTCCAGTGTCACAGTGAGTCATGATTATGCACAGTTAATACTTCATACTTAATGGAAGTATAATTTCATCAGTGTGGGTACTCCTTTCAAGAATGTAGTTTGCAATTGTTCCCTTATAACTTATTATCTGATTCGAGATGTGGTTGAAAAATCCATCACCTTCAATCAACATGATAAGCCTTTCTAAATTTGTCTAGTGTGGTCCTCCATCACAAGCATATGGTCTGTATTCTTATTAGGTTCAGAGAAAGTTTGAAAATTTGTGGTCTCTTGGCACAGCCTTTGAGAATCTTAAGTCCAGGATGAGGCAGTAGAGTAGGCTTCTGCACAATGAAACCTGTATTAAAGTCATGTTTTGGTCACTTCATTTTCTGCTTAGGTTTTTTCTCTCAACCTTTGTGCTAGATATTATGCTGCTTTGGTGAATGATTCCATCGAGTATGGTTGATCATTATTTAATGATTGGTCATTTTTTATTCTTGGAAGGATAATCTTTCTGAATAAGAATTTTTGTAGTATCGGACCACGGTCATAGGATGCATGAGGGGATCAAAAAATGGACTGGACTAGGAAATCCCTGAAAATTATGAATATCCAAAGCAGGATTTGAACGTCTGTCTTCATGCTTGCAAGGTCAGCATTTCATATGGTAGTTATTTTTGATATTATGGATCAAAACCTTTAATCAGGAAATGACAAATTTTCATTAAATGGATTTAAATTAGTGACCTTTCTTTGTAAGAGGAAAAAGTTGTATATGCCTGTGGGATAAGGATGGAGAGTTTAGTAGCTGTCTGGTCAAAGATTTCTTATTCCACTAATGATAAATCGATTCAGCTTAACAAGGCTTTAGGATCATCATTTTATTTTGAATTACTTTAAACAAATCATCTTGTTTTTATCAGGCCTATAAACTACCTACCAAGTGGACCAGGAGACCAGCTTGAGGATTAGGGGTCCCGATGAAGGAAAAGTGGGGAAATTAAAGAGACAAAGAGAGTTTCGTGAAAACTTCCTTTTGGCAAGTGTTGAATCCATTGCATTCCAAGTAAATCAGAAAGGTAACCCATATATTCAGGGATGTGTGATCATTTGGGAGCTGCTACTACAACCCTCTCACAGCAGCTGAATTAGAGGTTTTCCTTTACAATTGAAGTTGCCCCCTGGGCTTGCAATCTCCTCCACCTAACCCCTGTCTCTTTTAGACACTTAATCTGAAGTGATATGTGGAAATATTCAAGGGTTTTTTCCACTGAACAGCCAGGCATACAAGATATGACTGAGAGGGAAAAAATCACAACTGCCAGCAATCCAAAACTGAGGTTAAATTAACACAGAGCACTCATCTGTTCTCCAAGTTTTGGGCTATAAACAAGATAACATTATGTCCTGAACTACAGGACCACATGGTATACAGAGTGATATTAAAGACAGAACACAGGTACAAGTTGACTTCATCAGGGAAAAAAGAAGCTTTCAGTCATAACATCCTGTAAATCATAGATGTCATAGATGTAGTTATCTATGGGAGAAAAAAGAATAGCAATACGATGACATACCACAATTTGAGGATCCATTTAAAACAGTGAGCCCTCAAAAGAAAGTGTTTCTCAGAAAGAATACATTAAAAAGTAGAAAAAGAGAGGTTTCCTGAATAGAGTACCCAATTTTAAAATTCAGTCTACAAATTAACAAAGTCAAAATCGGTATAAAAGAAGAAATCATGAAAATTAGAAGAGAAATACATAAAATGGAAAAAAAAAGAATATAGAAGTGATAAAATTAAAATCTTCTTTTTGAAAGGAATGAAAACAACCTGAGCCAATGACACCATTATTTGTTTTCTACCTCAAAGAGATAAGAAACGAAGGAAAAGATTCACATAGAGAGAAAAATATTTATAACAGCTCTTTTTGTGATGGTAAAGAATCTGAACTTAAGGGCATTTCTATCAACTGGGAAATGACTAACCAAATTACATTTATAAATGTGTTGGAGTACTATTTGGTATAATTAATGATGAAGAAAATAGGTCCAGAGAAACCTGGGAAGACTTGTACAAAAAGAGAAATGATCAGAACTAGGAGAACAATGTATAAAATAAGAATATTGTGAAAATAAACAGCTTTGGAAGACTGAATAATTATCATCAGTACAATAATGATCTACAATTCCATAGGACTCACAATGAAACAGTTTATGTAACTCCTAACAGAGAAGTGATGGATAAAGGTTGAAGACTGGTGTGTGTGTGTGTGTGTGTGTGTGTGTGTGTGTGTGTACAACTAGGTAACAGAATGAACAGAGAGCAAGGCTTGGAGTCAGGAAGACCTGAGTTCAAATCCACTTTTAGACCTGGACAATGACACAAACTGCTTTGTTTCACTGTTTATATGTTACAAAGATTTTGTTTGTTTTTCTTTTTCCTTTTTCATTGGGATAGGCTAACTGAAGGGAGAAGAATTTTGCTAAATGGAAAAACATAAAATAAAGTACAAAGATAAATGTCAGTAAATTTTTAAGTGGTGGAAAAATTAATTCCTATGACAATGATAGTGAATAATGATGTAAGTTTTTTAGTACCGTATCTTTATGTAAATTCATTCTAATTTTAAGGATACTTAAAATTAATAAACCTTTATTGAGAGCAAACCAAGAAAAGAGAGAAGATTTAAAGTACTGAAATTTTTAAAAATGTGGCCAACATTAATTCAAATCAAAGGGAAGACAAAAAAAATCAGAACTTAAAAAATGATTATATGCTAGCCTAACAGAAAATTTACAGAAAATTGCTGTTTACCCACAAAATATAAAATACTTAAATTATTGGGACATAAAAAAGACATTTTAAGCAACCTAATTTTGGAGAGTGAAACCGAGCAAGACATAAAAGTTTTGCCAAAGTATGTAAAGGGGAATCTCAGATCCATTAAAGGTTAATTTCACCATTTAAAGAGCAATTAATACTTGCACTTTAACAAGCTATTACCAATGATTAAAGAAGAAAGCTGTAAAACTCCCATTATTAGACAAAAATTATCGTAATTTAAATCAGGGAAGAATAAAGCAAAGAATGTGAATTACAGACTAATATCACTAGCTAATATTGATGAAAAATTTTAAATAAAGTTTTGGTAGAAAAACTTGAACAATGTATCTCCCAAATTATTTGCTGTGACTGAGTTGGATTTATAAGAAGGATAGTTCAACATTAGAAAATCGATAAACATAATTAGAATAAAAATAATAAAAAATCAAAACTGTATAATTCTACTTATAGTTGTAGAAAAAGTCTTTAATAATATGCAAAATTCATTTAGCCTAAAAACCCTAAGTGACACAACCAATGTAGAGCCACTTGTAATATGTTGTTGTTGATTTGATTTTTAATTATGTCCAACTCTTCATGACCCCTTTTGGGATTCTCTTGGCAAAAGTACTGGAGTAGTTTGCCATTTCCTTCTTCAGCTCATTTTACAGATGAGAAAAGTGAAGAAAACAGGGTTAAAGCTAGATTTAAACTCAGGAAAAGGAGTGTTGCAACCTCCGGTCCTACTATTCCACCCACTGTGACACCTAGCTGCACATTATTTAAAACCCAAAACTAGTATTACCACTAGTAAGGGAGGAGGCACAATGGACCAAGTACTGAGACTGGAGTTAGGAAGATCAGAGGTCCATTCTGAACTCAGATAGCTTTGTGACTCTGGGCAAGTCACTTAAATCTTTGTTTCAGTTTCCTCATTTGTAAAATGGGGATCATGTTAGACTCAATAGATAAGAATCAGACACCATTGAACACAGTATCCTAGTAAAATGGAGGACATGAACTACTTCAGAAAAACTCCATTTGAACAATACTGAGAAATTTAGAATGAAGTTTGATTTAAAAAATAGGCTTAAACCAGCATCTCATCCCTAATATTCCAATAATTTTCAAAACCTAAACTTACACACTTTATCATTAAAAAGGAATTGAAATGAAATGGATGACATTTTTGCAAAAATGACTGGGAGAAGTATCCTAATAAAAAAGGGAGAGGAGACATCAAAACATATACAAAATAAAATGTAATTGCATGAAATGGAGAAACTTTTATATACACATAAGAAAGTAAATAGCTAATTGGGAAAAAAAACTTTGCATCAAATATTTCTGGTAATGGTTTGACAATGTACGTATGTGGAATAAGCACAAATATATGAGCTTTACCCCAGTGGATAAATGATTCAAAATATATGAACAAAGAGTTTATGAAAGACAAATTTCAAACTATTAACATAGGAGAAATTGTTCCAAACTATTAATTATAACATTAATACAAGTTAAAAACAACTCTAACGTATCACCACACTTCCAGAATGTTGAAAAAAGTGGAAAAATATAGCATCAGAGGGGCTTTGGGAAAATCATTATGTTCCTACATTGTTGTTGGAGTTGTGAACGAGTTTATTTTGTTTCATCTTTTAGGCATGTCTGACTCTTGGTGATTTCATCTGGGATTTCTTGGCAAAGTTACTGAAGTGGTTTGCTATTTCTTTCTCCAGCTCATTTTATAGATAAGGAAATTTAAGCCAACAGGGTTGAGTGACTTTCCCAGGGTCACACAGTTTATATGTGTCTGAGGCCAAATTTGAACTTGGGAAAATGAGTTTTCCTGACTGCAGGTTCAACACCCTATCAATTCTGCCACCTAATCGGTCTGTGAATCAGCTGAACCTTTCTGAAAAACAATTTGCAGTTTTTAAAAGAGATGACTAAAATATCAGTATATCCTACTTAAAGAAGTAAGAGAACAATGAAAGAAGTTTTCTATATACAACAAAATACTAACACTTTTTGTAATAGCAAGTAGCTGAAAAATGAAATGGACACCAACCAATTTAATCACTCTAACAATCGATAAGCATTTATTGTATGTTGGCAATATGTTCCAGGCACTGTGTTAGGGGACATAATTGTAGGAGTAAGAGAGTCCCTGACGTCAAGGAACTTGTATCCTCCTAGGAGATATGTAAACTCACAGAAAAGAAAATATAGATATATACAAAATGCATGCAAAGTTATTATGATGGATGAACACTAAGAGTTGGGAAATTAAGATCTCTTGAAGGCAGTGGGGATTGATTAGAAAAATTATGGTCCCTGAATGCAATGGAGTATTATTGTTCTGTGAGAAACCATGAATATGAGGTATCCATGTAAATATGGGAATATGTATGAACTGATACAGAGCAAACTAATCAAAATGAGGAAAACCATATATAAAACAATTCAACAATGTAAGCAGAAAAAGTAAGAAAATGAATAAGATAATTATAACAAATTTTGGCCTGAAAAGAGATGAGAAAGTATGCCAACCTCTATTCCTAAGCAGGAGTGGGGGGTTTTCAGGGCAACATCCAGAGATGTGATATGGTAATGGTGGTATGGTATAGCATATCACTTATTTGTTTCTTTTTATCTTTGTAATAAAAGATGATGGGAATGGGAAGGAGGGAAGAGAATTGTTTTTAAAAGCATGTGTAATAAAAAAAAAAAAAAGAAGACATTAACAAATCTTTAAAAAAGAACAAAATCTTGCACAGCTATTTTTAAGGTCTTTGTTACCATTCAACAACTTTGAGGATACAACTACAACTAAAAGAACAACTCAACAATTTCCAGACTTATTTGTTAAAAGCAAACTGTAGTAAGTTTTGAGGTCATTTGGACTATGTGAAAATGCTACTTATCCAGCAGAAGGGTAGGAGTTAAGTAAATAGAGAAGGCAAAACATTCTAGTAGGAGATTTTTGCTATTCTTTTCATTTCTAGTACTTTGGACAGTGCCATGAAAATACTAAGTGCTTAACAACTGCTTATTGACACTGGCCATTAATTAAGAGGAACAAACTTAACTGAAGCAGAAAAAAACGGTGTTATGTTCATGGCACAATGAAGAGACCCATCAACCATTGACTGGATTGTAAAGTGTGTATTGGTGAATATTTCCCAATAAGTTAGTTTAGGAATGGTGGAACCAAATTTGGGAAGATGTTGAAAGTCAGAGGAGATTATAGAGAGCCATTAAAGTTTTACGGATAGGGTTGTTGACTGAAGCTGTATGAATGGCAGAATGCTCTAGGACAGTAGTTTCAAATGATAAGGAAGAATTAGTTTTGGAGTCAGAGGTCCTGTGGTCAAACACCACCTCTCTGGCTCACTATCTGAATAACCTTGGGCAAGTCACTTACCTCACTAGTCTGACCTCAGTTTATTCATTTGTAAAAAGGACTTTGGAACATATGGTCTCAAAGGTCCCTTTCAGTTTTATTTCTATTACCCAAATCTTAGGAAATTAAGAAGCAATCTTACAATTGAGGTCTTCAAGTATGTCTAGAATATCATAGAAAGGGAAAGATGCTTTGGATTAGCATTGGAATAAATAATTACTGAGGTCCTTTCTTTCTCTATGATTCTGCTCTTTTAATAGAGAAACTTTATTTCCTATTTATCCTCTATAAAGCTTGCTTTGTGTATATTTGTTTTTACATTGTCGTTACCATTAGATTTTAAGTTCTTTGAGGGCAGAAATTGTTCTTTGCCTCTTCTTGTACCCCAGTGCTTAGCACAGTGCCTGACACCTATTAGGTGCTTAATAAATGTTTATTGAATTAAATGAAATTGAAAATTGAAATATTGGTCAGTTAAATTATTTATGGGGTTTTGAATTATTACTGCCCACTTAATTATGTGAGGTATTATTTGGTTTTTGCATTTCCTTTAGGATTTTGATTGTACATGTCAGAGAGCAAAAGTGCTGAGAAAAAGTAATGGGTGTGTAGCAATGAGCTCCTGGTTAGTAGAGTCTGATAATGGAATGATTCAAAAACATTGTACCTTTAAAGGCAGATTCTGGACTTAGGCAACTAACTAAATAGTCCTGTGAGCTTTTATGTGCTGAACTTCATCAGGAGGTATGAAGGATTTCCCATTTCTTTCCTCATCCCCTGTCATCTGGTCATTTCCTTACCATACTTAGACCTCATATAACCCTTCCTTTTCCATCTTTTGATTTTTGTTCATTTCTATACTTATCTGGGTAGATTTATTTTTTCTTTTACTTGATGGTAAGCTCTATGAGCTTCACATTCATATTTTGTCCCTGACACACAGCTTAGTACAATGTTCTACGTATAGTAAGTACTTAATAAGTATTTGGTGAATTGGACTGAATTGAACTGTAAGTATATCTTTAAAACTTTCCATCTTAAGAAGAAAAGGAAGTAGAAAGGACCACATTATTTCCAATTTTTAAAAAAGCAAATATGGTTAGAGAGAATTTAGGTAAATTTATCATGATAATTCATTAGTGAGTTCTTATGGGAGTTGGGAATGCTTGAGGCACAGTCTGGTATAGTGAGGTAGGTTTTAATTCAAAAGACCTGGCCATGAATTTGATTATACCTGCATGAGCTTCCCCTTTGGGGGCTATGTTTCTCCTCTTGTAAAATGAGATGACTGGACTAAAAAGTTTAAGGTCCATTCGAATTTTAAATCTTTTAACTCAGTACTTCCAAAGTGATTTTTCTAAAGTGATTTCAAAGTGATTTCTGCATATACCATCCTTGTATGTATGTATGCATTTTAAAATTTATTTTATTTTCAGTTCGTGGAACAAAACAACCATTTTCATAACATAGCATAAGATGATTGCACAGGAAACTGCAACTCTACTATGTAAAACATGCTATTCCCTCTAAAACTAGAGTATGCATGTACATTTCTTTTTTCTTCCCTTCCTCTCTACCCCCTTGCCCTAGAGATAGTTACTTGTATTTATTATATTCCAGGTCCCCTTCCTAACTCCCTTCTACCCTCTATGATATAGGCCTACTGCCTTGTTAGCTATTCCTCATAGATGACTCTCTACCTCCCACTCTGTGCTTTTTCATTGACTGTCCTCCATGCCTAAAAAGCTCTCTTTCCTTACCTCTGACTCACAGAATACCCATATTCCTCTAAGATTCAGTGGATATGTCACCTTATGAGGCCTTTCCTAGTCTACCCAGCTCCTAGATCCTTCCGTCTAATATTATCTTTCTGTAATGTTTCTTTTCTGTATTTATCTTGTATGAATCTATGTATTTATTCACATATTGTTTCCCCACTTAAAATATGATGTCTTTGAGGGCAAGCCTTTTGCCTTCCCCCCTTGCTTAGTACATATGAATAAATTCCAATAAATGCTTGTGGATGAATGGGTTGATTATGTATCTTTGAGCATGATAGCATAGGCAATAGGTACAACTTTTGCCCCATGTCCCTAGGTACCATAGTGTGAAACAAAATATGAGGCTTGATGGACTATTGTTTTCACCCGATATGATAACTCATATGTTCCAAGGAAGGGGTCCCCAGCCTTTTCCCAGTTGAGGAACTGCCTTCTATTTCTCTGAAGTCTTACTATGGCTGCCAGGGCTATATGCCAAAAGAAGACAGTACATAATGTTATTGGTGGAAATTGTTAATGACAAGAGAAGAGCATGGCAGTGGTGAGTGATCTACATCAGCAGGCCACAATTGACCTATAAGAGGTTTTCTCTGTAGGATTACTCAGTTCTTTGAATGATTACAGACATATTTCTCCATCACTGGTTTGTTTTCAATCAAGGAAACTAAATAACGATCTTAAAAAGGAAGGTTCACCTCCTTTAGCCCTGGTGTATTTTTCATTAAAGACTGGTCCTGAATCCCTAGTTGTCTCTGATTTAAGATAACATAGCATTCTACTATATTTGTTTCTAAAGTGTGTGGGGGTCCTGGCATAAAACGACCCAGAGAAGTCAGTGTTCAACATGATGTTTAAGTTATTCATATCTATTTGGTCATTCCAGCCTGGAATTTGTTCTGCCTGTTCTCTACACTCTATGCAGAAGTCCTGATGACTTCTGGTAAATTTTATTTTTTGTTGTTGTTTTTGGTGATTTTTTAAAGGGACCCATTGTTTATCATAATCCCTTAGGAACTAATCTTTCTGTGACAGTTTCCCCCTCAATCCTGCATGAACATTTGCCTGTTATTATTGGGTTACTGGGGTTGATTTGAATATTTTTTTAAAAGATAAGAGCACTGAAGCTTTGTAAAGGAAAGCACATCGATTGAATTACTTGAGGAAGGGACCAAAGAATAATTCTACCTATGAAATACAAAACCCAGGGGAGGTCAAACTGGGGGTCTAGCAGTGGCCCTGGATGCTTTCCACTTAATATGTCAATGTTTTTCATCTGACTTTCATAGGAAAGGAACATTATGTTAGAGGGCTCAATGATGAACTTTTTGTTTTTAAATGGTGTCTTTCAGTGTGCTGGGACCAGCAGTGACCTTCAAAGTGAGCTCCAGTTTCCAAAACATGACAACTGCAGATGTTGCAAAGGCAGCAGGTAAGGCCATTTTGATGTACATACAAACACATGCGCCAGTGGAGAGAATGGTGATCCATAAAAACAGGCCCCATAGAAAAGGCACACTTTCCTTGAGCAGATTGACATTTAATGAAGGAGACAGTTGAAGGGTTAGTGGCACTGAGGGCAAATTGAAGTGTAACATCCCTGAGTCAATTAAAACTGCCTGAGACTTCATTGTTTGCACAGGGACTGGATTAAACAGAGAAATGTGGACATGGCTTCAGATAGAAGAGAAAAGACCACAGAGCAGTTCTGTCTGAAGGAGAAAAAGACAAGCTTTTTAAAAGCAAGGATTTGGCATCCTTGGTAACCCTGATGTTAAAGAATGAATGTGGACTTAGGTTGAGGCCATTTGTTCTGGACAAGACAGGAAGAAAAACGCTGCTTTCTTTTATCCATCTGTTATATAGGCATGTTCTATGATCTGGAAGACTTAAGATAAACATAGTCCATATCCATAAGTAAAGGGTTTCACTGTATGGACCACAGAGAGGGGACCATTGTTGTGGTCCCCTTAATTGTGGAGTTTTATTTGCTCTCTGACGTGACTTGGGTTTGCGTTAGTTATTATATGATCAGTGCCTCCTCATGGAAGATACAGAAATATTGCCTTTAGTGCAATTCTTAGGGAATAGTGTGTTGGGCTTCATTTGGGCTCCAGATTAATTTTAAATTAAACATATCTTTTTTGTTTCAACCCTCATTGTTGTAAGTCTTTACAAAATATATTATTCCTCTTTCTTGCTTTGGTAAGTAAAATATTGTGTGCATAACTAAATATTTGATGACTGAGGTCAATTCAAAGTCTTGGATCATTAGGACTGCCTTGTAGTTGTACCTAGCATAAAATTCTAGGCACCACATAAAGTTATTGTTTTCTGAATCTGTCAAATAAACTTATTTTGTTTTTACTTAGTTATTTCTCCAAACAACAGTGGTATTAAAAGAGGGTTCTGTGTCCTTGGATCCTGGCTAATGAAGGACTTGGTCTATTTTCACAGTACAATTTTGAGGACACACAGTCAAAGCACAACCTACTATAGTAATGAATCTTTACAAATGGCTAAAACGTTGGTCCAAGGTACCTTGATGGTCTCTGAATTTTTAGTCTTCTGGTGATGTCCTTATATGCTCTTAGGAACTCCCATCCTCTGACCATAGTGGTTTTTGAGACAAGTTGATGACTGAGGAAATTTAAGTTGGTAAGATAGAATTCTCTCTCTTACACACTCACCCTTAGCCAAATATTTTTATACCTATTGTTCAGGTTAGAATTTCAGACATCAATGTCTCACCTAAGAATCACTGCTAAGTTTTAAGTCATGTGTTGGGGTATATGTAATATGACGTGGTATCTGGTATGCAAAGTTAAAGCAATCCACCTCATAAGAAGGAAATAGACCATTCCTGAAATCTCTTTGCCCTCTGAAAGGAGTTTGGCATGGATTGCTTTTCTTGGTCACTTGTGGTAGGTATTACTGGCCTGCATTCTTTCCTTTTCCTTCATCTACCATATCAACTTCAGTTATCATCCATGAATTGTTTGTAGTCGCTATTGTTTTTCTTTTTTAACCAGGAACAACTTTTTATCAATCTGCTGATTACAGAAATGCATTCGCAGTTGTTCAAAAGAGAGAATTCACCAGAATACTGGGAAGTTAGTTTTGAATGTTGTTGTTGTTGTTCAGTCAGGAGTTCTCTTGGCAAAGATACTGGAGTGGTTTGCCATTTTCTTCTCCAGTTCATTTTACAGATGAGGAAACTGAGGCAAACATAGTTGAATGATTTGCCCTGGGTCACACAGTTAGTAAGTGTCTGAGGCCAGGTTTGAACTCAGCAAGATGAGTCTTCCTGAATCCATACCAGGCACTCTATCCTCTGTGTCACCTAGCTACCCTAGCTTTGAATTTAGTCCCCCCAACTTCAAGGATTCTAACACAGAGAGCCTTGGGTCAGAAGTTAAGCAGATCTAAGTTCAAGTACAGTCTCAGACTTGCCACTCATATGAATCTGGGCAAGTGATTTTGCCTCCATTTTCCTCAACTGTAAAATGCAGATAATAACAACATCTCCTTTTCAGGATTGTTATGAGGATCAAATGAGATCCTATATTTGGAAAGCATTGGCACAGGTCTAGCATAGAGTAGACCCTTTATAAATGCTTATTCCCTTCCCCTTCCTTCCATCTCCTCTTTCATTATGACTTGAAGGCAAAAATAAAATAGTGTTTTTCTTGTTATGATTCTGTGCTCATCATCAGTGACTTTTTGGTGAGTTTTATTTCGTTATAGAGTCATTTAAAGAAAGATATTAAAGGACTAGAATGAAGATAGAACGATACCAAACATGTATCATGTTTAGACCTCATATCAATAGCTTTCTAAGCATTAATGAACCACTTCATTAGACCATTAATGTTCATTGATGTCTCCAGTATGTGTGTTTGGGTTGTGTGTGTGTGTGTGTGTGTGCGTGCCAAGTTAGAACAATAGATATAAAGAGCCCTTATAAATTTATAAAATCAAGAAATTTAAGAAATATGATTCTCAAAGTAAAACATTTAATGTCTTTTAATATTTTGTTTTAACGTAGGCTGTACTAAATATAATATGAACACAAAGGTTCCTTATTCTTTATGGTAATGAGTTATATGACAAGCTCTCAGCCATTTTATCCTCCCAAATCCCCAGTCATCTTTGATTCCTCCTTCTCCCTTACCTCCAACAAATAATTAACTAAGTCCTATTAATTCTATCCCCCAAACATCCCTTGCATCTGTTCTCTTCTGCCAAATCATGCTGTTACCATCCTAGTTCAGAAGGTCCCCCATCCTAAGAGCTTCCAAATCAGTTTATTTGCTTCTAGTTTATTGCCTCTCTACTCCATTCTGGACAGAAATGTCAATGTAACCTTGTTGTTCAGCCATTACTTTGTGCCCCCCATTTGGGATTTTCTTGGCAGAGATCCTGAAGTGGTTTGCCATTTCCTTCTCCAACTCATTTATACAGATGAGGAAACTAAGGTAAACAGAGTAAGCAACTTGCTCAGTAGCTAGTAAGTGAGCGAGTGTGGGTTTGAACTCAAGAAGGTGAGTCTTTGTCCACTGTACTACCTATCTGCCCCAATGTCATCCTACAATCCCAAGTTTAGTGATGGAAGGAACTTGTGTGAACATTCCCCCTCCTGCTGCTCTAGATGAGCACCTACTCTGCAACATACAACTTAGAGTCACTTGGGGTATAGAAAGGGCATGTGATTTGCCCCGGATTACAGAGACAGTATGTTTCCAAGGCAAGACTTGAACACAGATCTTTCTGACTCTGAAGTCAGTTCCAATTTTCTATCCCATGTTCTTACAATCCCTTATTTTACCCTGCAAGGGCCAAGAGAAATGCCTTAAGGTCACTAAGATAATTAAATGGTAGAATTAGGATTTGAATCCTCAACTTCAAACTTCAAATTTAGCATTGTTAGTGCTGAATCATAATGTCTCCTTCCATTATGTCTCTTCATATTATTCCCTACTAAAATACATTCAGTGATTTACTATTATCTTCAAAATATAATACAAAGCCCTTCATAATCTGACCACAGGCTAGCTTTCCTTACTTCCTTTACATTACTGCCCTCCATGGGCTGTATATTCCAAGCTATCTTGACTAACGACAACAACATTTATATAGCACTTACTATGTGCCAGGCACAGTGCTGAGTGCTTTATAAATATTGTCTCATTTGATACTCTCAAACAAATGCTCACTGAGCCTCCAGTTTCACCTTTCTCCTCTGGTATTCACCCAGATCTACTTTATGCCTGGAGAACAATCCTTCCTCAACGTCACCTTTCACAATTTGGCTTTTCTTTCAAGGATCATTTCCGACACCATCTTCTCACTGATGTCTTCTGGTAATCCCCTTAACTGATCTCTTGGTTTTCAAAGTTTAGGTATAGGTCCATATCTCTACTTTGCACATATCTTACCTGGAATTTACATATCTATGTATGTGCTGTGTCCTCCCACCGCCCAATCTCAAACGATGGGGGGCTTTGTAAAAATTATGTATCCCCCAGCATCTTGCATAGTGCCCTGCACACAGTTGATGTTTACTAAATGCTTGTTGAATTAAAGGATTTAATCTTCTAACTATAAAGATAGAACACTATCTTCCTAGGCTAGTACAGAATCTCTTTGGGGACAGTATTTGACAACATGAAAGAAAACAATGTGCCTTTCATTAAATGGTGGGTTATCCCAATGGGAGGCAGACTTCATCACTCTATTGGTAAGGAAGTAAATTAAGCTAGAAAGAACTGTTATATTCAGCCTCAGAAGACTAGGTAAAGCTTGAAGGAGGGTAGCTGCACCTTAGCTGTTGTATAGTTTATCAACAGGACAGGCACACTTTAGATGGCATGTGCTGGCATTGTCTGTAAATGTTATCAGGGATATTTAAAAAATTAGCAGACCCTTATACAGAAATTACTTCTGAGATTGTGCTTTTCCCGTATGTTTAAGCTGTTTTAAATCCTTCTGAAATGTTTACAGTTGGATCACCCCAAGGGGCTTAATGGGTCCTATGTTGGAGAAATCTTTTGTTATTGGTAATGAAGGGACACTAGTACTCTAACTATGGCATTAAAAGTGCAATTTTTTTCTGCTAATTTCATATGAAATGGCACAAAACTTCTAAGACTAACCATATGTTTAATACCATATAAACTCTCTTCCAATATCATTTAGTATTTATCCTGAATGACAAATGCAGTATTTTATTATGAAACAGAATCTCTTCGTTATGCCAGACAATTCTTGTCAGGGCATTCTGCCTAATTTATGACCTTGGGTTTGAGCATAAGGTATTAGAGAATATTAAAGAATAAATGGATATTGCTTAATAACACAAAGAAGCATTTACTGTATTGCATATGCATTTAGTATTAATGTCAGAGATAGCATTTAATCTTTGCTATCAAGCCATCTAGACAAATTGAACAGAACTGAAATTGATGTATTTGAGACTTCCTTTCCATTCTAATGTTATTTTAAGGTACAAATACCACACCTATCAGTTCTAACATTCTTTTTGCATATATGCAGTTGGCCATATTTTAGAAGCACATGCAATACCCCATCCAGTATTGTATTATTTACTGCATCTACATCTATGTATATTTATGGTGTATATTCAAAATTTCATATGTTAGGATACATGTGATGGCAGCTAGGTGGTTCAGTGAATACAGTACTGGACCTGGAATCACAAAGACTTGAGTTTGAATCCAGTCTCAGACACATACTAGATATGTGGCCCTGGGAAATCCCTTAGCCACTGTCTACCTCAGTTTCCTCATTTGTAAAATGAGGATAATAATAGCATCTAACTCTTAGGATTGTTGTGAAGATTGGCTGATAATATTTATAAGACACTTAACATAGTGCCTAGCACTATGTCTTAGGCAACCCAACCTTTACTCCCCCCCGCCCCCACCTCGTTGTAGCACAAATAACTTCCCCATTGAAAATCCTGAAACTATTCTGTTCCTACAAATCTTGCTGCTCTCTTCTCCTAACATCAGGCTGAATACAGAACTTGAGTTCAATGTCTTGCATTTTCTGCATTTACCATCTATTTAATGACTTGCTGGGTTCATTTGCTAAATCTTTAGCAGGTGACAGAGTCCATTATTAGGCATTTGTCTCTCATCTTTGATCTTAGTGTAATCCAGTCAACCCTCTTCCAGTATGAGCCTCTTACACTTGACTGTTTTGACTGTCATTTTCTTCCCTGCCTCATTGCTCTTTTCTTTCATTCACAAAGACGTGCCACACCATATCACATTGTAATAGACCTTCCCAAGTAAAAGAAAACTTTTCATGATATTTTTTCCATCTGTTCAGATAGATTATAGGTTGGCTGATTTCATCTTTAAAATTCTCCCTTTTGGGCTTCTCCAGTATCATCACTAGTGTCTAATAGGAGAACCTCTCTATGCTCTTCAGACTTTCTACGTATGTCCAGAGAGCAATTGTCTGTAGACAGCCCCTCCTCCCAAGGACTCTTCCTCACTTTAATCATTTAACTTTTCTGCCTTGCTTTTGAAGCTTAGACCATTTAAGTGAAAGGTGCTAACAGTACAAGAATGAGAGGAGGAAAATGTTAGTTTTCTTCAATCACTTATTTTCAGTTTTCAACATTTACTTCCACAAGAATTTGAGTTGCAAGTTTTCTCTCTATCTCTCCCCTCTGCCCACCCCAAGACAGTATGCATTCTGATTATCCCTTCCCTCAATCTGCCCTTTCTTCTATCACACCCCTCTCTTCTCTTATCCCCTTTTTCTCTATTTTCTTGTAGGGCAAGATAGATTTCTATATCCTATTGCCTGTATGTCATTTCCCAGTTGCATGTAAAAACAATTTTTAAAACTCTGAGTTCCAATTTCTCTCCCTTCCTCCTCCCCACCCCCACTGAGAAGGCAAGCAATTCAATATAGGTTATCCATGTATAGCCATGCAAAATGCTTGCATAACAGTCATGTTGTGAAAGACTAACTATATTTTCCCTCTATCCTATCCTGCTCCCCATTTATTCTGTTCTGTCTTTTGACCTTGTTCCTCCTCAAAAGTGTTTACTTCTAATTAACCCCTCCTCCCACTTGCCCTCCCTTCTTTCATCCTTCCACCCCTTGCTTATCCCCTTCCTGCCTACATTCATGTAGTGTAAGATAAATTTTCATACCAAATTGAGTGTGCATGTTATTCCCTCCTTGAGAAAAATCCAGTGAGAGTAAGGTTCACTCTTTCCCTCTCACTTCTCTCTTCTTCCTCTCCACTGAAAAAGCTTTTTCTTGTCTCTTATGTGAGAGATAATTTACCCCATTCTATTTGTCTCTTTCTCCTCCTCCAAATATATTCCTCTTTCACCCCTTAAATTTTTAGATATCATCTCTTCATATTCAACTCACCCTGTGCCCTCTGTCTGTATAAAATTTCTCCACCTACTCTAATACTGAGAAAAGTCTCAAGAGTTACAAATATTATCTTTCCATGTAGGAAGGTAAACAGTTCAACTTTAGTACATTTCTTATGATTTCTCTTTCCTGATTACTTTTTCATGCTTCTCTTGTTTCTTGGATTTGAAAGTCAAATTTTCTATTTAGCTCTGGTCTTTTCATCAAGAATGCTTGAAAGTCCTCTATTTCATTGAATGACCATTTTTTCCCCTGAAGCATACTCAGTTTTGTTGGTAGGTGATTCTTGGTTTTAATCCTAGCTCTTTTGGCCTCTGGAATATCATATTCCAAGCCCTCTGATCCCTTAACATAGAAGCTGCTGGATCTTGTGTTATCCTGGTTGTATTTGCACAATACTCCAATTGTTTTTTTTCCTTGGCTACTTGCAATATTTTCTCTTTGACCTGGGAAATCTGGAAGTTGGCTACAATCTTCCTAGGAGTTTTACTTTTGGGATCTCTTTCAGGAGGCCATCAGTGGATTCTTTCAATATTTATTTTACCCTCTGGTTCTAGAACATCAGGAAAGTTTTCTTGATAATTTCCTGAAAGACAATGTCTAGGCTCTTTTTTTTGTCATGGCTTTCAGGTAGTGCAGTAATTTTTAAATTGTCTCTCCTAGATCTGTTTTCCAGGTCAGTTGTTTTATCAGTGAGATATTTCACATTGTCTGCTATTTTTTCATTCCTTTGGTTTTGTTTTATAATTTATTGATTTTTTGTAAAGTCGTTACTTTCCATCTGCTCCATTCTAATTTTTAAGAAATTCTTTTCTTCGGTGAGCTTTTGGACCTCCTTTTTCATGTGGCCAATTCTACTTTTTAAGGCATTCTTCTTTTCATTGGCTTTTTGGATCTCTTTTGCCATTTGGGTTAGTCTATTTTTTGAGGTCTTCTTTTCTTCAGCAGTTTGTGGGTCCCCTTTAACAAGTAGTTGACTCGTTTTTCATGATTTTCTTGCATCACTCTCATTCCTGTTCCCAGTTTTCCCTCTACTTCTCTTACTTGATTTTCAAATTCCTTTTTGAGCTCTTCCATGGTCTAAGACCAATTCATATTTTTTCTTGGAGGTTTTGGATGTAGGAGTTTTGACTTTGTTGTCTCTTTCTGGTTGTATGTTTTGATCTTCCTTGTCACCAAAGTAAGATTTTATAGTCTGATTTTTTTCTTTTTTTGCTCACTTCCCCAGTCAATTACTTGACTTTTAAGCTCTTTGTCAAGGTCATTCTCTGCTTCCAGTGGGGATAGAGGGGGTGTACTGTCAGCTGCTTGATCCCCTCCCCCAATCTATGAGCTTAGAGCTCCAGAAACACTCACTGCCACTGCCCCTGCTGCTGGGATCCTCCAGCCCTTCTGCCACTCTGGGATGGGGCCTGACCACTCTACTCTCTCACACAAGTGCAACAGGTTTTTTCCACTGACCTTTCAATTTGCCCTCAGTGTTTTGGGGTCATGAAGTCTGGAAACTGCCACAGGTGCCAGTGATTCAGCCTCCCTCCCCCAGGCCTGCTGAGGTCTTGTCTGTGCCAGCCTGGTCCAGGCCAGACTGTGTTCTGCTCCCAGTCCAGCATGATAGATGCTTTGCATTGACCTTCCAGGTTGTTTTGGGCTGGAGATTTCCTTTACCCCATCATTCTGTGGGTTCTGCAGCTCCAGAATTTGTTTAGAGACATTTTTTACAGGTATTTGGCTAGGTTTGAGGGGAAAGATCTAGCAATTCTCTGCTTTTGCTCAGTCATTTTGGCTCTATCCTTGTTAGCTTTTCATTGCAATAATTTCCCTCTTCCAATTCTCCTCTCCCTGCAAAAAAAAAAAAAAAAAAAAGGTGTTTTGTTTTTTTTTTAATAAGATTCCTAAAAGTCAGTAAATGTGCGACTTAGACACTTAGGATAACTTCAAGATACAATCATAGAATCAAAAAAGGAAACTTAGATGTCATCTAGTTCAGTGCCTTTGTTTTACTAATGAGGAAATTAAAACAGAGAGATAAAGGGAAGGGAATAAACCTTTATATAGCATCTTTTCTGTACTAAGCACTGTGATAAGGCCTTTTATTGATATTTTATTTGATCCTGATTAAAATCTTGTGAGGTAGGTGCTTTTATCCCCATTTTGGAGTTGAGGAAACTGAGACAATTAACGGTTAATTGACTACCTCAGGATCACACAGGTAGTAAGTATCTGAGGCTGAATTTGAACTCAGGTCTTGTTGATCCCAGGTCCAATGCACAGTAGATATAGCTGTGCCACATGGCTGCCCATGAAGCTTAATGTGAAGCTTAATAAGTGGTGGAACCAGTTTTTGAATCCAATTCCTTTGATTCTAAATCTTCCCACCTGAGAATGTAGAGACTGTTACTTTATGCTGGAATTCCCTTGAAACTATTGTAGACCAGGAAAGCAGCTCATGGGTATTAATGATGATAAGCTATTTTTTTAGCATAGGGATTTCTGAGTGATTCCTGAAGTGATGGATAGAATGCTACATTTGAAGGGAGACCTGAGTTCAAATCTCTTCTTCAACATGTAGTTACTATATACCTCATGGCATTTAATATCTTGGGACTCCAGTTTCCTTATCTCTGGGAATAATAGCATCCCCAGAGGCTGCATGTAGCTTTCCTTTAGCTGAACTGAAGGACATATCTCACCTGAACTGCAAATTAACTCTTCATGTAGTAGAGATGATTGCTTAAAAAATAAAAGTAAGAATTTTTCACTTGATCCTAAGATCTTGAGACATACAAAGTTTTTCATATGTAGACATTGTACATACCCTTTAGACCCTTAACTTAAGGCCGATATGAATTGGTGGAACCTTTCAAAGTTTTGCAGTGCTCTTGACTGCATAATTTTGCTAAGTAGATACACAAATAGTGTCATCCTGAAGTCTAAAGCATTACCTGTTTGTTTTTTAAGGAAAACAGATGAAACACAAATAAGAAAAAGCTACTGCATCACAATATTGTCCACATAGAGAGACATGAAAAATTGACCCAGACTGTGATAAACATTCATTAGACATTCTGGACACTTGAACAAAAAACTGGGGTAGAAAATACATGGTAAGAAGCAAAGAAAGCTTAAGGGGGAGGAAGAGAGATTATAAAGAATTTGAATGGATGGGAAAGAGCCACCATAATGGAACACAAGATCCCGCATGAATGAAGTCCTGGAATCAATGGTTGGTTATTGTTACAACTGTGTGTATTGGAGGGAGCTTGACAAGTGAAGAGGATCTCTAAAAGGGCAATTTTAAAAGCAAAAAAATTGATTACTTTTGTGATTCTGACGAGTCTGAATTCTATACTGATTATTCCTTCAGAAAGGATGGTACATTTTGTTTTTTATTGGACTGAACTGATTGATTATAGGTTTTGAAGGGGAGTGCATGAAAAGCAAACCAGCCTCTACTTTGTTCTTTATCAAAAGAAATGTACACAGTCTCCAGACTGAGAAGTCAGCAGTCTTTGAAAATATTGCAGTGGCTATGAGCAGAAAGTTCTTCCTGATAAGAAAATGCCATTTTAAGGTGCTATACCCTGTCCTTTCCTTTCCTTTTCCTCAAGCCTCTTATTGATTAAAAAAAAGAAAAAAAGAAAGCCACAAATCTAAAATATCAAGCTTTTGAAATATGGAGAAATACAACCTTAGGGTTTGCCTCAAATGATATGAACTCCCCTGCCACCTTTTTCTGCAGAGGGAGGCAGTGAAGCCTGAACACATGTCGTGCAGGGAGATTGGTTGAGATGTTCCATTTTTGCTTGATTTAATAACATGCCTGTAGTATCTACCCTAGGTGACGAGATGTGGCCCTGGCCACTGAAAAGCTTGTAGTCCACTTCTGGCCACAACCTGTTATTGTTTATGGGGGCTGGGGGAGATTGGGATTTTTTCTGTCTTGAAGATTAAATTCAGGAATCTGAATTAGAGTTTGATACTTCCTTTCCACACATTTCCAAGATGACCAGGCTTGCTTGTAGGGGGGGTGAGGGGAAGACATTAAATCAGAAAATGTAGTACTTATAGAATGTAACTGCCATTAGTAGATCGCTTAGAAGAGGGGTTCTTAACCTAAGATCCATGAACTTAAAAGAAAACCCCACTGTATTTCAGTATAATTAATTTTTTTTTGTATTCCTATGTATTTTATTTTTTATACTTTTAAAAATGTTCTTCTGACGAGTCATCCATGGACTTTGCTAAACTGCCAAAGGGGTTCAGGACACATATCAAAAACTGAACCAAAACAGAATAAAATTAAGGTTCTTTACCCTTTATAAGCATCACTCAAGTAGATTACAGATAAGGGGAATGAAGATAAGATGAAGTGACTTGTCTAAGACCAAACAGCCAATTGTTGAGAAATCTGGGATTCTGCCCCAACCTCCTTACTCCAAGTCTAGAGCTTAAAAAAAAACCAAACAAACAACTATATCACACTACTTCCCTCTTCCTTTTCATGAAAAAGTATTGATATTTTGGGCTTCCAAATAATCCATAAATATTGTTATGTCTATAATATAGTAGAGAATAAATTGAATAAAAGATGTAAAATGAGTGACTATCAAGAGAAAAGACTTGAGGTACAAAGATACCAATGTAATTGTCCCTGCCCTCAAGGAGCTTATATACTATTTGGTAATATAACAAGTATGAAAATAGGATAGGGACTAGTCTTGTAGTTGCTTTGATATAGAGAACCATGGATGAGGAAGCTCTCTCTGCTAATATAAATCAGCATCTTCTCAACAACTTTTTCTCAGAGACTTGCCCAGAGTACAGAGGGCTTAAGCAATATGCCTGGGGTCACAGGTCCAGTATAGAAAATACATATAAGGGAATTTCAGGGGGAGGTGCTTGCAACTTGAGGGAATGTTTCATATAGGGGGTGGTTTTGGATAATCAAGCTTCAAGACCCACAAGCTAGAATAATGTTGGAGGGTGAGAACTAAGCACAGAATAGAATCACTGGAACATTTAAATTTCTAGCTTCATCTGGCGATATCTTTTCTTCTAGTTGATGCTGGATAACAGGTCCTTGGCCGTTCTATTTCTACAAATAACTGCGAGAATAATGTAAGGACACACTTATAAGCAACCAGGTCTAGCTTACCAAAACCACCTCTTCCCTGTATCCTTGTGCTCTTAAGAAATTAAGGCATTTCTTAACATTTGTCTTTAATGCTTTCTAGATTAGATGTCTTCCTTGCTAGGCTGTGCCATTTCTTCTTTGCCCCTCCTGTGCCATCAGAGTGATCACGCGGCAAGGAAGCTGTTTGCTATTAAGATGAGAGAGTGAGCATCCATTCTGGCCCAGAGGTGAGATGTCTGCCTGAGGTGTTACTATGTGGCTAATGCGTATTAGAACATTAATAAGAAATGAGGGGGAAGTTTTGCATGCCAAAGAGCGGCAGATGCCTAATGGCTACAGTTTCATAGATGTTTTAGATCAGTAACAAGAAAAGGTAGATAGATACACCCCATTACTCCTTCCTAAACAGTCAGGTAATTACTTTTGGCATTTTGACAAGTGTTTGCTGGAGTGAAGGTCAAAGCTGTCAACATATAAGATCTATGCTAATCTGCTCAGCTGGAGAAGATTCAGGTAGCCAATGTTTTTGTAATTAGAAGTTGTGAAAGCCAGTTTTCATCATGGCTTTACACTGGGCATAAATGAGCCAATAATATAAAGTAATTTCATTTGTCATAGTTTACAGGGTTACCTGTGTAGAGATGCAGGAACAGCTTGCACTGGGAGATTAGAGAATTATGGGTAAATTAAATGTTATGCTAGATATGGAAGTAGTAGTATTCAAAATGATACTCTTTCATATGCCTAGATACACAAAGGGCAAAAATCTACCTTTGAAGCCTAATTCATGAAAGATATTAGGATTTATTGTGCTTGGAAATAAATGAAATCATGCAATTTATGGGATCAGAACTGAAAAGGACTTCAGAGGCCAGCTTGTTCAACCCCTTCCTCTTATGGATGAGAAAATTAAAGGAAGGAATGAGGCTTCCTCAAGGTAACATAGGTATCAAGTAGGAGATCCACATGTTGAACCCACTTCTTCTAACTCCAAAGCTAGGTTTATTTCTACTGTACCACATGGGAGGATGGATGTAGAAGCAGAGGGAAAATCAGAGGTCATCTCATACAACCTTCTGCGTTCACTGATAAGAAAACTGCACATCACAAAAACTAAGTGACTTGTTCAAAGTCATACAGATAGCAGGTGACAAAAGGAAAGATGGAATACAACCCTTTCCCACCTTTATAAAAAAGTATTCTGCGGTCAGGAAGTATTTCTTCCCCTAGTGGCTAACTTTATAATGATGAAGTTCAATTAATAGTCATTGGTCTACAGATTGTATCCATCAGGGATCTTTGTCTGAAGCTTTCCCTTCCAGAACATGTTCTTCATTAACAGAGCCTCTAAGCCAGAGGTTCCTAATCTAGGGCCTGTGAACTAGCTAGGTATTTTTTTAAAAAAAAATTTCTTTAACTATTCCAGCATTGCTTTCTCTGGTAATTCCAGGTTGTTGGGTTTTTTCTAATGTCATTCTGAGGAGAGAATCATTGGTTTGACCAGACTGTCCAAGGGCTCTATGGTATAAAAAGGTTAAGAATGCCTGGCGTGAGAGCCCAAGGTCTACCCTAGGCCATGATGAGCCCTTGTAGAAGGACATTTTTTGTATTACCCTCTTTGGTACTGTAAAAGGGTAATTGTGATGGAGAAACCATCCAAAAGGTAGGTAGAGTAATAGGCAAAAAGAGGTGATTATGCTCTATTGCAATGCTCCAACTAAAAGTATGTACTTTTTGACAGTTAGTCTGAACTACAATCGAAGAGAAATGTGGAGCTATAACTCTCAAGGGAATTCTTGTGGACAGTATTCTGTGTCTTGGCCTATTTGCTCAGTGTACTTTATGGACATGGTTTAGTACTCTTCATAGGGGTTATTTTTGCTCAGCACCAGTTTTTTCTCTTCATTGCTGTTTTACCACTTGGGGGCATATTGTCAGACCAGAGATTTATGTGAGTGTATTGCCATTTAACATCAATGGCAGAGGCACAGCAGAAAGCCATCTTGTTGGTCACTGATTATACCCTGTAGTTGTCAAGTAAAATGTTTATGCTTAGGAGTTCAAATTAAAATTATTTTTATTTCGTGATGAAAATTCAGCTGGACATTACACTGACATTAAGATACTTAGGTTACTGCCTTAATACTAGGAAATCTGCCTTCTGTTTTCATTTGCTATTTCCTACTCTATTATGATCTGTTGAAAACTTAGTCTTTTGAAAAAGGATGATAACTATTATTCAGTAATCATTCATTTTAATTCTTAATTTATTTTAATTTGTATATAAATGATCCATTCATTTGCTTTAATTTTCTTAAAAGGCAAATGGAAATGCTTTTAGACCTAAACAGAGAGTAGCCCCTGGAAAATCAGTTCTACAGTGTTCAGTGCAGCTTTATTTGCCTTATCTTAAAATAGACAAGGCTCTATCGGGAAAGCACAATCCAAGTGGTAAGACACAAAGAGAGCTAACTCATCTTTGTAGTCACATTTCTCCCATACTGATTGACCCCTTCCCCCAGCTTTTACTCTACCTATCCCTCAGCTATGAGAATACCAGCGTTTGTGGAAAGCAAATATCCTTAAGTTCTCCCACAAATACAAATTCCCATGGCAACCCAACAAAAGGATAACAGAATGGAAAAGCAGAGTTTGCTTAATTTCAATAGGCTTCCTGGTTTATTCATGTTGGACTTTGAGAAGCCCATGTCTTCTGGCCATCAGTCCAGAAAGGGAGAAGATTATCATATCTGCTGGATCAGTGTTGGATTGTTCTACTTCTCTCACTGAGCTTGGAGTGTGGGAATATAGTAGAAGGGACCAAAGCATTCTTTCTATCAAGCAGTTACAATCAATCCCTTCATAGGTTGAGCCTCAAATTTATGTAAGGGAAGGTGAGCAGGTTATTCCCCCAAAGGAAAAGCCAGTCAGTGCACAGATTTGAATTAAGAAGTACAAGAAGTGACTTATGTAATAGCATGATTATAGAGCAGTGAGATTTATTAAAGGCCTGTGTAAGAATGAGTATAGATTTGCAGTCCTGAATGAAGGGCAAGGAGTCTCCACTGAAAGCCCCAGAACAGTGGCCCAAATGGCCGTGTGTCACACTGAACCTGGACTTCAGTTTACTAGAAGCTTGCTGTTGCTTGGTTGTTTTTAAATCCTGTCCAACCCTTCATGACCCCTTTTAGGGTTTTCTTGGCAAAGATAATAGGGTAGTTTGACATTTCCTTCAACTGCTCATTTTATGGATGAAGAAACCGAGGCCAACAGGGATAAGTGATTTGCCCAGAATCACAAAACTAGTAAGTGTTTGAGGCTGGATTTGAATTCAGGAAGAGAATTCTTCTTGATTAGGCCTAGCACTTTATCCACTGCACCACCTAGATACCCAATGGAAGCTTACTGCATCTTATAGATAAACAATCAGAAATGTGCCATCAGTAAGCAGAATCTTCATTTGAAGCACTACTTTAAATGAAGAGTGACTTGAAGATCCCATATTAGGGATTACAACAACTTTACAGTGTTGTTGTAAAGATCAAATGAAATAATTTCTGTAATGGAAATCTCAAAGGGCTAGAAAGATCATCATTGTTGTTAATAATCACAGGTGACTTATGTAGGTTCTCTCTGCAAAGGGTGCACAGCTGTTGAAGTGGCATGAGTCAATGTATTTGGAAAGGTCTAACGGTCACAAAGCATCTCCTTTACCAGTCTTTCACAGTCCCTGTAATTCCCACCATTATTTTTTATTCCCTTAGGAAGAGATTTTGAAGATCTCATTTAGAAAAGCAATTAATTAAACCTTTAGCAGATATTAGCACCTTATAGTACAGAGTAGATTGTCAGATTATTTTGTTGTCACCTTGTATAGCATTCTGTGGTAGTCGGTTACTGGATAAGCAATTTTTGACTGGGATGGAGGCAGGGTAGGGTTGACTCATATTTGAAAAAGAAGTTCAGGTAGTCACAAATGGAGGCCCTGGAAGCCTTAAAAAGTAAACATGGCTTACCAGGGCTTGTTCTTAAAATAGGGTTTTTGAGAGAAATTGACCAATCAATCAAAGAAAGGAGGGCAAAGAGGGCAGGATCTTTCAGCATAAGCAGGCTGCAGGAATGAGAAAGTGAAATGAGAGTTTATGCAGAGCTTCTTAGTCTGACTCTGTAAATGGATTTGGGGGGATCCACAATCTTGGATGGGAAAAAATAGGGAAAAATAACACACATAAAAGGGATCTGAAAAAGGAGAGAGGGAAAAGTGGGGAAAAAAATGAAGATGAGTCAGCAGTGCAACCTAGAGTCATTTGTTCTGAGTCTCCTCCTTAAGTTAGAGGTTTTGTGAAGAACCAATCAGAAAATGAGGCTTCAAGCATGGAGGGTACTTCCAATGTGAGAAATAGTCCAGGGTAGTGGAAACTTCCAGAGTTCTGTGGTGCGGTAGAAAAAATCCTGTGGAAATGAGTCAGCAGTAGAGCCTGGTTAACAACAAAGACCTAGGATATAATCAAATTTATATGTAATACCTGAGGCATCCCTGATTCCATATAATCCTACAGGAAAGGTAATAGGCATTTTCTGGGGAACAGATCCCACTCAAAAGCCATTTACAACCTCCCACCAGTGTTTTTACATTTTTTGGCCAGCTGAAAGATATAATGATTAAAAAAACATGAACCCTAATTGGATAGAAAATGAAGTGACAAGAAATCCCTTCATGTACTCATGATGTATACCCTCCCATTGATTACCACACTCTCAGTGAAGGAGAATGCAGAGAAAACACACTTTTCAAGATAGCCTAAGGGAAATCCAAGATTCCAATGGAGATCACATACATGGGAAATACACATGCCCTGGGAACATGCATAAAGAGGTATCAGGGAACATGCAACTGGTTCACACACATGAACAAAACATATGTAGTAAATATATATGTGTGTGTGTGTATATGTGTGGTATATATATATGTATATATATATGTGTGTGTGTGTGTGTGTGTGTGTGTGTGTGTGTGTGTGTGTGTGGGCAATTCCTTCCTCTCCAGATGTAGGATTGCTAATATTCTCAGTTGATACTATCACACTTCTCCTTGTTGCTTTGCCAGGCATCATCTTCCCTCTTTCTTATGGACATCACATCATCCCAGTTGGGCACAGTAACGCTGTGGCCCTCTGGTTCCCATGCCTCTGCTGGCTATTGTTCTGTTGCTTTTGTGGCTATTGCTTCTCTCTGTCACCAGTTTCTGGGTTTCATGTCTTCATGACCATCTACTTTTCATCCCACTTCTGATCTCCTGGGTTTCAATGATGAGAATATTATCCCCTGATGAGGACAGACTGCTAGATATTTAAATGCCTAGTCACTAGAGCTGTAAACCACTATGCTAGCTATTCATTACTTAAATTATTCTTGTTCCACACAAAAAACCTTGTGAGGTAGACTAGATGAACTGCTCTTATATCATAGATGAGGAAACTGAGGCCCTGGGAATTAAGTGAATTGCTAAAAGTCATATACCTGCAGAAAGTAAGTATCAGACCTAGGATTTGGACCTGGGTCTTTTAACCCAGAGCTGATACTCTTTCTACTATCCCATATTTTTATCCTATTCTTGCAGGTTAGGGGAAAAATGGGAAGAAAATGGGGATAAGTAACTTGTCCAAAGAAATAGCAAGCCAAACAGGACTGTATGCGAGGTCTTTTGATTTGAAATCTAGGGATCTTCTCAATATACCACAGCTCCTTCTTACTGTCTACTTTTGCTTTAAGTTTCTCAGCTGTTAGGCACTGTACAATTACTTAAGTAGATATCATACGACTAGATGTGTGATATGACTTAACATGATTTATAGTGTGTTTAAGAGGATGTGATTAGGAACTAATCAATATTTGGAATGCTGCTTTGATTTGATTACAGTGGAAGGATGGCTTGGATTGAAATCTTAGGATCCTCAGAATTAATTGTTTCTTGTTTATCCAAGCGACAGAGCTCAAGATTCATAGACACACTGAATTGTGTGAAGACTTTAAAAAACCATCTAGTCTCAATAAGACTGAGCAAATTTTCCCATGGGAAATCTATAAAGAAACAAGTGCCAATGGCCCTGTGCCAAAAACACTAGGCTAAGGAAGGCAGTGTGGCCTAATGGAATGAACACTGACTCAGGTGTACAGAGGACTGGTGATGAAATCCTGCTTGTGCTCCTTACTCCCTGGGTGACCCTAGATTAGGCCTGCCCTAGACAAATTCATTTCAGCTTCCTGAGCCTCAGTTTCCACATCTTTAGAATGAGATTGCTGGACTGTATGGCCTCTGAGGTCCTTTCCAGCTTAAAGTCTCTGATACTCTGATGCTAGTATCTCCAGGTCTTAAAGTTTACAAAGATATCCACCTATTCCTCCCACCCCACCCTGGAAAATGCTTCAGTTAGCTGATACATGACGAAAATTCATCTTTTCATGTTTTAAATCTCCTTCCTCTTCTTTAGTTCTAAGTAGAGATGGAGCCCATGACTGGTCAGAGTCATGGAGTTCATCAAACCAATACATATTTATAAAACCTTCTTTTCTAGGTCAATAGTCTCAATTTTGCTAAAGTTTCTTCCTTTCCTACCTTTTAAAAACTCTTTCATAAATTCTCCAAGCTTCCCACGTTCCCTCTTAAATTGTTATGTGATCTATTTTCTCATGTTAAAGGAGAGTTTTGATTGTAAGAATGAAATTACATTGCTTGGAGAGAATGATTGACCAATCATACTGTTAAATTCATAGGAGCCTCAAGTGTATTTCACATCATCCGCTAAAAGTATGAAAACACGGATCATCTTGTATGAGTGTAAGGTTGAATAGGATATTACCTCTCAATGGACCTTCTTCCATATAAATATTAAATGTACTCATTAATGACAAGTTGGTGGTTTGTATTATGCAAGGCAAGACCCTGCAGTTGGTGAAGATCACTTGAAGGAAACATCAGCATACAGAGTTAACACATCATCAAGCAAGCAGAGGAGGAAGGAAAGGATTCTGTGTTGATACTTTAACACTGATTAAAGGTGGATTGTACAATTATACCTTTTAAATTTAAAGACAGTTTGCACTCTATCAACACCTTCCTTGTCTCATTACAATTGCAAAATATGAAAAGGCAGACTCAGTAGAAAAAAATCCTTAGTAAATGCAATTAAAGAATTTTCCTCAGTAGGAAGAAATATAAAATATAGCAACCCCAAGCTTGAAAACTACCACTGACATCCTCAGAACATCCCCTAGAATAGCTATAAGTGCCCTGGTCTTTTCTCTGAGAACATCTACCTCTTCTTTATATGAGGCCCAGCTGACTGACCCAACCAGTGATTCTTCCTCCGAGGGCCTATTGAAGTTACTGTCTATACTGAGTGCATTTTGGTGATTAATACGTGTTAACTTATATCATTACTTATCGTCAAGTGGATATGGGCTGTTTTCTTAACTGACCATATGCCCCTTGAGGCCAAGCACTTTGTTATGTGTCTCATGGCAGAGTTGGTAGAGGGATGAACTTAAGTCAGGAAGATCTGAGTTCAAATTCCACCTTAACTCTTATTAGCTGTGTAACCCTGGACAAGTCACAATCTTCTTCGGCCATGCTTTTAATTGCACCTACCTGTTCTGTTAATCAAATGAGATAATAGATGTAAAGGACTTTCAAAAATCTTAACATTTTCTCCACATTTCTCCATAACTGATATTATTATTGTCATTTCATAGTACATTGGTTTGCATATATCAGATAGTGCATGTCTGTCTTTCATGATGGTATTGACCTAGGAAGAAGAAACTATGAATTTGAAAGCGATTTGTTTTCCCATTTTCATGGGAATGATTTACTGAAAAATAATTGGTTGGGGTCTCGTAGTCCATATTTACAAGAGGAACTGTGAGCATGCCTCGGCACAGTTTATGTAAAAGTATTTTTTTACACCCAATGCCACCCAACTCCAAAAGGAAGTTTTAAAATGCATAAATACATATAAATATATAGATAAATATGTACTTGTTATGGATAGGAGTGGAGATTACTAATATGAATGGATAATATGGACACATTTATGCATGGGAAATGTGGCATATTTTTGCTCAAACTCTAATTTCAGTTTTTACCTGTGGCATTCTGTCTTTCACTATAAACTTGAGGAATTATGAGGGGACAAAATGAGACTGTAATGATTTGTGTGGAAATGGATGGAAAACCTTTTGCAAAGATGTTTTCTGCTTGGATGCCAGCACTAGTGACCTGGGAATCAGTTAGGGCAAATAAGCCTCTTGTTAAGGAATTGGTAATTACTTCAACTTGTCACAGAAGATTTGTTTAGGATGCTATAAATGCAAACTTGTTTTGTCAGTTTCTCAAGTATAAATTTACGTTTCAAACTTAAGTTTGTTGTGAGTCATTCATTGTGTTATTTGTTTGTTTGGGGGAGGGCAAAGAGGAGAAAAGTTATTTTCTGAAGACAACGTGAGTTTTTTCAATTCATGGCACATTTAAAAAAAAGATAATGCCAGTTGTGAGTGTAATGTACTTGTCCCAAGTGTTGTATGTATTTTCTCATTTTACCCTAAGAATAACTCAGTGAGATGGATACTAGAGGCATTATTGTTCCAACATTTTTTCAAGTAGAAGCTAAGACTCAAAGGGTTGATGTAATTTGTCCATGGGACATAACTGGTAATTATTAGAGGTAGGTTTAGAATTGATTGCAAATCTAGTGCACTATGTCCTATGTATTACACCTTGCTTATCATTCAAGGCTTTCTTTATGAGAATTAATTTCTTTGTTTATAAAGCATGTTATTCAATTGTGTCTCCATGATGTGTCACAAAGTGTCTAGAGGTCAGAACCCCAAAGAGAGGTCCCACATACACCAAAATATTCATGGCTACCTTTTTTTTTCTTTATGGAGGCAAGTTCTGTAACTGAAAGCTAATTAGATGGCTTTTCATTGGGGAATGTAAGCCAACTGGAGTACATGAATGAAATCTGGATAACTGCCATATAATAAATCATGAACAGGAAAACTTCAGATTCATGGGAAGATTTACATGAACTGATGTAGAGAAAAGTAAACAGAACCAGAAAACTACAAGTTTTCTGACCGACATCTATTAATTGTTATTCATGAACAAGTTACTTTCTCTTTCTGAGTTTCATATTCCTAATCTATGAAATGGGAATGTAATGATACTCACATATTTATCTCACAAGTGGCTTATGAATGTGTGCTTTGTAAACCTTAAAATACTATATAAATGTGAGATTATTGAAGTATAAGAGCATAGACAGAGAGTTGGAAAGTAGCTAAGAAGTCATATAGTCCACACAGCCCATGGACAGTATTACTACCC
This sequence comes from Notamacropus eugenii, assembly GCF_028372415.1. Classification (NCBI taxonomy): domain Eukaryota; kingdom Metazoa; phylum Chordata; class Mammalia; order Diprotodontia; family Macropodidae; genus Notamacropus; species Notamacropus eugenii. Next base: position 86,208,005 of record NC_092874.1, read on the forward strand.
AAGTGCTCTGGAAAGAAATTGAAATGTAATTGGGAAATATTTAATAATTTTAAAAAATTATAGTAGAGTATAGAACCTGTATCAGATTGCATGCCATCTTGGGGAGGGAGGAGGAGAAAATTCAAAACTTTTGGAAGTGATTGTTGAAAGCTGAAAATGAATAAATTAATTTTTTTTAAAAAGTATAATAGAACATAATGTTAATATGTGGTTTTGTAAGACAATTTGTGACCCATAAGGATCCTTATATCCTGTTTGGTGGCCCCATTTCTATTTGAGTTTGACTCCATTGATCTGATCCAATCCAATCTCACTTTCCTTGTGAAAAAATGGAGGTTCCCATAGAGGAAATGAAGTATTCAGGGTCAAATAGATAGCAGCAAGTGGTAGGGGGAGGATTTGAATTAAGGTCCCCTGACTCCAAATTCAGCATTTTTCCTTCATCCTACTGCCTCCATTTAACATCATTTCCCCAAATTAAATATAAAAATACTCAACAGCCCATAAGGAGTGGTGGGGAATAAAACAACGAGGGAGTATTGTCATATAGTTCTGGAAACTGCAAAATTTTTGAAGTAGATGGAAATAAAGAAATCATATATTCTATCCCTATTATAGTTCAAGAAATACAAGTTCAACAGATTAGCTGGGCTGCTGGAGTTATACTCTCTCTAGAAAACTTTCCTTCAAGTTAATTTCTATTCTTTTCCTTGGAAATATTTGGAAAAGCCAAAGGATCAACTAATTCCTTTTTTTTTAAAGACTTGACCACTTCTAATGCTCTAAGGCAATTTCCATTTGTGTGTGTCTCTCTGTGTGATTTCTCAGATTTTTAATAGAGCCAAAGTTATTTTATCTGAAATTAAATCCACAGTTTATTACTTTTTGGAGGTCCTTGTGGATTGAGACTTTATTGTTCCAAAAAATGAATGGTTTAAAGAACTTTCAGTTCCCAATTCAATGTAAAGTATTCATTTATCATTCTTTCATTTAGAAACCATTGACATTACACTGATCAGGAAGGTTTCCCCCACCACCTGGAAATGGGGGTGTCAGGTACATTGTAAGCCTTCAATATAACCACCATGATCAGCATTTCACATAAATGGTTGTCTTTCTCCAAAGTACATCAGCTTTTTAATTTTTCTTTTGTATCTTTCTAGAAGAGAGTCTCTTTTACACAACACTTGGGAAAGCATCACCACTTTTTTTCTTGCCATCTAAAAATGTCTTTCAACACATTACAATACAATAAACATTTTTAAGTGCCTGCTATGGATAGATCACTGATGTATTCAGTATTGCTGAACAAGGTACAAAAATGTAAAAGGACATGGTCCCTGTCCTCAAGGAACTTCCCTTCTGGTAATACATTCTGAAAAATGAATCCTTGAAAGTACATTGTTATATTCCACCACAAACAGGAGACCTGTAATTAGAAAGATATTTTGCTTCTGTGAATCAAGTAAAAGAAAAGACATTGTGTATACCTGTGATCCTTCTTTAACTCTGTACTAGCCCAGGGTAAAATTGTGGAGTAACTGAATATTGGCTTGATCTTCAATTTCTCCCTCAGTCTCTGTCTCCACATAACAGCTTGTTGTCTTGTTCTGTCCTCCAGTTACCACAGGGCCCCAGCTGCAGCACCCTAATTGAATGTGATCTCTCTAAGGTTCCCCCTTACTTTCCACCTTTGCAGTTTTCCTCTTCCCTCAAACTTTCCAGTCCTTTGTTGCATTTTCCTAAGGCCATCTGCTGAGTTTTGCATACTAGAAACTAGCTATATTCATACTAACATATTAATAGGGGGATTCTAGCTTGCTCCCTTTCCCTCCCCTATGAGGTAACAGCAGTGCATTTTATTAGTGGCCTTCTGGAATGTGCATTTTGTTCATGTTCCTACTGTTTGTTCTCTCAATCAAAGAGATCACTCCAGTGGCAGGAGTTTCCCACAGAGTAGGAGGAGAGGACATCTCCTGGGAGGTTGAAAGAAATATTTTGCAGTAGGAAGAACTTAGTGATGTATCTCAGGTTGTACTTCAAAGGTGACTGCCTAGTCTGTCTATGAATGGGGTTGGGGCTACTTCTATGTCTGCTCTTCTCAGCATCAGAGGCACAATTAACTAGAGAAAAGTTTTCAATGTGGTTATCCTTTCTACATTGAAGTAGATATTTTGTCAGCTACAATATTGTATAGCCTGTGGCATTAATCCTTATTTGGAAAGGACAGCAAATGAATAATCACAGATTTTCCTTTTCTTGTACTCTCACCTGACCAAGGAGAGGAATTAAGAAGTCATGTGACCTTTGTTATTAAACATCACCAAGATTTGAACAAAAAGCAAAACAAAAAACAATATCATTAGATGTCCAGAACACTAGTCTGAGCAGGGGAACAGGAACCCTAAATGCCCAAAGGCCCAGAAAGGGAAGTAGCTTGCTTAATGCTTCACTCTCATAACTAAGTCATTCATTTTACTATCACCAGAATACTGTTTGAATTTGGAGAAATCTGCTGTTCTGTTCAGCACAATCTCCTGGCATTCTTCTGTGAAACTTTGAAAGAAATTCTTCATTTATGCTGCCCATTATCACCAGGGAATATAGACAACCTCATATAAATATCAGGGCTGTCAAGCAGACAACTCAAAGGAGGGATATAGATCTTCTTAAAGTTACTTCCTAGGTGGTAGACACACTCACCTAGGTGATGAGTGGAGTCGGGGGAAAACGTGAGACTAAGGAATAAGGGAACCAAAACTTGACTCCCAGGTTTTCCGCTAAGTAAGTGTGGACTCCGTGACCTTAGGTAGGTCCTTTAATCTCCATCAGTTCCCTTTACTACAAAATTAGAAAGACCTGAGTTAAAATCCTTTCTCAGACACAGACAAACACATAAGTCTGTGTGATGTTCAGCAAGTCCTTTAACTTCTGTAAACTTCAGTTTCCTATCTACAATATTAAGATAATAATGCCTACCTCATGGGGTTATTGTGTGGACTGAGTCCTTTAATTTTTTTGTTTTTACTGTGAGTATATATAATGGATCAAATAGCCAAATTTTTTTAGTGGATATCAAAGTTAAACTTACCAAGATAATATGTGTAAAGTACTTTGTAACTTTAAAGGGATATATAAACATTAGTTATTATTGTTATTAAACATAGCAAAATGAGCAATTCAAACTAAAAGATCTCTAAGTACCTTTCCAGATTGAGCCATTATTTCAATCTATAACTGGATTCCTACTCCCTTTTCATTTAGTTTGATGTAAAGCCAATGTTTGAAATACTGTTTTTCCTTCCTTCTTGTTCCAGCTTTATTATTATACCCTCCCACCCCCAAGAAAATTGCCTGCTATGCTGAACCTTATCCCTGAAAACTTTTCCTGAAGAATTCTCTGAATTATTTCAGGTTTGGATTATGTTGGCTTCCTGTGAACCCACCTAAGGGGGTCAAGCTATGGAAAATTTAGTAAGGGTCTGTGGTAGGAGTCATCAATAGAAAAGACTATGGTGTTGGTAGCCTAGTCTGGTCCAAATGGGGCAATATAAAACCATAATGTATCATTTAGTAAGGGAATAGAAGCAAGAGAAGGATCATTCCAAGAAAAAAGCATATCATAAAAGTAAATAGCACTAGACATTAAGCAAAAAAAGGTCAGAGGCCAGATTCATGATTGGAATACTTCTCAGAAGAAATGGCTAGCAGAGAGGCAATGACAGAAGCCAAGGAGCAAATATCATAGTATGGCTCAAGATAAATGAAGGATTCAATAAAATGGCTGTCCAAAAAGGCTTAAACTTGTACCAAGAGTCTTTTACACATCTACTCATTCAATGTGTTTGATATGAGTCATAGCATTTGATGATAACCCTTCCCAGTTGTCTCTCTGAATAAGCTTCAGCACTGAACAGCTCCCAGCCAAAGGTAGGGTTTTCCCAGTTGAAAATAACTGCTAGGGAGAAGTGGGGAAGAAGGAAGGAACACAGGTGAGTTTGAAAGAATGGTCCCATAATAGCCCCAGTCATTATAATTATAAGATGCTAGATGTCAACCTTCTCAAGCAGGCAGCTGAAATGGAAACTTTTTAAACATGTTTTTGAGTTGAGCTTGAATTGAATAGGAGGGAGACCATAGGTTGGGGTGTGTGTGATGTGTCTGTGTATATGAATACGCACGTGCATGTATGTTGGGGGACACACACACATGCATATACATGTACATGTGCTTGTCATTTTCAGGTGAACAATGTAAGATTAACCTCATTTTAAAACTTCAAATATATAGGAAAATTTGTACTGGGTTTAGTGGACTGGGACTTCATAGCCTCAAGCTAGTATGCATGGACATTTGTACTGTTAGTATTAAATTAAGATGTCTACTATTAATGGACTAATGGCAGAAAAGACTCTAGAAATATAGGTCAGGAGAAACTATATTGGATAAAATTGCCTGTGAATGCACTTGTTACTTGCCTGATGGTAATGCTTTAAAATTAATGACACCTGTGCAAAGTAATCAATTTTGAAATCTCTCCTAAAGTTTTCCCTGAGATTATCTTGGGAATGACCTTTTAAATATTTTTGAGAAACAGGAGGTGAAATTTTATATGCATTTACAACAAACCCAGTTCCCCAAATTATGAATTCATATATTTGATTGGACTTGAAGATATGGGTATATGTTGATTCATGACCTAATTTATAGGTCAAATCATGACAGGGTATTCTTTAAGGGGGTGGTCTATTGTTCAGGATTTTTTTTACTTTAAATGTATATTTTCACAAAATTTTGAAACCCATAATAATTCAGATACCAAAATCTGTCCTTAACTAGTTGTGTCATATTGATCAAGTTGCTTAACCTCCCCTGGTTTGAATTGTTTGTAAAATGAGGTATGAAAGTAAATGAACTTTAAAGAAACTTCAAGGAGGGGCGGAGCCAAGATGGCGGAGTAGAAAGACACACATACGCTAGCTCCGAACCCACAGCCCATAAAATATCTGTAAAGAAGAACTCCCAACAAATTCTGGAGCAGCAGAAGCCACAGAACAATGGAGCAGAGGAGATTTCTGTTCCAGAGAGACCTGAAAACCTCTCACAAAAGGTCTGTCATGCCCCCGACCCAGAGCCGAACCCAGCCCTGCCTTGGCTGCACTGCACTGAGAGGAGCAGGCTTCAGGGACAGAATCTCCAGTGGCCAGGCAGGTCCCTCCACCCACAGGCCCCAAAGGTTGGTGAGAGGGTCTTCTCGGCTTGCTGAGAGGGAAGTGGGGTCCCCCCATAACTCAGGCCCCCTCAGGAGGCAGCAGCGGAGGCGGGAGCAGACCAGGGCTCCCCAAGCAGGAAGGAGCCTGCATCCATTGTTGAAGGTCTCTGCATAAACCCCCGAGGGAACTGAGCCCGTGGGGTGGCCCTGCCCCCACCTGAGCACCTGAACTTAATCTCACACTGAATAGCAGCCCTGCCCCCGCCAAAAGCCCTGAGGCTGGGAAGCAGCATTTAAATCTCAGACTCCAAGAGTAGGCTGGGTGGATCTGGAGGCAAAGTGGGTGTGAAGAGAATACTCAGAAGTCAAGTCACTGACTGGGAAAATGCCCAGAAAAGGGAAACAAAATAAGACTATAGAAGGTTACTTTCTTGGTGAACAGGTATTTCCTCCCTTCCTTTCTGATGAGGAAGAACAATGCTTACCATCAAGGAAAGACACAGAAGTAAAGGCTTCTGTATCCCAGCTCCCCCAATGGGCTCAGGCCATGGAAGAGCTCAAAAAGGATTTTGAAAATCAAGTTAGAGAGGTGGAGGAAAAACTGGGAAGAGAAATGAGAGAGATGAAAGAAAAGCATGAAAAGCAGGTCCACACCCTGCTAAAGGAGACCCCAAAAAATGCTGAAGAAAATAACACCTTGAAAAATAAGCTAACTCAACTGGCAAAAGAGGTTCATAAAGAAACTTCAAGCTCAAACAGTCTATGTTAGATATATCATTATGATTAACTTTTCTTAACACTCTTTTCCCATGTATAGACCACAGATCCTATAACCTCACAGTTTGATTTGGAGCAAACCTGTAATTTGGAATGTTGCAGGAATCTGTGTTTTTAATGTTCAACAAATTTTGAAGTACAGTATTTAGTTGTTTTTTTTTAAAAAATAAATTAGCATTTATGTAGCACTTCAAGGTTTTCAAAGTGCTTTACATGTGTTATCTTATTTGATCCTGACAACAATCTTGGGAAATAGATGTTATTATTATTCCCTTTTATAGATAAAGAAGCTGAGGCTCACGGGGGTTGAGTGACTTACTCAAGGTCATATATCTAGTAAGTATCTGAGACAAGATTCAAACTCAGATCTTTCTAACCCTGAATCCAGTGATCTGTGCCACCTTGGTGTCCCCAGAATAACTACTTCAATTATTGAACTTTATATGTTTATACTTTAAATGGCTTTCATATTATTAATACCAGCAATAATAGTTGAAATGTTTGTAGAACTTTAAAATTTGAAAAGGGTTTCATATATATTTTTTATATATATATTCTCTCATTAGGTATTCATAATTACCCTGGGAGGTGCTATAGATAATATTATCCCCATTTACAAATGAACAAACAGATAAACAGATTGGTTAAGTCACTTGCAGTGCAAGTGTTGGAGTTGGGTCTAATTAACTAAGTAACTTGACCAACACCACATCCAACTTTCTTTCAGTATCATACTGACACTTATTTTGTTTCAGTGGATTGACTTTCTCTTTTTCTCACCCCAGAGTTTGTTTTTTAAGTCTTATGTTAGCCATCTTGAAAGTTTATTGCATTTTTTGCCTATTAAATCATAAGAATTAAGTAATTATTTATAGCCACAAAATTCCCAGTGTCTCTCATCTACAAGTATAGGCTTTGTAGTAATGATAAATGAGTGCCATAGCTTTAAAAATGGCAACAATTGGTCCCCATGGCTTCTTCTGCATGAAGAATTATGCTTTGCTTTGTTTTGGAGAATAAAACTAAGACCAATGGGTGAACAATACAGGGAAAGAGTTTTTACTCATTATAAAGAAAAGAACTTGCTTTTAAAAATAGGCTTATCTAAAAGTGAAAGTGGTCAACCTAAAGTATTACTAAGTCCTTCATCATTGTAGGCCTTCAGATAGAGGCCTGTTATTATAGAAGGGCCTTGTGATTCAAAAAAGGGTTAAACTAGATGGCGTCTGAGGTCTCATTCAGTTTTGATGTGTTATACTAAATCAACCACAGAAATAGTCTTTGGAAGTGTATTTTTATGCAGCATCTTTAAAAACATTCTCATGGTTTACCAGATAGTCATGCTTCACTATTATGCAAGTAGTCAATTGTCTCTTCTTCATGATCACTGGGGTTGAAGAGAATTTTCTTGCGCAGTCTGCTTCACTACAGAGCTTTCAGCTGTGAATCACTCCTAGAGCCCAAAGTCTGGAATAGCAATACATCTGACAGTAGATAGCCCACCTGATCAACTTTGTAGGGACAGACTCATATCGTGTACCATTGTTGTTAAACCAACATGAGAATCCTGCAATTCACTTGATCTCTGAATTGAATTTATTTGACTGCTTTTTTTTAGTGTTCTTGGATCATTTATGTACATCAGCAACCACAAGGATAGCAATAAAAGTTATTGATGCAGAGAGGTTTGGCTACTTGTTTATTTTCGTCCCTTTTAATCTCCACTATGTTGCAATAGATCATTCTTCTCAAGTGTTCCTTGTATCTGACACCCACTCTTACCTGTACTGACATATGTATGATAAGGTGGCATTGGAAAAAAGCATGCCTGTTTAGTCTCTCTTCAAGACATTATTAAAACAGTAGATCAAAACCATACTGTTTTTCCTCAAATAGGGAAGGGTCATTTTGGCTTACTGAGAAGTTTGTTTATAGGATATTTTAAAAAATCAATTTAATTTAAAATAAATACATATGTACATACAGTAGTGTAATGACAAGATAAAGGAAAGATCAAGATAATAATGAATGTAACTAATATTTATGTAGCCCTTGTAATGTGTACGGATTTGAACTCAGATATTTGTAACTCAAGATCCACTGTATTATCTAGATATAGGAAAATATATTTATATATGTATGTTTATGCATGTATGCATATGTAAGAATTTTGTCAAATGCCTTAATAAACAGGTATTTTATGTCTCTTTTGTTTAAATACAATAATGCCAATGAAATCTTGCTAAAGCCATTATTTGGAGAGTTCATTTGCTTAATGATGTCTTCTCCAATCCCATTCCCTGCGGCTAACATATAACCCCACTAGTTTCTGATCTACAGAAAACTCCAAATTAATTAAGTCAACAGGCATTTGTTACACATCTAATATATATTACAGGCATTGTACTACGGACTGAAATGAAGGAATGAATTCCAACTTATCTCTGACCTTTATACTAAGATACCATTTTCCTCTTTCCACATTGCTTCTAACGCACTGCCTTGATATTCCCTGAATGTGTTAAGTGAACCAAGAGTGAGTTTGAAAGGATCATATCCTAATAGCTTTTGGACTGGTGCCTTTTGATGTAGGAGTAGAATCCTGTTCATGAGTAGATTTCTTGTACATGTTATTAAACAAGGCTGTAGAAGTCTTATCGCTATGATGAAAACACACTATGTCTGTGTAGTTATTTGGTCACAGAATCATTTCTATTTGGACATGACCCTTGGAGACTATGAAAAATAAAGAGGAAATGTTACCGAATCATTCTGCTCTGTTTCATTTCTTCCTGGTGGGATCAAGTACTTCTCTTACCTTTGAATATTCTGACCTCTTGCTTACCCATGATTCTCTTTTGAATATTGTGCAAACTGACTTAGATTTATGGTCATGTGTTTTAGGAATTATCCTTCTTTAGCATGGAATACTTAACTCTGAAAACTTAAAGGAGTACACTTTTAGTGGATGTCCTGGTCAGTAGGACTCAATGGTGAGATGTGACTACCAAAAAGTGAATGCAATCTTAAGCTGCGTCAATAGAAATGTTGTATTCAGAATGAGGGAGGGTAGTCTTTCTCCTTTACTCAGTAGTCTGGGCTTCTTATTGTTATTCATGATGAGAAGGTGGGGTCTCTGGTCACCATTAGCCAATATTGTTTCTTTATAATATAATATAATTATATTTTTATAGAGCTTTAGACTTCCTTTCCCTTATTGTAACAAGCAATGAGTATATGGATAAATAATAAAGGGAGGAAGAGAAATCTTTTGTACTGAATTGTTCATACTATAGAATTTTACGGTAATGATGTTTTTTTTTTAAATGTACACACACTTTATTCTTTGGGCTAGCAAGTAAGACATATCTTTTTGGTATAGTGATTTTCTTGCTGTAATTATATTTGTTGAAGTGGGATTTGACTATGATTTTTTGTGTGTGGTAGAAATATTGCAATTATGAATGATCTTTGTTGGTGATTTTGTACAAATTGGAAGAAAAAAAACCTAAAATCCATTCCTGGATCAAAGGAATTTAAGCAATCATTAACAGGCATATGCCTTTTTTTATTCCTAGATTTATAAAATAAGGAGTTATCATACTTATCCAGTTTAGAGTAGCTGAGTGGGTGTTGGTGATAGAATCAGAGAGGTCTCCAATCCTAAGAAATAATTTCATAGAGCTTTAATGGAAGCCAGAATAGTTAGCCTGTGCTGAATGTTCTAAAACCTCTCATGGTAGCTGAGAAAATAAGGGAATTGATGCTGAGTTTTTCATTACAGACATCCTAAGGGTATTAATTCTCTAAGAGGACCATAATTGGTCTCATTCTCCATCTTTGTTACAGTTTTCAGATTTAATCTTCTTTGCCACTAAAATCAGGCCATAGTGAGGTTAAACTTTAGTTTTGGTAGCCATACTTTTCTCAACCCAAGATCATATAAACTGTGGATTTTTTATCTTAGTGTCAGGAGACAAGAGTAATGTGTGTTATGGTCTAACTGTAATATTACAGGTCACAGTTATATTTCTGATGATGTGATTTTGACCTATACTATAACAGAATCCACACAATAAAAAAAGCAGTAGTAAATAAAGGTTCTAAGGTATGGATGGTAGTTTCTTCATAAATTATCTCTGCCCCTCATCAGCAGTTATGATCCCCAACTTCAGAAGACAAATATATGTAAAGTTATCCGAAAACAGAATCTATTCTTCTGGGATGATAGCTATCAGGAGAGAAATTTCCTATTTCATTTGGGGAATAGGCAGAGAAAAAAGAGGTAGAGATTTTAAGGAGAAATTAATGAAGAAATTTTAAAAGAGTAAAAGTCATGATCATTGAATACAATCGACAATTGATAATTGGAAAAGACATTGAAAGAAAATTTAGTAATTGTTGTTTTTAGAGATGGCTTTCTAAAAATGAAAAGTGCCAGTTCTTTAAATTTAGTACTGCATTTAGACTGTAAATACCCAAATTTTGTTTTGCAGGTGTTGTTAAGTAAATTTTAAAAATCTATACAATAAAATCTCTTATTTTAGAGTTTTATACTTAGGTGGACCAGAAGCCAGGGAGACTTAATGGGAGAATTGGCCTGTGGTCTGAGTCAGTGGTGTTGGTAGAATTGGTAGTATAAACTACACGCCTTGTTTCATTGATCACCAGCCCCCTCTCCTTCAGCACACAAAGAAACATAGGCCTTCCATTTCTTTTTCTGGAGCATTCTAGAGTGCTAGGGCTGGAGGAAACTGCTATAGGTCTGGTGTGTTCCCTAACTATCTATTAGGATCATTCCTTTATCATTTAAAACTCTTGCTTACACATGATTATCTACTGAATATTTCACAAACTGAGTTACAGAGATATGGTCCTGTACTTTAGGAACTTACTATCTATTGTACTCTTTAGCATATAATACTTAGCTTTGAAAGCTTGATTTATACCTTAATAAATATCCTGGTCAGTAGGAGTCATTGGTGAGATATGACTACCAAAAATGAATACAGTCTTTCTTTAAATAATATTTTATTTTTTCCAATTATGTGTAGACACAAATTTTAGCATCCATTTTTAAAAATTCTTGTTTCACATTTTCTTCCCATCTCCTACAACTCCTCCTTCCCTGAGACAATTAGAAGTTTGATATAGGTTATATATGTGCAATCATGTAAAACATATTTCCATATTAATTATGTTGTGAAAGAAGAAATAGAAAGAAAAAAACACACACAAAATAAAGAAAGTGAAAATAACATGCTTTCAGACTCCATCAGTGCTTTCTCTGGAAATGGAGAGCATTTTTCATCATGAATACTCTGGAATTGTCTTGGATCATTGTGTATTGTTGAGGATAGCTAAGTCATTCAGAGGTGATCATCATACACTATTGCTGTTACTATGTACAATGTTCTTCTGGTTCTGCTCACTTCATTCAGCATCAGTTCATGTAAGTCTTTCCAGATTTTTCTCAAATCCTCCTGCTCGTCATTTCTTATGGCACAGTAGTATTCCATTACATACATATACTACAACTTGTTCAACTGTGAATACAGTCTTAAGCTGAATCAATAGATGCTTTGCATTCAGAATGACAGAAGTAAGTGTTCTCTTCCCTTACTTGGGCACTATCTGGGGTGTTCTATTATATTCAGGGTGCCATTCTTATAGGAAACAGCTTAGCATAGCGAATAGGGAGCTGGCCTTGAGTTCAAGAGAACCTAGTCAAGTCTTGCCTTTCACATATACTTGTATGACTGCACAGGTAGCTTAACTTTTCAATAACCCAAAATATTAAAATATATGTTGCAGAGCAGTGTTGGTTTGCATTGGTAGAGTGAGTTTCCTCATTTTCAATCTCCCTACATGGATAATATCACAGGTGTGGACATAAATTCACAAGCTAGAGTGCATCCAGAGAAGGGTGAGTAAGATCTAATGATAGCAGTCTTCGAGTGCCTAAAGGACTCTCATATGGAAGGTAGATTAGTCTTGTTATTAGAGTCTAAGAACAGAGTCAAGCAAAAGGTGGGATCTGAAGAGATGTAAGTTTAGGCTTGACACAAATTCTTGTGACATTCAGACCTCTCCCATGCCTTGGGAGCTGTCATGGCTTCTTTACTGGTGGGCTTCAAGTAGACAGTGCTTATCCACAGATCAGAGATAATGTAGAGAACTTTACTCCTTAGATATGTAACTACATTAAAATGACAAGATTATAAAGGAAAGTAACATATATTTGTTGGTTAATCATTTCACACATGTCCAACTCTTCATGACCCCATTTGAGTTTTTCTTAGTAAAGATACTGGAGTGGTTTGCCATTTTCTTTATGTGTATGTGTATGTGTGCATGTATAAGTGTGTATGTACACTTATCCTTTTTCATGGATGGGGAAATTTAGGCTCGTAAAAGAGAAATAGTTCTTTCAAGTTCATGTAATGTCATGACAAAGAATATGAACCTGGTTCCTGTCTGCCTCCAAGTCCAGAGCTCCTTCCCCTGTACCACACTGGCCTCTGAGATCTCTATGATATCCCTTGCAGTCAAGTACTTTTGAAAATCTGTAGTGAAGGAGAATGTGTGGTATACCACTTCATTATTTAACTACCATCACCTCTCTCTTCCTTATGCTTAATTATACAGTGCTCTTTTCTTATTTGATTCCTAGAGATGGGAGTCAGCTGACATATTTTCATGTATTGGGAAACTATTACTTTTGTTGCTACCTTACTGATGAGCCCTTTTTTAAGTAAACACAAAAACTGAAAATCTCTATCTTACGAAATATTAATAGGAAGGTAGTTCTGTTTCCTCAACCTTTCTTTAATTTACAAAACACTACAATTAATGGATTCCCTTAAATGCTTTCACAATGTGTTTAAAATTGATTCAATTGATGAGAAATCTATACACATCTCTTCAGATATTTTCTTACCATCTATATTTTGTTCCCTTGGATTAAATAATTTCAGTCCTCATAATACTTCATAATAGGACATGAGAGGAAAACGTCCTAATCATGTAATTAAAGTTCTGCACACTTCTTTTCTATTGTGATTGTTAGACCTATACCTGGTGTTCTAAGAAGAGGCCTGCTAGTTCTTTTTTATCTTTGCTGATTAAGCTCTTTTGCCTTCCCACATTAATTATATAGACTAGAGGATTCAAGAAAGCCAGTCTCACTTACTGACACCCGCTGAGATGGAAGATTTTTGTATAATGTGAATCATTTGAATTCACTTTGAGAAGGATCCAAACTCTGAACTTTGTTTTGTACTATCTGAATATTACTATTTCTTACATAGTACCCTTTTTGAGTCATATAATTTCTCTACATTTCACTTTGAATATTTAGCCTCTTTTAATAACCAGAAGTTGTTACCTTGATGTCATTTGCCTCTGAATTAGGGGCTTGCTCTCTGAAATGCCTGTGCAGAGGGCCATTGGACTGCTCACCCACAAAAGTCAATTCCAGGTCATTCTATTAAAATCACATTTATTGAGGTGATCTGATATTCAAGAGGTTCTAGGGAGTGGGTAGTTTTTCCCTCAGGTCTGTGAGGATCGTGAAATAGCCAGAATCTCTGTAGTCAGGAAGGAGCTGGAAATTATGAGGGTTTTTTTCCTAATTGCACTCATTTTATAATGCCAAAGCCTAGAATGCTTTCAGCAGAGAGGCAGAATGATTTTTGATGGTGAATAGCTAGACTGTTTTCTGCTTGCTTTCAGATCATTTCTAACAAGATCCAAAATAGCTCAGACCACTTATTTTAAGAGAAAATCAGTCAGTTCTTTTGTTTTTCTTTAATCTTTACTGTCTGAACTTCATCTGTGGGGGTTTTTCCCTTTGAAAAGAGGGTCAGAAACCAATGAGCAAAGTGTCTAGAAAGATCATTTATGATAAGTGGATGCTATGCATAATAAACATTAGCACATGTTTAACAAAAAAAATTTTCCTCCAGTAGAAGTCATTCCCATATTAATTTAATCCTGCTGTCTAAGATAATACAATCTCTTTGAAGCAGTCCCTGTTCTTAGTGCATAGGGACCTTTTCTGGATCAGAGGCCAAATTTCCATTACCTGATGAGCTAATCTGACGTGACAGCCTCATATGCAGATGGAGAATCTCTTGTCAATAGTTTTTCGTCAGAGACAAAGAGAGACAAATGTCTATATTCATTCTCTCACTTCATGCATGAGTAACAGTACCTTTTCTGTCTCTCTTCCCCTCTATCTTTGTTCAGGTAGTCATTGCAAATTTAAATTTAAGCCTTTGTATTTGGGAGTTAGCTTATGCATGCAAAGCTGTTTACAGAAGCCTGGCAACCTTGTCTATTTGTTTAAGTACAGTATGTATTTTGACATGTAAATTTACATGAGGCATATTTAATCAGCCACAATGATATGCTAATTGGATTCATCTGTGAACAACATAAAAAAAGTATTTGAAAAAAATGAAGTGAACTTATTACCAGCTGGGACACTTTGTAATCAGTGTTATGCGTCATCAAAATGCACAAAGATTAAAATGCTATATATTTGTTGGGAAATGATGGGGCAATAATATTTAGCTTGTTTGCAGCTTCCTTATTTTTTTTCCTTGTGACCATTCACCTAATAGATGGGTGGTTGCTCTCCATGGTACTGATCAACAATAAGGACTGGGTTTCACAGTCTTAAGTAGGGAGTTGCTTTTACTAACAGAAACAAAGCTTCATTGTAGCTCTAAAGTCATATTCTGTCATATAGATAATAGAATCCCTAATTTAGTGTTGCCCAGTTCTTTTAAATAAATAACATAATAAGAGACCAACTGTGGTACATTAGAAATAGGAAGTGGGGAAATGACATTTATTTGTCTCTTCCTGCCCTTTTCCTATCTATCTGTTCATCCACTTTCATTTTCCCAACCACATGTACTAATAACTGTGTTGTGGCATTATATACTTTCCCAAGTATTTTCACATGTATGATTAGGTTTAATTTTTTTCCAACAATCATGTAACCCATATATGAGCAGCTTAGTAGCACACTAAATATTTTGTAGGAATTGAAGTCTAAAGAACCTGAATTTGAATTCTGACTTAGTCCCTTATTGACCTGAGTAAGTCACTTAACTTCAGTTTCCTTTCCTCTAAAACTGGGATAATAATAACACCTACCTCACAAGATTGTTCTGAGGTTGAAATGAATTAATACATAAAAAATGCCTTACAAACCTTAAAACACTATATAAATTCTAGCTATCATTACGATTTATTAAATACAAAAGAAATCACCACCATTATGAATTGGACAAATAGTCATCAGGCCTTTACTTGAAGACTCCCAAGGAGGGGAAGGCATCATTTCTCAAGGCAATAAATTTGCCTCTTTGCAATTTAAACTTCTTCTCTCTGTGATCAGTAACTCATCATAAGGATATAAAGGCAGAGCTGGTCGGGACCTTAGAGGCCTTCTCATCTATCCCAAATAGATGAGGAAACTTGTAGATGAGGAAACAGGCTTAAAAAGGTGAAGAGACTTGCCCAAGATTACACGCACAATTTCAGAAGCAGGATATGGTTGATGGTTTTTTGACTTTACAGCTAATTTTCTTTCCACTACTGGCTACCTTCACAGAGAGGCACAATGAACAAAGCTTCCTGGTCCTCACTTGCACAGGTAGTTCATAAAGGAGGAAAAAAATTGAGCCCTGATCTCCTGACTCCAACTCCATTGTTTTCACTCTTACCACAAATGCACTGATTTTAGAAGTGAGAAAACTATGGCCCAAAGAAGTCCAGGTTAGTGTGACAACCAATTCCGATAGCATACACAAAATACCTTGCAAATCTGAAAACCCTGTATAAATTGTAGTCATTATTATTAATATTTATTATATCACTAAATTTGGGGAACCTTTCTTTGTATCCCCACTGCATAGAGTACATAATAGGTACTTATCAGTTATTTATGAGATTACTATTTTATTATATTTTATATTAAAAAAGTCTTGTCTAGGTTCACATAAGAAAGAAGCAGCCAAGCTTAGGATTTGAAACCACATACTCTGATACTAATAATTCCTTCTGTTATACCATGTGAATTTCTTTCTCCAAACTTCTCTTAACTTCTCTATGACTCTTATTGGCACCACAGTTCTTCCAGGTACCCTTTTATAACAACTTTAAAGCTATTTTTTTAATCTTCTTTCTCCCCACATATAATTAGTCATCAGCTCCTTTTGATTCTCTCCTTGTAAGATTTCTTACATCTTGAATCCACTGTACCACCTAATTGTCTATAGTCAAATGTATTTTGGCTTCAGTCATACACACTAGCAATTTCCTAAAAAATGTCCAATATATTCCTGCTTCCAAGCATTTGCTTAGACCATTTCCTATGCATAGACTCTTCTCCTTTGTTCATGTTTCTGGGAATACTATCCATCCTTCACAAACCATCTTAATTGCCACATCCTTCATAAAGTCTTCCTTGGTCTTCATAAGGAGATGTGATCTTAGCCTCCTAAGAACTCTCACAGAACCTTGTTTATAAATCTTGTTAATCAGGTTCTGCTTTGGAGTCCATCCTGAATTATACTCTGGAATGAAATTATTCATGAATGTCTTTTATATTGCCTCCCGAATGGTAGGTAAGTTCCTTAAAGGCAAGGACCATTTCAGTGTCTTGTACAAATTTAGGGACCAAGAAGTATTTGTTCAACTAATTGTTAGTTATTATTCATATAATCTGTAGCTTTATCATTTGGTAACCACAAAAAGTAAGACATAAAAGTCAAATGACCTTTCCAAAATTATATAAAACTTCAGTAGTAGAGAACCCAGGACTCGTCTTTTCCATTCCAGTGTTTTTTCTACCATGCCACAGGACATGTACACATGTGCCACCTATCTTCTATTGAATAATATTCAACAAGTTAAAGTAAATATTTAAATAAAAATTCCATCATGGTTATCACTACCTCCACGTTTAGTCCCAGGTTAATCATTAGCTAAAGGGAAAACAGAAAATTAAGAATATCTCTCAATAGCCCATCAATACCTTTGAAATGCATTCTGGTTATCATACTGGATGGCAAATTGTTCCTTCCTAATTTACAATACAAAAATATGACTAATATAGAATTGATACCCAAGATTAATAAGAAGGTAGTGAGAAAGCATTTGCTATCCTAAATGAGTTAAAGTTACTAGACCCAGATGAACCGTCTGCTAATAGATGTGATGATTGAGTCTCTATCAGTGTGATCTTTGAAATATTTTGGAGAAGAGGGAGAGACATTGCAAGGAGAAGCAAAGGGAAATATTGCTCCAGTTTTTGAAAAGGGTAAGAGAATGGAGTTTGCATATTTGAGGTCTATGACCTTGGTTTCATTTCATGGAAAAATTCCAGAATGTATTATTGAAAGGATGTTTAGTACACATCCAGAGAAGGGAGTAGTGATGTAAAAAACTAGCATGGCTTAATGGTGGCTAACTTATGGCAGACTAATGTACTTCATTTAATGATGGAGATACTAAATGGGTAGGTCAATGTTATGCTTTGGAAATGCCATTGCTTTCATTTCGTCCTCAGAGGCAATTGTCTGAGGGAAGCAACTACTTTGGCAATATATGACCTGGTAATTGATTCTACAGAGACTGTGGCCATAACTATTGAAGACCCAGAAAAGAAAGTTCTTATCTCCAAAGTCCTTGGCACTATCAAAAAGTTCTTCATCAGAAATTGATATAATATTCTCAATGGAAACGACATTAAGGAAAAGACACTGACATCTAATTTGAAGTGCACCCTAAGGACTATGGGACCTTTCCATCTCACTTGCGGGTGAAATCTTTTATATGTTGTGTATCTTTGAGAGAAGGGACTGTCTTACTTTTCCAATTATGTTCCCAGGACTTAGAACAAGGATTTATATATAATAAGAACTTACTGAATGCTTCATTCATTCATTCACTCCTTTCTCTCACTTACAATGCCATTACCCTAGTTCAGATTCTCATCATTTTTTCTTCTCAGTAGTACTGTTTTAATAATACTCAAGCACTCCCTCAACTCCTCTACCCAGAATCCTTATCTCCTTGAAAGACTCATTCATAGTGCAAAACCTCTCAGAAGCTTTCCTTGATGCCCTTAGCTGTTAATGCTCTTTCCCACCTTAAATTACCTCCTATTTACTTAACTGTGCACATACTGTATCACCCAGACCAGAAAATTCTACCCTTTATAGCATGTAGTATTTATTATGTGATAAACCAGTTTCTGTTTGTTTCAAGAAGCACCATGAATGTACTTTTCAAATTCTGTCTTGAAAAGAAAAAGACATTTTTACACTTTCCAAAGGTTTAGAAATGCCCCTCTTTGCCTGATGGTCTGTTTTAGGGGTACAATGAAAACTAGTTTGACTTTATAAAAGCAAATGTGAAGGGGAAAGTTGAATGAAAGGGTAGATACAGATAACAGCAAGCTGGGAATGCCAGGATAAAGAAAAAAACAGATCCTAATTAGTGAAACAAAAATAAATGAATTCCTGGTTCATACTACATCCCAGAAACTGAATAACGATATCTACCCAGACGGAAACTTGCTTGTTAAAGTAACTGAGCTAAAATTAACAATTTTATAGGATGTGGGAAAAAATGTTCCCACTCTGGAAACTAGTATTAATGAAGTGATAATAATGTTAAAAACAAATATACATATATATAATATGAATTTTCAAATCATAAAAGTTATTTGCTTATTCCATTTACCAGATACTGAATCATATGCTCTAACATTAAGTTCAAATATTTGTTTTTCTTTTTATGGGGGAGAGAAAGGGTAAGTATATTTATAGCACTGTTTCTTCTTTGCATTTCTTAAAGTTAAACTTAGATGCTCCTCAAAATAAGGGAGAATTCAAGTCCCAATGTCATAGGGTTGCTATGTTGCAAGATTACTGCCAAAGTCAGGGAAGCCTCACTTGAAAGAGTTTTAAGTTTTCCACAAATTCCATTTTATATACTATTACCTTAGTTCTTTAAATAGAAAAATGAAGGACAAAATACAACTCCAGATTGAAAACACCCAAAAGAAGGTGATAGGTGAGTATCTTCCTTTGCAATATTGTTGACCTCTTTCCCCTCCTTTTCATTCCCTTTGCTCCTATCCTGACTCAGTAGATTACTTATTGCTGAGCTATTAAAGTAGCTTCTTCTTTTCCTACCTTTAGTCCCTGCCATCATGAAAAAAAAATCATTTAGATTTAAAAGTATCAGCCTGGCATTCTAGGCCTTTCATAATTTCTCTCTCACTATTTTCACCTTTTTCCAAGTATGAGACTCTGCCCAAGCCATCCTTTTATTTATTTTTTATTTGTATAATTAATTTGTTTTCAGTTTTCAACAATCACTTCCATAAGTTTTAACTTTTTCTCCCCCTACCCCATCATGATGGCATGCCAACTTCTATGACTTCTACAAATATATTCTTCTCAAACACATTTTCACATTAGCAATGTTGCATAGAGGAATTAAAATGAATGGGAGAGATCATGAGAAACAAAACAAAACATAGCATAACAAAATAGAAAATAGTCTGTTTCATTTTGTGTCCCAACTCCACAATTCTTTCTCTGGATATGAATGGAATTTTGAATCCAAGAGTCCTTTGGAAATGTTTTAGGTTCTTGCATTACTGTGAAGAGCCAAGTCTATCAGAAACAGTCTTCATACACTGTGGCTGTTACTGTGTATAATGTTCTCCTGGTCTGCTCACTTCACTCAGCATCAGTTCACATAAGTCTTTCCAGGTTTTTCTGAAGTCTACCTGTTCATCGTTTCTTATAGCACAATAGTATTCCATTACATTCATATACCACAACTTGTTCAGTCATTCCTCAATTGATGGGCATCCCCTTGATTTCCAGTTTTGGGCCACCACAAAGAGAGCTGCTATAAATATTTTTGTACATGTGGGTTCTTTTCCCATTTTTATGATGTCTTTGGGATACAGTCCTAGAAGTAGTATTGCTGGGTCAATGGGTATGCACATTTTTATAGCCCTTTGGGCATAGTTCCAAATTGCTCTCCAGAATGCTTGGATCTGCTCACAGCTCCACCAACAATGAATTAGTGTTCCAACTCTTCCACATCTTCTCCAAAATTTATCATATTCCTGTTTTGTCATGTTAGCCAATCTGATAGGTGTGATATGGTACCTCAGAGTTGTTTTGACTTGCATGTCTAATCAAGAGTGATTTAGAGCATTTTTTTCATATGACTATAGATATCTTTAATTTCTTCCTCTGAAAACTGCCTGTTCATATCCTTTGATCATTTATCAACTGGGGAATGAATTGTATTCTTATAAATTTGGCTCAGTTCTCTATATATTTTAGAAATGAAGCTTTTATCACAAATACTAGTTGTAAAAATTTGTTCCCAGTTTTCTGCTTCCCTCCTAATCTTGGTTGCATTGGCTTTGTTTGTGCAAAAACTTTTCTGTTTAATGTAATCAAAATAATCTATTTTGCATTTCATATTGTTCTCTATCTCTTCTTTGGTCATAAATTTCTCCATTCTCCACAAACCTGACAAATAAACTATTACTTGCTCCTCTAATTTGTTTATAGTATTAGCCTTTACACATAGATCCTATATCCATTTGTACTTTATTCTGATATGTAGTGTCAGGCATTGGTCTATACCCAGTTTCCACCACACTATTTTCCAGTTTTCCCAGTAGTTTTTGTCAAACAATGAATTCTTATCTCAGAATCTGGGATCTTTGGGTTTATCAAACAGTAGACTGCTATAGTCATTGACTAGTGTGCCTTGTGTATCTAACCTATTCCACTGATCTACCCCTCTATTTCTTAGCTAGTACCAAGTGGTTTTGATGATTACTGTCAAGCCATCCTTTTAAATAGGCTCTTCTCCCACCTTGGAAGGTTAAAATTCTGGCTAGTCATCAAAAGCTAACTTCTCTACTGGTTCTCATTCAGTCACTCCACCCAGAAATACATCCTGTGGCCCACAACCAAAGCTCTGGGTCTTCATGGATTGGGTAAATTATAAAGGTTTCTCATTAAGCACTTTTACTTTGCTTATACCCCATCTAAGTTTTCCCTTGGGAACATTAAGATGTGATGTATGTCTAGAAAAGGGGGAAAAGGGTCCTTTGCAAGCTTATAAACTAACAAAATATTTCATGTAGGATACATTTTGTTTTACTTATCAACACAAAAAAAACTCAGTCTGAAATCTATAAAGTCAAGTCAAATCATTATATTTTGCCACAGAGTCAAGACATGTCCTCAAGTGAGTCCTACTTCTCTTAACACTAACAGAACTACCCTAGATAGAGATTCCCCTACTCCGAAAGGTCAAAGAACTGCTTCAATCAAACTCCTCTGGCTCTTCATGCCAATTCTTACAACTATCAACACATACTGCCTGTACTATTGGTTATTCTTTATGTTGTTTAGTTCTCCTAGATTTAAAGCTTCTTCAAGGTAGTAACCACATGTCATTTTTCTCTGTATTCCTTACTAGAAGCTGCAATATTCTACACGTAGTATATTCTTAATATTTACTTCAGTGAATGTATTAACAAGGGAGGGAACAATGTACTGGAAATCCTGAGTTCCTAGAACTTTGATCTGAAAAGAACTGTAGAAATCAACTTGCCCCAGCATTTAGCACAGTGTCTGGCACATAGTTGATGCTTAATAAATATTTATTAATTGATTTGTCCAACTCCCTCATTTTATGTATATGGAAACTGATGCCCACAGATGCAAATAACTGTTCCAGGTTATACATGTAGTAAACAGCAGAGCTAGTTCTTGAACTAAAAATCCAATGCTCTTTCCATTATACTGTGTGTCCTTTTCTATACTATCACTCACCAGAGAGAGAGATGTCCCTGTTTTTTCCCCCATAATTTAGTGTTTATATGTAATTCCTTCCCATCCCTGGTCTATTTGTCCTAAGCTCAGTTGCTTACATCAAACTTATGGCATAGTCTGTACCACCACTGATCCATGAAGATTAAAGTAAATAATTTAAATTAATTAATTAATTAAAAATAAGTGTTGAATGTATTCTGAAATCAGGGGACAGAAACAGTGCAAAGCCAGGGTAACACAGGAAAAGAAAGAATAAGAACTGGGTAAGCCCATTGCTTATGAACAGATATCTCTGAGTCATTCAGGTCTTTCTTTCCCCAAGGTAACAACCAGGGAAATTTGGATTAGAAAGCAAAAGAACTATTCTAGGTGGGGCTGCTCTTATTTTTCTTCTCCTGATATTCTTTTAAGACATCTATTCATTGGCCCTATAATCTCAACCATTTGGGAGTCCCACTATCTTTCAGCTCTGGATGTACTTCCCCTTCCCACTGTACCCTTAACTCTCATCATAAAATGGATCATTCATATTTTCACTGAAAAGAGAGTATTAAGCACCGTGGAGGGGATTTTTTTTTTAAGTTAAACATTCTTTTTCTGAAAAGAGTTTCTTTTAACTATCCCTTTTGGAGTGTGGCAACTTATGACATGGCAGGGAGACTGTACTGGATGGGGAGTCAAATGATCCAGCTTCTTCTTATAAGTTTTGCTACTATGAACATATGAAATGAATGAAAAGGCATTGGTTAAGTATTTGCACTCTGCTGAAAGCTAGGGATACAAACATAAAGAGAGAAAATCCTTACTCTCAAGGAGCTTACATTGTATGACAGTACAAATAATAGAGTAGTGGTGGGAGTAGGGGATTTTGACCTAGCAAGTTACAGGAATGATGGATTGATGTTTGGCTATTCAACTGATTTACCTTTTCTATAAATAATGGAAATATTGATTCGATTACTGTGTTTTACATAAGACATAGAAAGCAGGGGCAGGGCAAGGTGCCCAAGAGGATATGTCTATGATGGCAGGTAAATATCAAGATGGCGTGGGTGAAAGTCTGATTGGAATGTGAAAGTGAAACATACCCTGTCACCTCACTTCCCCTAGTAGATATAATGGGCTAAGTGGGCTAGGTTGGGCTGACTTAGCAACCAAGTAAATGAACTAGTCCATAGGCCAGAGAGCCAAATATTGGATATTAAATTCAGGGATTCAGGGCAAGTATTCTGGTGGTACCTTTCTAAAGGTCCAGGTCTGGTATAGAAGGTGCTGGTTAAGATTGGGACCAGCAGTTGGATTCTGGAAACAAAGAATACAGATATAAAGAGATAAGCAGCATTGCCCAGGGCACTCACCTTTTCTGATGCCCAGTTTCTATTGCCACAAATGAGGGAGTTGTGTTAAATATTCTCGCAGATAACTTCCTGTTCTAAAATTCAATTATTCTTTATCCATCATTGTTTTGGATTATGTGCTTTCAGGTCCTGCCTGCTGCTTCAGAAATCCCCAAGTCCTTTTCCTTTCTTATCCATATCTCCACTCTTCTTCCACCTCTTGTATCTTATAATAGAGGTAAATATTTAAAATCATGGCATGAGGTCAGGACTGTTAAGGTGATTGAATATGCTTCAAATGACAGTTATCTTGTTAGCTATGATCTTTACAACAAAAGCCAAAAAATTGGAAATCTGATGAGTGTAAACACCCTTGCTATCATTTTTTCCCCTTTGGTAATATATTTTCCATTCATTGGGAGCTGTCTGAGATAGACTGGATTAGCTTCACTCATTCTCCACTCTCTTTGCTAGAAACAAAGAATAGTAATGCTATACATTGTGTGACTGTCTGTCTGCAATAAAAGTCTTTACCTCTTTCAATAGGAGACAATCCCACTCATCTAGCCATCAGACTTTGGATAATTTCAGGACTGATAGCTAGTCAGTCAAGGGTACAATTTTAATACAGTAAGATTTAATTGGACAACACTTTAAAAAGAGAGCCCAGGTGTGGTGCTTGAATAATAATGATAACTCACATTTATACAGCATGCTATGGCTTAGAAAGCACTGTCCTCACAAGAGTCACATGATGTGGTAGTGCAAGCATTATTGGTAATTCTACATTGTACAAATTAAGAAATTGAGGCTCAGAGAGGTTAACTGACTTTCCCCTAGCCAGAAAGCTAATGTGATTTGAACCAAAGGTTCCTGTTTCACAGTGCCACATAACATCCCTTAAAAACTAGTGTTTTTCCTTATGAAATTACCTTTCATCTATTGTCTATATCCTGTAGGTACCTAATTACTTATAAATTGATTCACTCAATATGATATCAGCTCTCTGAAAGCGGTGGCTGTTTTTTAACCTCTCTTTTTTATTTCTAGTGTTTAGCACAGTGCTTGGCCCATGGTAAATACTTAATAAATCCTTTTATTACTTGATTTCCTTTTGGTTTAGAAACATCCCAGTAATTGAGCTACATTTATTGAAAATAAGTTGTGCCCTAGGTAGATAAAATTCCCTAGTGATTTCACTGACCATCTTTCTAACAGTGAGGTAGGTGTAGGTGAAAGAACGCTGCCTTTGCT
The DNA here is from genome assembly GCF_028372415.1 of Notamacropus eugenii. NCBI lineage: Eukaryota > Metazoa > Chordata > Mammalia > Diprotodontia > Macropodidae > Notamacropus > Notamacropus eugenii. Next base: position 86,232,490 of record NC_092874.1, read on the forward strand.
AGAAACAAAGAATAGTAAAGCTATACATTGTATGACTGTCTTCAATAAAAGATTTTACCTCTTTCAGGGGATACAGTCCCATTCATCTAGCCACCAGACTTTAGATAATTCATCATTTACTCATCCATGATGACCTTATCCAGATTCCTTAACCTCTCTGTGTCTCAAAGAATCCTAGATTCAGAGTTGAAAGGGACCCTAGAAGTCCCTTGAGTCTGGATCTTCATTCTACAAATGAGGTAACTGAGTCTCTGAGATGTTAAATGACTTGCCTGGTGTCACACAGGTGGCAAGTGTCTGGGAGGACTTGAATCCTAGCTTCCTTGACTCAAAGTCTAACATTTGGTTCACTTTATCACAAAGGCTCTTCAATTTCTTCATCTGGGTAGTATCAGCCTGCTTGCTTGTTTCATAGGGTTGTTGTGAGGGAATCAAATGAGATAACATATGTGAATGGCCTTTGAAAACTGTGAAGTGCTATGCAAATATAAAATATAATGGTGATGACGATGATGATAGTCTGCTATTATCCCTACCTATGATGCTTATCATTGAAGTCTCTAAGTGTTCTTGTTGAGGATAAAATGTTATTCCTGTAGCATACTCTTCTGTATTTAATTATAATTGTGCTCAACATCTGTTGGCTTATGGTGCAGGAAAGGATATCTTCCAAATAACAGAGAAGATGGTAACCCAGGGGCCTTTAGTGTATTTCTTAGGATCATTTTCCCACTCATTCCTCTTAGGAACAACTCATTATCCCAGCAGCTTAACATCTTCCTTCCTCCCATCACATCTCCATTTTCAATTTGTTCTCCTCTACTGACTATGGTTTAAGTCAAAACTTTACAGTGGCTAAAGATTCAACATATTGTGGCTCTGAGCTGGATGTCTTAACATAGGTAGTGCTCTTATGGCCACTGCCATACCATCATCAGTAACTATGTATTATGTACTTATAGGGTCCATGGCATTAATAAGTATGCCATGATATTCTGGTGAGGAGATAACACAAAGAACACTTCCTATCTAGTGAAAACAACAGAGAAGAGAGAGAGAGAGAGAGAGAGAGAGAGAGAGAGAGAGAGAGAGAGAGAGAGAGAGAGAGAGAGAACATGCAAATGTCTCACATTTATATAGAAATATTCATTTGGGCAAGAGGGAAATAAAGGTAAGAGGAGCAAGGATGACAAAGTCATCCTTGTGTGGAGTGTGGTAGCCACTTTACAATTAATCACATCATTTTTCTAATTCTTCTCTAGATTCCAAGTATGCCTTCAGATCCTGCCTTTGTCACTTACTGCCTGTGTAATCTTAGGCATATAACTTAACTTCTATTGTTCCTTTGATATTTCATCCCATATTACCCTTTAGACATCTTGTGTTGCTCTTAAAGCTGAAAGTGACTTTGGAGGTCTTACAATGCAATTCCTTATTTTATAGATGAAAAGAAACTAAAGTCTTGAGAAGTGAAAACTCTGTACCAAATGGAGCTGGGATTTAAATCCAGTTCTTTTTTATTCCATTTTCAATTTTTATTTTCAGTTCCAAATTCTCTTCCTCCACCCTGTCCCCATCCATTGAGAATGCAAGAAACACAATACCCATTATACATATGAAGTCATGTATAACATTTCCAGATTAGTCTCATTGAGGAGGGGTGAAAAGCAAGAAAAATAAATTTAAAAATATGCTTCAGTCAGCCCTCACTCAGAGTCCATTAGTTCTTTT